>NC_138663.1:154238678-154828678 GCF_964273445.1 Streptopelia decaocto
GTACCGACAGAGAGAGGCAGATAAAAGGAAACTGATGAAAGTGTTGAATGTTTGCCTTCTGGGTAAAAGCTGTATGTGGCTTTGCTGACCACTGATTTCCTTTGCCATGTTTCAAGAAGATAGGAGTATGTCTTACGTTCATTGTATACATACTAGTAGCTTCAATTTCAAACAAATTTGATTTTTAGTTTGTTTTCAGAAAGTGGAAATTTTGCCTGGGTTTGAAAAATAATGAGTGCTTTTGATTTCTTTCATAGAAATCACCCAAGATTCTGAAATTAAAAGATAAAAGGTGGAAACCAACAGTATGCATCTGAATTTTCATGATCTGTACCGTATTTAGGCAAACATTAACTGACATTTTTAAGAACCATTTGGTTTCTTAACAAGTGAGGGAGCTTGATCTGGTGAAGATGGCAGATACTTATTCTAATAATAGATAAATTATAGCCTGTCCTTGTTTCTGAAATTTGATTCAAACTCAAAACTGACCTGGATGGATTCAAACTGACCTGCAAAAATATATCTGAGGGTCTCAATAATTTGAGTAACTGTTTCTATTTGAATACCAATGGACACTCAAAGATTCAAAATATTATGAATGACTCTGGTCTGATATGAAAAAAAAATATTTACAAATGAAACCTTTATTTCATCACCAGACACATAAGTATTAGAAATCTTCCAAGTAATCCATTCCCTGTTGAAAGTAAAGCCTTGTTTTGAGTGCAAAGGATAGGTACATAAAAAATGAACAAGGAATATAATCATATCCTATAAACATTTGAGTGATGGATAACTGTGTAAATATGAAAACTAAAATTGTCCTGAGTCATTGAAATATACTAAAAAAGTGTCTAACTGTAAAAATCTGTGAGACCATAAAAATTGTTCTTTATAGCAATTCTTAAACAAACGGTAAAAGACAACTGTGTGGCATCTTGATATTAGAAAGATCTACAATAGAATATATAAATTAAGTTTTTATAAAGTGTATTATAAAATACTATTATTAAAACATTTCTAATCAGAAACCAAAAAACAGCTCTTTTTTCAGTAAATCAATTTTCACTGCTTACCTAATCACAAAGTATAGGCTAATTCCCCATTTTCAGGACAATTTATTTAAAATTTAATTCATAAATTCAGAATTATTAACACACAATGCACAATGGTAAAGAATATTGGCCATTTTATGTTTCTTTCTCTTATTTTAATCTTAATTATACATAGTTATTCACAGATGAATACAAGTCAAACAAGATGTGAGGACAATAATTCAGGCTCAGGAATTGCTCTCAACATTCACAGCTGAAGCATGTCAGAGTTTTGAGAACAATTTCAGAGAGACAGACTTGGGAGTTATTTCTCATTTGGAGAGTGGTGGTCATGATACAGACCTGCGAGAGGAAAAATTTGCACTGTCCAATCCCAGGTTTTCCCACTGCTAACTACTATGTAAGTACAAATACATGGTTTCCAAAATAGACATTTTAGCATGGTTTAATATTTATAATAAAAAAGTTCACTTTTTAATAAAGAATTATACCAGATCAAGTGAATATAAAAGATAACTGAAATTTTAGGGTTATGTGCACAGTATTTTATGATGAGTGTGATGTTGATCTTTCACAAACTTACAAAGCCACTGCAGTAATTTTGACAAAGCTTCTTTCCTACTGGTTTACTTAATTTCCTTGTTCAGCTTCTGCATGCAAGTCGCAGAAACAAATCCCCAGTTCTTAAAATACAGGTTGTCAAATCCTGTGAAACATGTGAAAATATAGTGTATCTATATCATAGAAAAATAAATATAACAGAAAACACATGGAGATTACCATTTCAAGTGTCAGTCAAGATACATTCCATTCTATTAGTCGATAATGTGAGTCAGGATATGAGATGTAATTCCAGTAATGCAGATATGACCAACAGAAGACAAGCATGTTTAAGGCAGCATCTTTAGAATGAAAAAAGAGTTAAAGTAGTTTCTATCAACTTTTGAAAATCTGTTGTGAATTGTACCCATAATGACCTCCTTTGTCTGAGCAGAGGATTTAACTATAGCATTTTCATCTAAGACTTAATCTAAGTATTTTTTAAAACTGTGCATTGCTTCATATGGCTATATGTATTACTTGGTTATCTTTTTCTTATGAATTTTCTTTTCCAATTTTAGTATTCAGACATAATATTGTTGTTAGATGAAAAATACAGACTTTTGACAGAGTATAGTATCAGGTGCATTTTATTAATACTGCCAGGAGTCTCTCAAATTCTGGACCATGAATTACTCTGAGTTTGATAAACTCTAAAGGTGACAAGCTTTGAACTCTAGAACAGAAAAATGTACATACGTCACGAATGTAAAAGAGACAACTCTCATTCTGCCATTAACATGTTGTATACAGCAAGCTGGTTGACAGTGGCTCTTAATGTTCTTATTACTCTATTTTTTTCTTAAAAAAATAAAAAAGGACTAGCTGGAGCACTCTTAAAAATTAACACCCAAATTCTTCCACTGCTCACCTGATTTTTAACAAACCTCTTTATGAGATTGGACAGGCTTTGCCCACATTTTGCAATGCTTTGTTTTCCTATAGCTATTTCATGCACTGCTTTTCCTCACCCATTGAACTTTTTACCTTTTAATCAGGATTACAATATGTTCAGATGGCATTGTTCTACATTTAAATCTGAAGTTTGAAAGGAATAAGTCTGATTATTATTGCTCTCCGTACATGTAGCCATGAGATTTGTTTAGTTGTCACTTTGCCTTGTTAATCTTCAATTCAAATGTCTGGAAATGAAAGGTTAGGCAGAAGCAGGCAGAAACTGAAGTGAGGTAGACCCAACACTTAGCGAGCCATTCTCTTCAAACCTGGTCATAAAAGTACAAAGCAAAACAAAGCCACTCACATTTTCCAGGGTTCTACCAGCTGCAAAATGTATTTTTGTTTCTTCTGGAATTTCAACATGAGACTGATTTGCTCTTTCCCAAGGTTCACAATAAATCTGTGACCCATCAAATTGCATATTTTGCTGAAGTGCAGCCATCTTGAAAATATTGTAGCCCAGAGACGTTGATAAAATGAATGTAAGACATTGCATATATCCTGTGTTTTATGTGAAAATGTTTTGAAAACAAATCCCTTTCAGAAGAATGGTTCTTCATTCAAAATATACTTTGGGGAGGAAATAATTAACTTCACCATCTTTTTGTGTTTTCTACAAAGGGTAAAATCTCATGACAGGAGGTGTGTGAGTGCTGTAAATGCTGCCATTTTCCAGACTTGATATTATTAATATTGGCTGTCAAGTTTAGGTCAAGTGTTTATACACAGTGTGTCTCAGTACTTCCAGTGTTTCAAACCTATCTGTCATGCACAGCAAATGCACAGTATAGCACAATCTATGGCACTGAGAGGCAAACATGAAGTCTTTTAGTAGAAATGAGCCAACACTTTTACCTCATTTAGCTGAGCTGCAATCATTTTTAAAGACAATTTTGTTTGTTTGACAGTGCATACACTTTCCAAATAAGCAATTTCCTTGAATTTTCTGATTTGCAATATTTTAAAATTGTCTTTTTTGTTGGGTTTTGTTTTTTTTTTTTTTAATCAGCTTTTGTGTTATACAGAGGGAGGGGAGAGAAGAATCATGCTGCTAAGTATAGCTGTGTATTTTTAAAAGAAAAAATATTTTTAAATGTACACTATCTTTAATGCTAAATTAAAATTATTGCTGGAATAGTGTAATGTTAGCCGTTGGGTATATGTGATTTTAGCATTTAATTAACTCTGAAGTCCTTCTGTAAATGAGGCTTATGTGTCTGTGTAAAGTTCAAGGCAGCCA
The DNA here is from genome assembly GCF_964273445.1 of Streptopelia decaocto. Taxonomy (NCBI): domain Eukaryota; kingdom Metazoa; phylum Chordata; class Aves; order Columbiformes; family Columbidae; genus Streptopelia; species Streptopelia decaocto. Next base: position 154,242,534 of record NC_138663.1, read on the forward strand.
GGCTCAATCTATAGGAGAAAACTGCTTGGAGGAGCTGATGTCCTAGAGAAGCAAGTCTGCCCTATCTAAGGCAGACAGACTTTACCACATGGCTACATGTACTAAATTAAGAAGTAGGGAAGTTCATCCAAAGTGCACAGATTAAAATTTTCAATAGGCCTAAAAATGACTCTAAGGCATGAATGAGCCTGTCACTTTTTCTCTCCCTCTTCAGCAAATGATGGATTCACTCTATGCCCATAATATAACCCGTGAGATATGCCTGGCTTCATTGGTTATTCTTCATTCTCAGTCAGGCTGAAATAGAGGCTGTGGTTAAACAAATCTGCTTTTATGGAGCAAAGCACTGTGAAACAGAGCTGATTATGGTCTGACACATTGAATTAGACTGTAGTGTAAAGCAGTGCTGATGATTCTTTTGTTTCAGGGTGCTGTGCCCCTGCCTGAGCTTTTCCTTTGCTCTCAAGCCACACACACTTCTGTGTTCCCTTTACTTTAGGAACCCTTTTTTCAATCTATTTTCTACTTGTGACTCGATGGCAGAATATCATTTATAGGTCTGTCCAAGGACAGGACAAATGTCTTAAAGGAAAAGGATCATGTTTATCACTGTTGTCAAAGAAAGATCACATTTTAAAAGTACTACAATCACATAATTTAATCACTTCTAGTTTTCACTTACTGAAAAAGTGTTAATTAATTAAGGTCATTGACTAACAACCTCTCTTAGCCTGAACAAACAATAAGGGCCCAGGAAATACTGAGTTCCAAGGCTTCATGAAATTATGTCTTTTCTTGCTCTGGAAAGACAAGGAATACTTAAATATTCTGCTTAATTGTCAGCTTTTTAAGTCATTAGTCTTGATGGCACTTGGCACTGAGTTCTTTGGTCTATTTCCTATGTTTGAATCTGTTGGCTACTCTTTTGATATTATTCCAGTTGTTCTTGGGCTGTGAAAATGAGCAAGTAACAATAATTTTCCTATGATAGAATTTTTGTTAGTATAAGAAACACATCTCACCTTCTGTGTCTCCATTCACCTGAGAAATCTAAGTCATTGTTTACATGACTGGCTTTTATCACTTTCATTAAGGTGTGTTCCATCTGAAACCCTCTTATTCCTGCTAGGCCTTGTTTCAGAGAAGATGCCCAGGACTGCTCAGTCTTCCTGATAGTACAGCATGCCAATGCTGTAGGCACTGAGTCACTGCAGGACGCATCCAAGAAACAAAATACGTTACTCTTTGCTGCCATGTCTAATTGATACTGGTACTCAGCTAGCTTAAAATAAGCTTGAATATATCTGTGATATACTGCAATCATCAATGTTGTAGTGCAATATAACCATAGACCTACAGTACATTTTAATACTTTCAAAAATATATATTCTCTTGGTTCTATACACCCTCAGGTTTATTGATTTCCATATTCACCACAACACATTATGGTAATGTTTTTGCTGAGCTAGCCGTAGGCGTTTAGAGATTTGAATTTCTTCTAGCATTTCATTATCAATGCATATATCTGGTGTAAAAAGAACCTATGCTCAAATGAATTCAGATTTTGAGTGTTCAATAATGATATACGGTGTACAGAATTTTGTAGACCCTTCAGGTTTCAAAAGAAGCTGTGAGCAGTCCCAAGGTTCAGTATTCTTCCTACATGTAAAACAGAAAATTATCTCTGCTCATTACCTATTTATGTTCATCACCTCATTTCCCCTGATCCCTTCAAAGAATTTTCACCTCAACCCTAAAAGTTGCTCAGAAGTCCAAGTAAATTATCCTGAGGTGGTTGAAAATAACGAAAGAGAAGGGAAAAAAAAAAAAAAAAAAAGAAGTCTTAGATTTCTAGAAATGACTGATATAAATTAAAAAATAATACAAAAGATAGGACTGGGGTCAACACAGAGCAGTTCGTACAGGCAGGTCAACATTTGCTACATTGTTCAAGTACCGTTTTTCATTTTCCAACTGAGTCACCTCATGGAAGGTGCTGCCTTCACAGTGGAGGAAGCAGGAAAGGGGAGAAGTGCTCCAAAACAAAGTAAAGGTTGGATGCACATTGCAGCCTGTGCTGTCAGTGCCAGTCCCGCAGTATAATGGCATTGTTCAAAGTGGATACCTATACGCTGGCCCCTTGGTACCATTTTTACTACCAAGTCTGGTACGGTTAAAGTTCAGAAGTTTCATAAAAACAAGCCATTCTGAAATAAACGTGACTATGAAAACAGACTGGCTGTTTGTTTTGGTTTTTTGTTTTTGATTTTCATGTTTTTTTTGTCTGGAATAAGGCAAGGTTTGTTTTTAATAGGAAAAATGGAAATGTCATAATGCACAGAGAAATCAGCACTTAGCACAACAAAAAGAAAGATCAATAAAATAAAGTTCAGCTATTCAATAAATACACATTAAAGTATACAGTTGTGAAACTTTAATTTTTTATTTATTTTTTTTCCTACACTTTTGTTTCTTCTGTCTCAATGGCATCACATTTTTTTGGGTGTATTTATTTTCTATGAGGGCTACCTTACCAATTCAAATAAGTGACTCTTGGCTTGGCAGTGATTTCCTGTTGGCAGCATGAAAATTATGTATTATTGAAAGCCAGACTGAAGCCAACCTATTCAAAGCTTCTCAGCAAACAAAGAAAACTACCCTCATAGCTCTAATATAGTTTCAAATGTAGTGAATTTTGCCAGTAAATAAATAAATTGTTTCTCTCTAGAGGCATGAGAACAGCCAAAGAATACCTCTACAAGAAAATACTCAGTTCACCTCTTGACAGAATAATCTTCGATAAGAAATATCACACAGAAGTAGACTGATATATCATGTTTGTACCAAATCATAGAATATATTATCAACTAACAAAACAAATCCAACAGTCTTAAGATTTTAACTCCTATAATTCACTTGGAATGGAAAACATTTTGTTTCTCTTTTTAATTTCAAGCACTTATTATTTCAATAGTACAGATTGGTGACGCAACAGACTGGTGTTCTCTCTCCATAAAATAGTGTGTATAACAGATGTATTATGCAAGTTTTGACATATCACCAATATCGCCATATTTAAATATATTCTAGAGTGAGTCTACAAATCCATCTTTCATATATTCAATATAGACTTCTCACTAAACTCTCTGTGGAGGGAAAATATTTTAGCCTTATATTGTAATTATGAGATTCCAGTTTCTCTTCTACAACAGATTGACTGATTTTTGCATTATGAACCCCTGTGCTGAGTAGAAACACTGACTTTCATTTGCTTAGAATCAGTTTTAATCTGGACTGCTCTGACTCTTTCTGTGAGAAATTAAGAAAGACTGGGCTTTGTGTATACTTCCTATACTGAGGTTTAAGTAAGGATCCAAACGGACTCTCATGACCAAATATGTGTTATGACGCACAAGTGCAGAGAAGTTATATTATTCTCAAAAATGTTATTCTGTAATATTTTAGCTTACTTTATTCAATGGATCCATTATTTTAAGCATCTGTTTTAATCCATAAAACTGATTAGCTATCAGTTGCACTTGCAGCACCTACAGTTTCAATGCCATCATGTGCAGCTAACAGGATAATTGGTTACATGTTTTTTGGCAGGGGTACTATACACTGCAGTATCATGCAGAAGTTTCATAGTTTCATTATGCTATAACAATGCAGGTGATCGAAGAGTCAAAATAAGTACTAGGTTTCAAAAAAAAAAAAAAGAAAGAAAGGTCACAGAGATACATGGATTCATTATGTTGATGAATAACCTTGTCTTTTAGTAGGTCAGAATTACACAAGACTTCTTCAATCCCTGTAAGAGTTTGTATCTAGAGTTAGTTAAGTGAGATTAGTCAGATATTTTTCACTGACTTTTATTGGAGCAGGATCAGGTTTCAAGTACTATAGTGGAAAGAAGTTTATTGTGTCATTTTTAGTTTATTTCAGCATCAATGCATTGAAAAGACTTTAGGGAGAAGCGAGGGGAGGGAAAAATGGAAAGAGCTTATCCTGGAACTGCTAGCTTAAAACTGTGTTCTGATATGTTAAATGTATTTACACCCTGGTTCCTGTGTGTCCATGTTTTCAATTTCAATAGTAATTATTTATATGAAGAATTTAAATAATTAAGTAGCAAGTGAGAAGTATCTGGCCCTGAGACTAAATTCACACAGTCAAATTGAATGCAACCTTTTTACCTTCAATCTGCTTTATGGAAACTCATGAAGACAGCTAAATGGCATTGCACTTTTGCTAGTTACACGTTTCTTATACTTATCATCATTAATAGCTTAACAGCTTCTAAACTATTACCTTAATGTTTTTTTATGTCAATGAGATATTCTCCAACTATCAACATTTTACAGCCACTATATCTATTAGAAATCACTACACTTCAAATTATGTCCAATTAACGGAAGAAATAATTACAACATTACGTTTAATTGAATGGAAAATGTTGACCAGGTTTCTTTTACTTTTCCTTTAGATGCCATTTCCATTAGAAATGCTCTGCTGTGAGATATACACAGATTTACTGTAGGGCATCCTCATAAAGAATTGTAAATAGTCATAATGAATTCTTCAGATTAGATGTATATTGTTCCCTGTTTTGAACACTATTCTTCCTATATTATGCATACTTACAAGAAAAGAGGTTTTCCTTGCTATAGTGTGGGACAGCACGGGGTTTTAGGTAACAAAATTTCATATCTATTTGCTAATAATATCTTACAATCATATTCCACATTAAGTACAAGTAATATGCAATACAGACATGCATATGTGTACAGTGCAGACAAGCAAAAAGGTACTCTGTCCATTTAAGTTATTAATATTTACTTCTCTTCACTGAATTTGTACAACTACATCTTCTGAATTTATATGATACTACAGAAAGGGCTTATACCTTCCACACTAATTTTATTATGATACAGGATATTCTAAGATATCCCATAAAACACTAAAAAAACCTGTGGAAGATTATGTGCTTTGTTATACAAAGGATAACGTTTTTCAAAAACCAAGACAGAGGTGCATTTTCAAAATTTATTGAAGCAGGGAAGGGACAGTGACTTGCCTAATACAAACAGTGTTTAAAGTGTGAGAAAACACGGAAGGAATCATAGATGTCTGAAGGCATTTAGAAAGAAACATTTAATTTGAAGAAAAAAAGAACAAACTGGAATTTGTTTTTTAGGTTTCCTACAATTTTACATTTCTCTCACACACTTTGATGAATAAAATTATGAAATATCATTAGCTCACATAAATTTGTTGGAAACCATCAGCATAAAATCTTTGGAGTTATTTCAGTGCATCCCCCTTCTGTGAGTTTAAGGGTGATGAGAGAGTCTGTATAGCTCAAGGCAAGATCAGGGTTCATCAGAAGTTCAAGTGTTGATGAACAAACCCTTTAGCCCTCTAAGGATCACTTGTTAAAGACAGAAAAAGCCACCTGCCATTTGAGCTATGCCTGTGATACTTCCCAAAATTTCTTTCAGAATTCTATTCTCTTTAATATTTTCACATTGCAACTTACAAAACTGAGAGTGTGGCATACTTGTGGAAGGTTTTGGGAGCTAAGTACATACCTCAATGTTACTCAGAAAGGTGTTTATCTGATGTTGAAGCCTGACAGGAAATGAGAAAAAGATGCTATTAGCTAGCAAGAAACTCAAGGAGCTGACCAAGAAATAAACTTATTTTTAATTTATTTTTTATATTTTAATATAAACAATTTTTTCTGTTAATGTTAATCAGTTCAACTAGCGGATCTTATAAGCCTTAAGAGAGTTTGCTGATCACTTACATGCATTTAGATTCTAACAATTTCTTGTGAAACCTCTGCTGGCTAACTAAATATCATAAATAAATACTTATAGGCAAACTTAATATATACTGTTGCTTTACCAAATTGATGTCATATCATATAACAAACAGGCACATCAAACAAGTAATTAATATGGCTTCTTTTCTTCTATCAATATCCATAAATGATTTTGGTCTTTTTCCAATGTGATGTTAATCCAAATATTAGGACTACTCTACATCTTTCAAGATAGAGGGGCATTAATGAAGTATAATTGTAATTAAAAGTAAAATATCATTTTCAGAAACAAATTTATGCTTAGAAGAGCTAGCTTTTATGCTAACAGAACTTTCAGAACCTCATTACTTTATTATGCCATCAATAGGATTATTAAAGAGTGTAAGAAATTATCTCAAAAGGGAAACTAAAATTTAACACGTTTGTTCATGTACAGAAACAACAACAAAAAGATAAAAAACAATAATTATAATTGAAGAACTAAACAAATTCTGTTTTTCTGTACACTGAACAAGATTTTCTTCCTCTTTGTCTCTCTGTCTGTCTCCCCCTCTATTATTATTAGTCTATTTTTTTTTTTTCACCAGTTCATCTCTAGGTCAAATCAAGTTCATTTATGTCCAGTAGATTGTTCCAGTTAAAAGGAAAGGCAGAGATTAAGGAGTACAGTGAAATACCTTCCAATCTGCCACGGATGCAGTCTTTAATATTAAAGTCAGGTGACACGAATGCAGCTAGGCCTTGGTAGCTAACCTAGAGACCTCCGGGTGTTGAGCTGGAAGAGATGAAGTCTGATTTTGACTTAATAGTATAAACAGAATGTCATCCACCCATCAAAATTCTACCCACAGTGGACCCCCGGCACGGTTAATGATTATAATCTTCACATTTAATCATGGGAACACAGTGACAGGCAAACAAGGTTACCTAAACTGACAGTTCAGGCTGTTTGAATGGAAAAGGGGGACTTCACAAGTTTTATTTTAAAATGTGTATGCTCTTCCAGCAGCACTTTTTAGCATTACAGTAGAAGAGTGTACAAAGCCTGGCTGCTTGCAGGAATTGGCAGTGTGCATAATTAACCTTTAAACTGCAGAAAGACTGGAAACACTGATGCTTTCTTTAAAACAGTTGCTATGCCAATACTACTTTTGAAGTTAAATTAAGCTAAGGGCACTTAAAGAGTAAAGGGAGAAATACAGCACTAACATGTCAAAGTGTCAGAGCGAAAAAATGCCATTTTAGAAATGACATACTTATCTTATAGGCATATTCTTTTTTACTAGGTTAAAGGACAGCGACAACTTACTGAGAACAATATTTCAAGGTACATTTTATTCTCCTTACAGTTTGTTGCTCATACAACTGTGTGGATCCTTTTCTGCCCTTTCATCTTAACACTATGATGTCCAGAAAATGAAAGACTTGAGAACAAATGAAAGTTACTTAAACTTTTTATATTAAAAAAAATATATATATACTCACTGGTCTCTCAGTTACGTATGCAGTAAAGGTATTTAGTTTTCATATGGAATAATGAATAAAAGTGCAGCTGTTGTTCCTTACAGAAAAAAATGTACCTAATCAAATCCCTGCAGCGAAGAAGTGACATTTGCAGTAGAAAATAACTATTGACCATAAATTAAGTATTTAAACAAATGGTCATTGCTCTTCAAAGCATTCTGAGTTATCATATTGTTTTTGATGCACTTCAAGGCACAGTACTTCATAAATGCTATATATAGAAAGAATCAATACAATAAAGGTTGATCAACTAGGTTAGCAACTAGGTTGATAATGTGTTTAAATGTAAATCTCACTGCTATTGCAAAATCTTTAACTGAACTTCTCAAGTCAAATACAGTATTAAAAGAATGACAAGACACTACCATGACATGGAAGACCAGTCTCAGATGCTCCAGTTGGGCTCCAAGGTGACTTGCACAGGCCACGATTAGGGATCTTATAGGGTCTATCGAGCCTGCAGGACCCTTCTGTCTCATATGCTTTTTTTGCCACTTGTAGTGCAGCATGTTGAAGGCCAACATTTCTTTTTGCTTTCCAGTGAGACACATTGAACAGGAAGGAAATAGCACTGAAATGTCTAATCCCATAGATCTGTTAGATTCTAGCACCTAGAAGAACAGGCAGGAGAGGATTAAATAGTTGGAATTTTAGAATTTGCATCACTATGTCATAGCTAAACATGGGTTGGCAGGAATGAGGTAGTTTTCTGTAAGTACACCAAACACCAAGAAAGGCAAGCAAGAGAAGAATAGGAACATGTTGTTATGAAGTGAACCTAAATGCATTTAAGCTGAAAATTAGAAGTTTTCTAGTCGTAAGTGTAGTAAGAAACAGGAATATCCCTCTAGCTGAAGAAACAGGAGCCAAAATAATATGAAATAATTTGATAGTTTATATTTAAAAGTGTGACAGTGACCATGAAGGTGTCTTACGAGCTTGTTTTTCTACATAATGAAACAGCAAGTCAACTCTATTTCAAGACTCTAGCCACTGATTGTAACTAAGCTGAATTAATCTAATATGTAGTAAACTGGTTTCATTCATTTTTTGTTAATTTAAACTGTTAAAATAGTACATAAGATCAAATTCTTTATTGACTGGTTATTTCTGTCATCAGCTCACAGCCAAAGAAAAAAAATGTATAGCTCTACAGAAAACAAAACCAGAAGTTACATGTCCACAGACAGAATATCTGCACTGTTAACATGAATTCAAATTTTCTTTATACTGATGCTGACTTCCATGGTGACTAGTTTAAAGCCAGATATCAGAGGTCTGTGTTCTCATGTCTACATTTTATTTCAGATACTCTTCTGTGTTCAGTTTTTTCCTCCCTCATTTTTTTTTTTCTCCTCTGTAAGGAAGGTTTTCTGGGGATACATTGAGTACCATTGTTCTATGAAAATAATTTCTTCTAAACTTCCATTTTTGCTTTTTAGTCTGTAACCATTTTATGATTAGAAAGGAACTATTTCCACACTTTACAGAGCACAGAACAACCTACCTTACTTGACAGGACACAGTTATAGGAAATACGTATATATATATTTAGATATATGAACATATATATAGATATATATATACTCATGGTGCTAGAGATGATACACAGGTATGTAGTTTTCCCTTACATGCTGCTACCAATGTATTACATATTGAATAGTGTAAAAAATACCTGACGATGATTGGATTTATGTGTTGGAATTGCTGAGTGGTTTTTCATACAGATGAAAGCCAAATTTGAGTTAAAAAAAAAAAAGGGACTAAATATTAAAATACATGCTGTTGAACATTTAGGGTTTTTCCGTACAGTTAAAGTAGTACATTTTACGTTGACTTGAAAATTTGAAGCATTCTCAATTTTCTAGGCATAAAGGCACAGTCCTCACAAAGACTAATTTTCATGGTTTTCCCCTAAACCATTGCTTCAGGAAGAAGCAATCATGTTCCCATTTGTTTTACAAGATAAATGTTAGCCTGTCTTTCAACTTCAGGCCTTAGTCACCCACACAGTGCTGGGGACCACCCCACTGATGCAAACGGTACATGCCTTATAATTGCCATTAACCTCGCTAGCACAGATCTGAGGGACTGATCCCTTGAATCTTCTCTGTCATTATTGTGGCCTCCAAGAGAGGCAATTTATGAACTCACTATGCTTTTGTTCTCACTAAACTGCACACAGCTATGGCTTTTTTTAGAGAGGCTTTTTCCCATCATACAGCTGAACACAGATCCAATTATTGTGCTGTTTACATACTCTTTAAGCGCCACTATTATGTTACAGCATTGACTTCAATGACAAAAACCACCAAAAAACTGTCTCAGATTTAATTGTTTTTAAAACCCTAGGAAGACAAATAGCTATTCAGGAGGAAGAGCAGCAAGCAAACAAACAAGCACAGAAAGACCATAGCTCCAAAACAGAAAGACACAGCAGACACAGTGAAGGGAATTGTGTCAGGCAGAAGGTTTCAGTCACCACCATTCTTCTGATAGACATAGAAACCATTTCAGATTTGTGAATCCTTTCTCCTTTTCACACTAATAACTGAACATTGTCTGAGGTAAACACACCATGAAATTTATTGATTATACTGTGAGAGATGTCTGGTACAGGGAAACACATTTGCTACAGCTGTGGTCTTATCAGCTACCAGAGAGAAAGGAGGGAGAACAGCTACTTAAATTAATCCCAGTAAGAAAGAAGACATCACCAAACTATATTCATTCAGGCCTGGTTAATCCAGGTTGGTCTGTAAACTCCATTGTTATTCAGATTAACAAATCTTTGGCTAAATGTAGAGTATAAAATAAGCTAAAGTTTAAATCCTTATAGTAGCAAGACTAATAGATAAACCATGAATGAATTAAGTAGCTTGGACAGTAAATCCAAGTAACAATGCTTGTTCATCAGACAAGATTAGGACTATAATGTGGTAATATTTTGGGATGGGTCAGAGTAGTAAAAAGAAAGTAACATTTAGTCCTTTTACCTGTACACATAAGAAAAGTAATGTATTGTACAATCTGTACATCCTACTAGGAAGGTAAAGACTATTTTTTTTTTCTCTTCAGTTTTTCTAGTGAATTCAAACTAAGGAGGAACATTCAAGCACTCTTCTGGTCCCTTTGTTTTTATAGGATGTGAAGTATAGGGATCATGGGCACTTCAGGTTTCCTTGTTCAGAATTTCCTTTCTCATTTTACTTGCAGCAGGCTTCAAAGAAAGCATACACAGAAAATCTAAGGATTTAGTTTACTTCATAAAGGTGTACAAAATTTTGAGAAGTAAACAGATACTAATAATCACATGCAAAAATAGCTGAGTGTAACGCAGAATATTCACATCGTGAAGATATGACTCCAGCAAATTATTCCAGACTTACCAGAAATTCTGGCAAGAAATCAAAGCATCGGAACAGAGAGAAAGTCATAGAGTGAACTGTAAGTAGCTGTCTTTCTTCATAGTTAAGATAGCACAGGAAGAATTAGCAAATCTCTGCTTTGAGAAGGAATAAAAGCAAGGCCTTCTTGCCCTGATGACAATCCTTTGTCATTTGCGCTTTGTCTAAAACCAGCTTCCTTCTCCTTTCTTGTAGCAATGGAAAAAAATAAGGAGAAGCTTTTCAAAGTTAATGAAAGGTATTTCAAGAGACTCCAGAATCCAAGGACTTGGGTGTTGAGAAACTCTCGAGAAGATAACAACCAATTGAGAGAAGATCCTCAGAAAGACACTTCAGAACTATGTGATTTTTTTATTGCAATGTTCACCTGCCTTTGAGATTATGACAGCTAAGGTACAGTACAGCTGTGTGAGAAACTCATAGAAAATTTGAAGCTCTCTGAGCTCCCTGTTCTCCTAACTTCTAAGCAATGTTAAATCTTCTTGAAGTGACTCCTCATTAAGAGAGTTGCTAAGATGATGAAAAAACTGTGACCTTAACACAGAAAAATTCTTTGGTCTGATCTTCCATTCATCTTCATCACCAAAAATGTTTTTTGTCTGCTGAGGCAAGGACTGCAGCACATGCAAATAAACAAAAGTTCAATTCAGCTTGCATGTGAAGAAATATTTTTTTAAGTCCAAACTGAGCCTATATAATAATCTGAATTCAAACTCTTATGAAGGAAATCTTTAGCAAGTTAAGCGCTCTTCAGCTCTATTGCAGATTTCCACAACACCTGTAAAGAGCAAAGGAGTGCCAGTCAGGGCAGAAAAAACAAAACTCAAATAGAGACAAATGAATAATATTGTCATAGTATGTATTTAAATACACAAATGAGAATTCAGGGGACCATTTGTCCTCATAAAGTTCCTTAATCCTTTACTCAATCACTTTGAAAGTAATTTTTTTAAAAAATTGTAAATGTTGAACAAGACACTGTAGGACAGCAGAGTGTGATTTCATTCACAGTTACAGTTTCATGGGCAAAATACAAATCAGTGGAGTATATTCTATGAAATTTTGACTGTCACGTACAAAGAAATAAGATAAGTACTGAAGTTGTGCTCACATGTGGTTTTCTCTACATGTAAACATATCAGTTCTATAAGACTGATGAGGTGACATTTGTCAAATAGTGCTTTTATTTTTTTTTCTTTTTTTTTTTTAAATACACATCCTACGCAGAGTACCTAATTTAATTTCCGGTAGAACTCAGATCAGAATATCTTCCAGAGGCTTACGCCTTCAAGCTTGTATCTGACAATGCAGATTTCTCTCTGAATAACTTTGGCATTTATTTTAAAAATGCACACGAAGTTCTTTGTCTTGTTTATTCATTTTGTGAGCAATTTGAGTGGCTAATTTAAAATTATTTTAAGGAAAAAAAAAAAAGTGGATATGACTTAGTGAAGAAACCCTCCACCAAATGCGAAGGTTCAGGCAAGGCAAAAGTCATTACAGATCACGAAGGGAGATGAGAAAATATGCAAATAATTGAGACCCCAAATTCATCCTTCTACAAAGAATTGAGAAGGATCTACTCACAATGTTAAGAGGTCATATAAAACACTATGCAGAAATTCTCTCATTCTCTAAAGTATGGTACTCCTTTAACAAGTAACTATGTTAAATGTGGCATCTTTTTACCAAGAAGCCTCTTCCTGTAGAAAATCCACCCTTATCTGAAGAAAAAATCAGCGTTATATAGCTAATTTATAAAATAAAGCTGTCTGTTTTACTCCTTTTCCTATTATGCCACCTATTCCACACATATGTACATACAAAATGGAAATTGGAGGAGCAGTGAGTGAATCTGTGGTAGCTCCCTGAAGATGCTGGGCTCACAGAAACAAAAACTGAGTTTTTTTCAGAAATATCTAAAATATTAGAATATAGTTTCTGCTTATGTCTAACCATATGTGACAGACCATCCCATCTATATTTACAGTAGGCTAAGAAAAAATATTACTGAGAAAAATAAATGCACAAGTTCTGAATCTCAAAAGAGTTGCACATAAAACTTTTAGACAAATTAAATCTCTTTACATGACTGAATATATATTGGAAAAAAAATCCTGCTGATGGTTTTTATTTTAAATACCAAGCTCTATCTATGCTGCTTTCTCAAATGATATAATAGTTCAATTCTTCGTTAAAACTATAGATTCAAAATACTGGTTTGGTTTAAAGTTCTAATGACTGAAATTCCTCAGTATCGAAGTCACATAATCCTCAAATAACTTTTCCACAATTTTTTGAAAGTACTGCAGTATTTAGAATGTTTAAATGAAATTCAAAATAATGCAATGATACATTCTTTTTTTAAAAAAAATATTTATTTCAACAAAAAGATGATTTGTGATTGGCAGTAAAATTGTATTTTCAGGACAAATATTTTAAAAATCATTTAAGAGGTGTTTTTTGTTTTCTTGTTGTTTTGTTGTTTATGTTTTGCTTTATGTTTTGCCATTTTAAAGTCCAAAAGATATGTTATGTTTATGTTATACTTAGTTATACTTAGTTTTGTTCTGTAGCAGAAAGTAGCTAAGTATCAAAAAGGAAAAAAAAAAAAAAAAGAAGAAAAAGAAGAAAGGTGTTATTCATTCTTACTGAGAACTTGCCCTTTACATTGGGAAAACTCACAGCAAAGATGTTTAGAAATGTAATGGGAAATAATAGGAATATAATTGGAATGCTGACATTTTAACCAGACACTCAGGTAGCTTCGGGCTCTGAACAATATCACCTCAGTATGAAAACAGTAATAAGCCCTTTTTTTTTTTATCCGTTCTGGCAATGTGAATGTGGAATAGAGCATAAAATATTCTGAAACCTACAGTTTCAAAACTACAACCAGCCTGCACCTGAAAAGTAGAGGGGTAGTATGTAGAAGCACAGATCAGAGAGAGAACCTCAGTGAGCACTGGTTTGTCATTTTCAGCTATGGCATTTAAATCATGAAGTTTTAGGCAAATAAAAGTTTTCATTAGCTTTTCCATCTTCAAAATGAACAGAAATACTTACCACCTTCCTAGCACCATCATTCGTAAAATGGGTCTTCAATTATATTACGTTTATTTTGAAAAGTAGTGTGAATTTAATTACTATTAAATGTATGATTAGTGCTTGATGATGTGAGATGATGTGATGAATGCACCATTACTGATAATGTCCTTCATATTTTGTGTTGTATCAGAAGTCAAGCTATACACATGGACAACTACTTAACATTTCACCCACAGATCTTTTGTATTTTTATAGTCCAAAAAAATGAACTTTTGAAGTGTGTTGTATTCACAAGAGATATTACCAAAAAGATCAAAATCTATGTGAGGCAGAGACAGGTGGAAAGAACAGTGAATGATCAAACAGACAATATCATAACATATCATATTGTGTCCAGTTCTGGGCCCCTCAGTTCAAGAAGGACAGGGAACTGCTGGAGAGGGTCCAGCGTAGGGCAACAAAGATGATTAAGGGAGTGGAGCATCTCCCTTATGAAGAAAGGCTGAGGGAGCTGGGTCTCTTTAGTTTGGAGGAGACTGAGGGGTGACCTTATTAATGTTTATAAATATATAAAGGGTGAGTGCCATGAGGATGGAGCCAGGCTCTTCTCGGTGGCAAACAATGATAGGACAAGGGGTAATGGGATCAAGCTGGAACACAAGAGGTTCCACTTAAATTTGAGAAAAAAGCTTCTTCTCAGTAAGGGTGACAGAACACTGGAACAGGCTGCCCAGAGAGGTTGTGGAGTCTCCTTCTCTGGAGACATTCAAAACCCACCTGGACATGTTCCTGTGCGACCTCACCTAGGCATTCCTGCTCCAGCAGGGGGATTGGACTAGATGATCTTTTGAGGTCCCTTCCAATCCCAAACATACTGCGTGACTGTGTGACTGTGTATAACCATATGTATGACAGAGGCTAAGACTCAGGAGTAGGCAGATCATTTTCTAGCAGGCAGTAGCTATTGCAATAAACATAGTCTTTCTTCTACAATTACAGAGAGATGATGGAATAAATTTATCCACAATTAAAAGCATGCAGGTTGGCAGAGGCAAATATAATAATACATATACAGTCAATATATTCACCAATTAAAGAGGTAAGATGGAATATGGATGTATTGGGAAATAAACAAAGAACTGTATCCCATTCAAATATAATTCAGTATTTGAGATGTAATTCTTTGGAAGAGTCCCCATTTGGCAGCAATAGCCTAGAAATTATGCTGTATATTATATATAAACCACCTCTGAGGGAATACTTGTACAACAGCACCAGTAATCTCAGTCCCAGTTCAGAAGAACATATATAGTTTGGCTTAGTTCCAAAAATATGGAGTATGTTTCTGGTTTTCTTCTCATGAGCATCTGTACAATTCTCATCAGGAATTTCCACTCTGGGACATTCTAAGAGAACAAGAGACAGATTTTCTGTTTGGAATAATTATCCCTTGATGAGCTAAATAGTATCTTGTGGTAGCATTTGCCTGATGTGGATTAGGAAAAGACAATGCCAATAGTGTTATGCCATTTCACTGTTTATTCAAAGTCAAAGTAAAAATTAAATCACACACCAATCCTCAAGCTAGATTCTGCTTGAAGTCATTGACCTGCATTAGTATTTATTATAACTGGATCCTTGGGTCTCAGGAATGTATCAGCATTACAGAAATTATGTTCTTAATGTTGTTGATGTTGAGACAAATAGATAAGAGGTGCACAAAAGACATTAAAAAAAAAAAAAAAGCATTAAGACCATTAAGACTCTTCCACGAGTATTTCCAAACAGATTACAGAGGACATACAGAGCATACGCAAATGGTTTTAAAGTAATGGTTGCCTGAGTTCATGAAGGGAAAGAAAATCATAGATGTAACATTAGGCAGTAGGAGTCATGCAGTAACTGCACTACTCCCAAGGATATAAAGGCTGAAGGGAGGTAGGAGATCACCCTAAGGTATGGAAACATGATGTTATCTAACTATACTTAAATCTCAAGTTCCACTCAATTTACCCCATTGCCTTACTCAGCTGCATCACCGAGGGAGCTCGGTAGCTCTAACACAGTAGAAGTAGTAATTATGAACAAGAGCTAACACAGAGAGGAAGAAAAGAGCAGAATATGCTGCAAGAGTGTCTTGAATACTATCTATAGACAAAGCAGCATTGAAGCTGGAAAATCTTGCTATCCATTAGTACATGTCACTGCTTCAGCTTCTTTCTATGAGATTGTAGGAGTCAGAACTATGGATTAAGATACACACGAACTCTGGTCTTCTGAGAAAGTATGAAATGAAGGAATATTTCTGTAAAGCTTTACACTAATCAAAGCAGCAGGTATACCGTGGCAGTGTAATTCTCACATCTTGGCAAATTCTGCAATCAGAAGGGAAGAGAGAGTATGAAGAGCACAATGTATAGGACAGATGAGATTCTGCAGCAAATTCTGATCGATATGTAAAATAGAGGATACAGAATAATTTCAAATCCATGCATTTCCAAGGTTGTATCCTGATCTGCTTCCCACTCTATGATGCCAGAAGTCACAACTCAGTTGTTTGGTTTAATTTTGATCTGCCAGTATGGGTGGTGTTCAGGATGACAGAATGAGTGAGGAAACTATGAACTGCTGTCAAAGGAATTCTGCTAAACACCCGTTTTATTTACAGATACACTCCTTCTCCCCAACCAGATAGTCAGACATATATGTCCTGTGATTTAAAGGAAAAACAAAAAAAAACAAAAACAAAAAAAAAAAAAACCCACCACATTATACTCCCTTGTGAGTAATAGTAATTTTTAAATTAACTCTTCAGAAAATCTCTTTATTTAAGCATGATTTTTAGAGTAGCCTAACTATAAACAGAACTGGCAGTGGCAGAGCTGCCCTTTGGAATTCTTTAAGTACTTTATATTTCCTCAGTGTCTGTGAACTTGAGCAATTTACATCTGAAATGCTCCTCTGATAGATGTGAGATGTCTTTACCAGAAGGTTTACTAACAAAAAGGTTTGTAGCTGTTTGAGACTAGAACAGCTATAGCCATAGGGGAAGTAGAAGATGTGACTTAGTAAAATCCACAAAACTGGAATTCATAATGAGGAAAAGGAGGCATAATAACTGGCAAATACTTGGAAATAATCTCCAAGCTAAAAAGGGTAGATGGTCAGGGAAATTTTCAACTGATGTAAACCATATTGCTTCTGCAAACTTGAGTGGGACTGTGACTATCATCATGTGGGAATCTGACCTCACCCTTTTATATATATACATATTCTCTTTTTCAAATAATAAGGTATTTATATAGAATGACTCTTGCAATGAGTCAGGCCAAATATTTCTTTAGCCAAAAATACTGTCTCTTGCAGTAATGAAAAGAGGATGTTCAGGAAAACAAAAAAAAAACAAAAAAACCCCACATTTAAACAGTAATTCAAAGTACTTTTTTGTTAGCTTCCAATAGTAAGAGGTTTAGGGATTTCTTGATCTGGGTTTCAAATCATATAAGTATGTTTTCATTGTTGCTTTCATGAAAGTATCCTTATGTACATGGTAAATCATTGTTGATTACTGACATGACATTTTCAGAGATTACAGTAACTAAAATTATTTCCTGAAAATCAGTTTTTGAATATGTCGTTTATTTTTTTTTCTTTCTTCATCTACATTACTTTGCATTTACTGTCATTTAATTTCATCTCTCATTTTAATCACTCAGTTGCTCTGGCTACACTTTTCTGCAGCTTTCCAAAGTCAAGTTCAGATTTGATTATCCCAAATAAATTTGTCGTATTTAATACCCTTGTCAATCCAATATTCATGCCTTTTCATTTCACTGAGAAATATGACAAACAGCAGAGTTTAGTTATTAAAAATGGTAACTTTCTTACATCTTAAAAATTATCATGTACTCTTACCCTCTTTTTCCTAAGTATTAAAATTTTATTAATCCACAACAGCCGCATAATAGCTCAGTTTTTTTGGAAAGAAACAGTATGTAAAGGAAAATCACTAAGGTACCTTAGCAGAGACAGAACCTGTACAGCTAGGTTGGTCTTTTTCATTACATTAAGTAATATACTAGAATAAATGGACATTCAGTCACACGAGAAGTATTTTATTAACCTGAAAGCTTTTCCACTTTTTCCAGATATAAAAATCAAACTAATAATAGATGTAACTTTTTCCATCCAAATCTTAACTTCTTAAACTATTATGACTACTATGATACTAATTAACCAAAGCAGAAGTATATTTTATTTCACAATCCTTTTATTTACAGAAAGATTTTCTTAGAAATTATAGAAAGGTTTATATCTGTGGTTGCACAAAATCTATGAAATCTAATCACTTCGTAGAAATAAGTAATAAAAACACAGAAACAATATTACATGTTTTGGAATCAATATGAATTGTTATGGTTAGCTTTCCACTTGCTAAGCTATTATTGCATTTAAATTACAGAAAATCAAAAGAATGTAAACCAAAAAAATGTCAAAAGTACAATAAAAACAAACAGGTGTTCTAAAGGGAATGATGGTCAGATTGTAAGGAGAAACATATCACTTCCTGATGAATATTATACTCCTTCATCTACAGCCATTTCTACATACAGCTGATAACACTGTTTTAAAGCTTCGTAAATGCAGGCGGTACAGGGACAAGTTCATTGCTAGATTCACGTTAGGCATTCTTCCACAGCAGGATGTGATGTTTCAGCACTGCTACCAAAATACATTACAGCTGTGCACAATATTATTTCAAGCCAAAATCTGTTTTGCAAACTTGTTTTTCCTAAGGCACTTATGTCTCCTGATTTATATAGACTCTTTAAAATTATGTAACCCTAAGATGTTAAAAAATCACCTCTCCCTTGTCCTTCCTGCCATAATGGTGTGACAGGTGAGCCCTGCCCACAAAGCATAGTACAAGGTGCACCATACCAAAGTGTCAACAGTTTTTGTGCTCTGTCCAAGGACCCGTCTTGATTCAAGGGCTTGTTTTTGATCACTTTTCTTTTTTTATAATTTACTTTAACATGTTATTCTATGATTTTAGAGGTCTTCTCCTGCTTGCAAAGAGCTGAACAAAAGAAGACCCTGGGTATCTGGATGTTTGCTGAACTAGAACAGACTGGTATCTTCCTGTAGAAAACATTCTTTAGTTTTGTTATTCTAAAAAAAGCTTAAGCCTGATGAAGAGTGAATAATTAATAATACAAACATAAAGTTTTTATTGTAGCAATACATCCATTTTCCAAGCCTCATGAAATTGTTTCTTTTCACTGTTCCTTCCCCATCCATGACACCTCCACCAGCCACACTGCATTGTGCCTTTGCACACCAGGGACAGGACTGTCAAGACAGCTTAGTTTCTTGATGGGCACCAAAATGACAGTCGATGCATTCACAAGCACTCATAACTGAGCAGATTTGGTATGCTTCTGAAGAGCATGTTTTTCACAGAGGCTCAGAACCCAAAAAGCTGATCTCCTGAAACCATTAAATTTGATGCTCACATAAGATCTAGGCTTTTTAGAAGTCCTGACTGGGCAAATCATAAATCCTCAATAGCTCACTAACTCCTTCGTTCCTTTCCTCTTCAAGTACCACTATTACCTGTGCTTTGCACTTCTGCTGTCATTTCTACATGGGAAAAAAAATATCAAATTGTTTTATTTTGAAGAAAGAATGAACTGAGTGAGAGCTCCCCAACTGTGATAAACTGTGACACCTAATTTTCCTTTGCTCATGAGAAACATAAGAAAAAAAAGGGGACGGAAGTAAATATGCAACTTTCCGCATGTCTTTTCTGCTTCATTTTCATACAAAGAATGTATCTAAAGGTCTTGCTTTGACTTAAGAGCTTGGGAAATTCTGAGGAAGTTAAAGGAAAAATTGAAAAATATTATTTTGAAAAATTGGGTAAAAAGGCAGCACTGAAAGCTCGAACATTCATTATGAACTGTGTGGCTGTTCAGAATATATTTTACAAAACCTTTTATACTTAACTCTTTCGGTTAAAGGTCCAGTACTAAAATAAATCAAAAGCACATATTATATAATTGTAACAAAAAACATGCTCACTTGCATCTCTCTGGTTAAGTGGCAGAACACAACCTGCTTTTTCCGTGAAGCATATGTTATGATTCTCATCAGTAACACCCCACATGAGCATCTCAGTGCAGTCGCCAAGGAATAATCAGTTGAAATTTCACATATACTCTGAACATTGGAATAGTGCCTGACACACATTGACTACCGTCAGGGAAGATATCACAGTGAGTTTGGAGATCTGATTTAGTGCATTCATCAAAAAGCATAATTGTAGTTACTTGTGCTAGTCTGTTAAGACACAGAAAGATTTTAAAAATACTTTGCATTGTTAAATCATTTGAGTGGCTTTTTTACAACATGAATAGTCAACATCCATTGTAATTATGATGAGTAAAGTAAAAATTTCTGCAATATTTTGTAACCCCAGACATTCACCCTTTCCACTTACAATTACTTGCATAGGCATCAGCATTTTTACTTGCTCAGAGGCCCATAGATTCACAGGATGACAAGTAACATTCAGATTCATCCAAAGTGGTTGCTGTAGCATACATTCATTTAGATCTCAGATTCATTATTACCAGTGTTTGTCTACAGCTCTGGTCTCTCTTTTCGTGAAAACAGTAGGTCCCACAATGATCATCAATGGATGTTTCACGTGTCTAGCTAGACCATTCCCTTGGAGGTCTCCTTCCCTCCATCTTTTCTCTCCAAATTCTTGTATTCAGTATTGTATTTAATAAAAAGTGATGAATCTGTCCTCTTTTAATTCATTCACTTAAACTCTACAATGTCCTCTTGGCAATCCAGTCCATATATTTTGAAAAATAAGTGTTTGCTTTAACCATGTCCTTCTAAATTTTTAAATAACCACCATCTCTTATTTTAGAAGAAATAGTGAATTGTTACTTCCACCCTTCTCCAAATTACTCTTGATTTCAGAGTCTGTCATCATTAACTCCCTCAGTTCCTTCTTTTCCACGTCTATCTGGGCCACTCAGACAACATAGAAAGTGGGTGATCAGATCTGTGTATGACCATTGTGCTCTTAAAGAAAAGAAAATCTCTGGATAATGTTTATCACACGGCTAAATACCCATTGTTTCCACATAACTTACAGTTCAACAAAAGAGCTTTTTAATAATAATTTTGTGATAATGCATGGTTCCAGTAACTTAATATATGCACTGATCTAATTGCAGAACTGGTATCTGTGGCACTATTCAGCATGCAAGCAACCATTTGCTAGTTGCAGACTTACTCTCCCACTTATGCTGAAATTCAAGCTTCTTTTTCTCAAAGCAAATGTTTTGAAAGTAAAACCCACTTGACTAAATTAAGAAGACATATTTAGCAAACTATCTTAATTATTAATCAGTTTGCAGTTTTACCCACTTGTGCCTACTCTGTGTAATAAACATTTATTAAGCTTTTCTTTTGTATTTCATGAATGCTGCTAATGTGCTTTGAATTGCTCAGAGAAAATTACATATAACTTTTGGTTTCAAATTACATAAATTGCAAAAATCTAGATCTGGAGGTTTTGTGTTGTGGGATTTTCTTCCCCTTCCCACCTAAGCATTCTGAATCCTTGGGTTAATTTATTTTGGTTATCAGCCTATAAATTTGATTGAACTGATAATACTTTTCAAATCACATCTCAGAAATCACTTGCTTATTTAAGTAATTATGCATGTGAGTCATAATAAAATATAATAATAAGCATATTCTTGTGATGTAGATAATTTATTTTACTATACATAAGTGTAAAGTAATATATACCACAAGGTAACAGCAAATGCAGCAAGTGTATATTATTTTTATTTAGTAAACAGCTGAAAGAGTTAGTAGATATACACAGTAACAATGAATAATTTAGCTGTTTTTTTCTCTTTGTACCTCATCTGGAAATGGATTTCAGCTTTTACAAATATATTCATTATTCAAAGTAGTCAGGAAAGACTGAAGTGAGTAAGTATATTCCCATTGACTTCTACTCGTTTTCAATCAAACCATAAGTATATTAATTGAGCGTATTTCCATTTGGATTAGTCTTAAATATTTATTTTTCAATTAAAATTTGGCATTCAATATAAATAGTTGAAATACAACCTTACTTTTGCCCGAATTTTTTAATGTTTTCCATTGTACAACATTTTAGAGGCTTAACTAACAAAATATTTTCAGTTCACAATAAAGCTGATATATTCTGAGTAAATCTTTGATGGTAATATTTTTTGTTTTCTTTTTCCTTTCTCCAGATTTTTATTTGTCTTACCAAGTTTCCACAGAGGTACCCCAAAGCAACTCCAAGCAAATAATAAGCTTAAACCAACTTTAATTAGGAACTGAAACCAAAACCAAATGACAGAAACCAATGCAAGCTGGGGGGTAATTCAAAATCAGTCAGTACTCTTGTAACATTTAATAAACTGCAGGTTCTGTATACCATTTGGGGATATTATAACCACACAACTGCACAAGAATTATGATCCACAGCGTGCACACACTCACTCAAAAGAGAAGCCTCTCTCACTCAAGGGTACCAAGAAGAAATAATTGATTGTAGAGTCTTGCATCTGAGCAGGAACAACCCCAGGTTCCAGTATGAGTTGGGGAATGACCTGTTACAGAGCAGCATAGGGGAAAGGGACCCGGGCATCCTGGTAGACAGCAGGATGACCATGAGCCAGCACTGTGCCCTTGTGGCCAGGAAGGCCATGGCATCCTGGGGTGTATTAGAAGGGGGGTGGTTAGTAGGTTGAGAGAGGTTCTCCTTCCCCTCTACTCTGCCCTGGTGAGATCACATCTGGAATATTGTGTCCAGTTCTGGGCCCCTCAGTTCAAGAAGGACAGGGAATTGCTGGAGAGAGTACAGTGCAGAGACAAAAAGGTGATGAAGTGAGTGGAGCATCCCCCTTATGTGGAAAGGCTGAGGGAGCTGGGTCTCCTTAGCTTGGAGGAGACTGAAGGGTGACCTCATTAATGTTTATAAATATGTAAAGAGTGAGTGTCACGAGGATGGAGCCAGGCTCTTCTCGGTGACAACCAGTGGTAGGACAAGGGGTAATGGGTACAAACTGGAACACAGGAGGTTCCACTTAAGTGTGAGAAGAAACTTCTTCACAGTGAGTATAACAGAACACCGGAACAGGCTGCCCAGGGAAGTTGTGGAATCTCCTTCTCTGGAGACATTCAAAACCCCCCTGGATACCTTCCTGTGTAACCTCATCTAGGTGTTCCTGCTCTGGCAGGGGGATTGGACTAGATGATCTTTCGAGGTCCCTTCCAATCCCTAACATTCTGTGATTCTGTGATTGTGTGATTGCTTGGGGCAGGGCCAGGATTCACTCAAGGTTGTAGCCAGAAGAAAATAATCTCTCACCAAGGAGAAGGTGAGGGCTTTTAATCCTAGGAAGTCTCCTTAGATAGTGTCCCTGATTTAAGGGGAGGGCTCAGTTCACAGTCCTGTTGCTCCAAGAAGACCACTCAACAGGAGTCTTTGGCAGGGGTCCCATTTTATAGCTAGGTCAGATCTGGCTATGGTCATTATGAGCAGCTTGCTGGCTGAGGATTCTGAGTACTGACTGAGGGTCATGTTCCTCCTGCCCCGTCAAGCCTGGGGGGAGGTGTACGTGAGGAGTCATTGTGCCTCAGGTAGAAGGATGTGATGGCTGGCATTGACCAAGGCACGGACCTGAGCACAGCTACAGGGGGGCACAAAAGGTGCTGAGGAGTCATCAGCTGCCCTATTGAAAGCTCTGGACCTCATCAGGGTGTGTGTAACTGCCACACAAGTATATGTAGAATAAAAATTCTTGTGTAACCACTGCATCATGTACCTTCAGTTCTCACTACATCAGTGAGGAAAGGCTAAAGGTATGTGGGTCTCTGCATGGTGACAGTGTGACAAATCAGTGGGGACTTCTCAGGCTATTATGCAATACTCACTTATATGAACAAGAGTGCTTATTAGTTACTAAAGGCAAAGGATCAAGCCCTAACTTACTTTCACGTTGGAAATATTTTTGAAAAAAAATCACACAAACAGACTTGTATTATTGACAAGTCATATGAAATCATTATTTAGTATAAAACAGTTTCTGTTAAATACGTAGAAAATAAGTGAGACGGTTTGCCAATACTCCATTAAATTCACATTTTTCCCCTAGGGCAATAAATATTCCTCACTGTATGCTCCTAATATTGAACTATATGCTTAATGTTAGAATTCATACCACTCAAGTATCTATGCTGATAAAACTCATCCATAAAAATCATTGCATTCCTAATAGGGAATGTTTCCTTTTAAGATTGTCAGGGCCAATATAAGCAATCATTTCTTATGCAGATCTTATACAATCTTTAGGAACAAGTAAGTTTGTAAGTTTTATCTACCTTCATATGAGTCAGATTACTCACTGTCTACAAAATCAAATTTCAGTGTGTTGTTCACAAGCACTCCTCATTCAGAAAAAGGAGAAACATGACTCTTTCATATTACAAAAGTCTATGCACACCAGTGCATCAGGACCATGACAAGGATTCAGAAGTAGTGCCTGGGAAACATGTTGTTTTGAAGGAGGAGATCTATAAGCACAACCTAACAATGCCACTCAAAAATCTCCTCCTCCAAGGCCAGACCCTCCCCATCTGCCCAGCAAATACTGGTGATGCCCCTGGGCAGACCCTGACCCCAGCTACTGCCTGTGGCCATGCTGGGAAGGGAACAGCAGTCTGGTCATCCTGCTAATTACACCTGAACTGCAAACAATGGAGTGCTCAGTGTCAAACCTGAAAGTCCAGAAACCACAGAAAAACTGTGGTTCCACACAACTGACCTCATTGTTACATGGGAAAATTCACTTTGTGAAATTAACATACAAAACATATATTAAAGCTCTTTTAAAGATAAAAGCTTAACTCCTAAAGTATACATGTGACTGGGCATCTCAACACTGTGCTGCAATAAAAGGCTAACATTTTTCTTTTCATAGTTTGGGTCTGCGTAGCCTGTGCACCAACACTGAGAGCAGAGAAGGTAACAACAACTGAGCTTCAGTTCCACTCTAAAACAATATTTAGTGTTCACCTTGTAATCTGAGACCTGAACAATACATTCGCCACAAAAGGTTAAGTCAGACCCTAGACCACTACTTACCCAGACATAGAAGTCTTCTGGGATCTTTCCACTCAGTAACACAAGCTTTGTGCATCCTGTTAGGTCTTTCCATAAAAGAAAGTATTCTCTTTTCTTGCACTTAAAACAGAGGCACTAACTTAACTGGTAAGATCCATCTTTGTGGTGGGATACTCTATATGTCACTAGCTGCACTACCCATTTGGCCAAACGGTTATCCAGATACACATCTTTTAATTAGCTGGACAGAATTCAGTTATACAGCAAAGCCTGATGCCCTTGCATAAAAGTGGATATCGATTACTTAATTAGACAAAGTCTCTAGAATTAAATGTCTTGTGGTTTTGAGAAGTGAGCCCACATTACACCTTGACAATAAACGCTGTGCAACCAATTAGCTTCTTTCAAAAGGGCATTCCTGGTCCAGGGACCAGAAAAATTTAATCAAGGGAAATTTCTCATCTCCCTGTATGCTTGGATCTGTACGATTATATAAACGAACAAAATTAAAAATAGGAAAAAAATATAAATTGTTGAACTACTATGTCTGTAGAGGCATATTCACAGTGGGATTATTTTTCTATCAGGCTGGAAAAGAACAAAGAATATGCAGCCATTCTTACCTGAGAGAGTCACTGAAACTTGTTTTGCATTTGGTTGAGCATCATAATTACAGGTGATTGCTTCAATTGATCAGGTACAAAGGAAAAACATCTTGTCAGTTCCTTTCCGATGCACTCAACCAAGCCAGTGTTAGTCTATGAAAATTCATCAAACAGTATCATAACAACAGTTGTATCTATGCAGAGAAAGAAAAATAAGCTTCTTTGGACAAACTTTGGACAAAGTAAATCCCTGAGCATTTTTAAGTCCAGCTCAAGTTCCAGCCAAACTTAACAAAATATTCTGCTGACAGAAACTGAATTTGAACATTTAAGCAATTCAAGAGTGTGCTAAAGTGGATTTTTAGTATTCTTGTTATTACCTGTAACTTGATATTACTGTACTGTACATGAAAATGAAGAGACATTATACCGTGGAAGCTTTATGAACTATTTTAATTCAGATTTCTACTATTTAACAAGCCAAATAAAACATATTCCCTTTTAAACATGAAAATGGCAGTATTGCAAATAAAAAATATTTTGCAATTTGCATTTACATTGCATACTTCCAATGGTACGTTTGAAATTCTCTATGAAAAAATAATTTTCATTATTTTCCAAAGTGTATATATATATATATGGTTTTAAGATGTTATTATATATTTATATGTATATTGACAATCATATACACATTCATATTCATAATCATTTAATATTTTACCAAAGTTACTGCAAATAGTTTTAGGACACAGAGAAAAGTTCCTTCAAGGCCTTATGCTTGCTGCTGGAAATAGGTATCAGGAATGGGACAAAGAAAATTGAGAAGATTTTCAGCATAAATGGGCAACTAAAGAGTCTGGGATTTTCTTATTAACTGATCTATAACCCCCTTCCCTGACTTTACATTCCTTCTCACCCATTCCCCACATTCCGTTTATTTTGTACTTTTAGCAATATAGTAAATAAAGCTATTGCTACTCCATTTGTGTTTAGTTTGATTTCTTAGAATAAGGACCAAACTACCTCTTAAAAAATATTGAGAAAATATCAGCCTTTAGTGTTTAAGAATTATCCTGATTACATGGATCTAAAAATTAGGACTTATTCTTTTATTCTGTTTTCTTTTAAAGTTTTTAACATTTCTTTCAAGTTTGCATCACACAGAACTTGTACCTCTTACTGATGCGTTTCACCTGTGCTGCTGAGTATTTAAATACAGTCTTGGTGGTGTGAAAATTTCCTTGAACTTGTAATTAAGTATAAAATATATTCATGGCTGAGAACTAAGTATTGGAAAAAAAAATGAGAAAGTGTGTTGCGATATGGATGGGGTTTTTTTAAAGGTTTCATGTGAGCACAAAAGTGTAGAGATTCAAGACCTACATTTCATTATATTTTTAAAGCATAACCATTTTGAAGCTGGAATGTCTACCTTATTTCTACTGTCTTACTAAATATTGAGACATTAGCCTTCTGGTTATGTTTATATGTTATTACCATAGCCATCAGGCTTTATGGGAACTTCCTGATGGAACTGAATTTGTAGAGCTTTGAACCCCAGGATGAGGGACTCATGTTTATAATACTGAGAACAGACAACACAGGAGACGACACTGAAATCACTACTTTTCCTCTCTCTCTGTATGTTTCAAGGTAGTAATATTTGCAGATTCACATCATGTTCCTATACTATTCCTGTCTTTATTCAAATCCATTCTGGCTCTCCTTCATTGTAAGTTTTACCAGTTCCTTGTCTTACTGCGATACTACCTCTAAAACGGTTAACTTCATCTTTATAATACCTACTGGTCTTTAGTCCTTGAACTTATTTCCTAAATTTTGAACATTTAAATTTTATTGCCACCTGGAGCTGCCTGCTGCTACTTTTATTTGATCACACAGAGGTCCAGAGAGTAGAAAGTCAGTAGCAGGAGCTTTACACTTTGCTGCAGTTAAAATTTAAATTGCTCCCCAGAGACAATGAATTATAGAATTGTACTTCAGAACAGTACTTATCTTCTTTTTTCTTTTTTTTTTTTTCAATGGATTAAAATACTTCTTCCTTTCAAATAATGAGTCAGATCCAAAAAAAGGGACTCTGGCTGTTACATTTTAGGTTGTGTAAAAGCGAAGTTGCAGCCACCTCTTCCAGACAGATTCCAGGAGTGTGTGTTAGCTGCCTGGGTGTGGGGAAATTGATATGCCCTCTGGTGAGTAAAAGGGAGATTTGGCTCTGATCAGGGTGCCAGCTGGGGGCCAGCTGCCAGAAAGGTGATCACCATGGTCTGACTGCAATCCTGTGGGACTTTGGGAGGAAAATGCTGTTGTCCAGTGCTTTCCAGTTCCAATAAAAAAAATTACTTTCACCTCTGATTTAATCTCTCATGGTACATTGAGGATCTCCTGAGGGATGCAGGTTCAAGCACCCAGGTAAGGAAGGGCAAGGACATGGGATCTCTTACCTCCACAATGACTTGGTAGTAACACTGCACGCACTAAGTTCTTCTGTAAAAGTCACATGCATCACAGCCAACTCTTTTTCCCTAGCAGTTCTGCCTCAAACACAAAAATGTTTATCAGCTTTCCCATTCTGCTCTGTAGGCTATTTCTAACAAGCAGTGTGTATTCTGGTACCTGCACTCTTTTGTTAGTCAAAAATGTAGCTATTTCTTTTGTCTAAAGATGTTTGTACTGTGAGATCAATATGAACTGACAACCTTTAATATCACTTGTTCTGAGCTGGGGTCAGATCAAGTGGAAATATAAGCTCTGTAAATACGACAGAAAAAGTGAACAATGTAAAACAAATACATGCATTCATATACCAGACAAAGAAGATATAAAAACAATAGAATTGCATCTAATTTGGAGAGGAGATGCTTACCATATTTAGGGATGATCAAAGGAAAATAATTCAATCTGTTGGGAAGGGAAAAAAAAAAAAAAAAAGAAACAGACATCTTCAAACAACTGTTCACATTAAGAAGAATTTGTGCAGCAGGTCGAAAGATTCAGAGCTCTAAAAGATATTGTCTCTATTGGCCAGGCACCCAGACTAGACAAGAGTTCTCCAGTAAATAAATTTCCTGATTTTTATTTTTTTGTCATTTTTTTGCCAGAATCTGACTGTACAGAAGAATGGGAAAAGAAGACATACAAATATACGTCTGATTAGTTTTAGATGACTTCTTTTTAGGCAAAATTTTACTTTTACAGAGAAAAATTTTGAAATTTTATGAGAAGTTCCCCTTAAAAAATTCAGGTGATTATTTGTTCAATTGAAATAAAAAATATAAATTAAATAAAAATAAAGCTAAGGACCTAATGATTCATGAATGAGAAAATAAACCCTGACACAAAACCACAGGTGACAACATATTTGATAGGAAGTAAATAGAACATGTTAGAGATTGGACATGTCTGTCTTAAAATGTAAGTGACACTTTTCACATTAAATTAAAAGCAGGACTTGTAATCACTTTGATAATTTCTAAGTAACAGCTTAGCAATAAACTAGGAGTAATTTTGAAGGACTGTAGCAAAAATTACAGGCTGTATAAAGCCTGGATTTTTGTCTGGATTGCATGATATAGAAGAAAGTATACTCATCAAGCAGAAATGATAGAGGGCTGTGTGGAAGAGAGGCAAGTGGTAGGTAAACATCTATGGCAAGTGCTCCTTTCAAAGACAGCAGCAGAAAAATATCTACAGGGAAAAGACAAAAATTCCCCCCTAGGTATACTATCTGGAAGAGACTGAAAGCTCTAGGTTTGATTTTGATATTTTAGGTGATGAATCAATTTCTTATACATACTTTAATACATGCCCAATCATTTTGATTTTGTGTTTTTCAGCTATATTTTTTCCTGTTTTTTCTGTTCCTTATTCTTCTTAGCTGCATATCACAGCATTTTAAAAAATACCTGATCCTCCCACACAGATTAGGACCTTTTTCATACACACATTCCCAAATGAGACATTGATCAACACTAAATGCAACAAAGTAATTCAGAAATTAAGCCAAATTTAGACTCAAACATATTTGTATTATATGTAGCAAACAACATGCACATTATATATGCAGAAAACAACTCCGTTTGAAATGGAAATGTCAAATATTGCCATATATATTTGAAAGCAGCAAGAACAACTTTTAGATATTACTAGATTAAACAACAAGTCATTATTTCTGTCTGGAAGCTGACCCAGCTTCCTTAATGTCTGATTGACATTTTCTGACAAAAAAGGTTAACCAGTTATAAGCATTGAATCCAACAAACATCTGGATGACCTAAATTTCAAGGTATTAGTGATAACTTTGGATCATACATTTTTAACTAATGAGCAAAGTACTTTCTGATTTGTAGCAGTGTGCAGTTCTTGTGAACAGATCTTTAAAAACGCATTAGGGTTTTAAACCACGGTTATAAAATCTAGCTGAGTAACATGCTGCCTTTAAATTGTTTAAGTTTAGTTGGCTTCAAAATGCATGATACCAATATCGCGTGCAACGCAACATGCTGACCACAGCAAAAGTGCCCCTGAGCTGCCTAATGCACTGAGAATAAATGACATCTAGTAGCCATATTGCCTGACCTACCTCTGACAAACGGATTAACTAATTAGAGCTTTAGAATAGTTACTCTGTTAAGTATTTACAATACTTGAGAAATAAGTTCTTTATGAGAGAGGCTAGAGTCTCATGATTAATTGTCCAAGTGATTGAAATCTGCATTTGTAGAAGTCACAGTGCACTGGTAGTCTGTGAGCTCTACATTCCAGTATTATATTACATTGTTAACCAGTATCTCCTTGAAGGACTACAGACTGTCAGTTTCTATCATGCTTAATATATTAGGAGAGCCTTTTAATTAATATGTTAACAATGTCAGCAATATTAAGTGACTAAAAGAGACCAAAAGAATACAATATGAATCACAGTTTCAGGTTCAGTTTCTATGCTAGGACTCAGAAAGAGTCTTCCCTATCAACTTTGAATGTATTGCAAGAAATTTCAAAGTAAATAATCTCAGTTTTTTCACCCACAAATGCAAAAGCCCAGTAGTCAATTGATTTACTAAGAAGTGTTGTATGGACCTTCAAAACTGATTAAAAAAAAAAAAATCCCTTCACGTTATATAATTCTATTCCATTGAACAAATCTCACCTTTTGGTTGAATAGAAGAGTTGTTCAAAGGGGAAAGAACACTTACAAAATGCTTATGAAATATATATTGTTCTATTTTTTCAAAAAGGAAAATGAAATGGAACTTGTTTATCCAATTCTGGCATCAAGACTGAGTTTTCATGTGAATGTGTAAGTTATATGAAAGTTATCTCATCATTTTTCTTTCCATGTTAATGAAACAAATACTTAGGCAAGTTTCATCATTGAAATTGTCACTTTTACATGCTAACAGCAGTAAAACACCACTTAAATTATAATTTATTAAGCTTCCTAAAATCTTCATGAAGATTTTAACACCTAGATAGAAGGTTGGAATTTCACTTTCATTAGAAGTACGAGGTATAAGGATTCAAATTCTCATGGAATTAACCAAAGAAAATCTGCTTTAAATTCTCACTTTTATCCAAATTATTTTGTCTATGCAGAGAAACTGCTAATACATGATTTCTTAATTTGCTGAGCATCTAGCAGCTCCAAATTAACTAACACCCAGTTAACATCTTTTTAAAATCAGGATATTTATTTAAGAGTAGGATTTTCCCAAAGCAATGTATTAATATAAAACTCTTGATACTTAAACAACTTTCATTCAGATCATTTAGACACTTCAAAGAACTCTATTTTATACTTTTTTCTAAGGAGCATAGTCTAACCATATTACTACTACTGAAAATCACGTCCTGTGAGACTGAAATGTTTATTAATTTTGTACATGTAATCTTTGCACTGATCTTTTTTAGAATAGTAACACATTTTCAGGGGCTTGTGACAAGTTGTGTTATCAGAAATGCTTCACTAATCCTTTTGTCAGTTAAAGACTATTGAAAAGAAACTGCATGCTACATGATAGTTGGAAAAGACTCCATCAAAGTTATTGGCTGTATATGATGTCACATAGACATCCCTAGAAATTCAATGGATTTTTTTTATTATTCTAGTTTTTCATGACTTCATGTGTTTGTACAAAGACAATAAATACACCCTGGAAACTTGTTGCCTCATCACTATAAAACTATCACTAATTATGAACAGCAAATATTACCACTCTGAGATACATATAGAAAGAAAAAAAAAAAAGTAATGCTTTTATATATACTCTGTCAAAAAACGTTTTTTGTATATGAGCTACATTATACCAAGAATGTCCTTAGAAGGCCTTAGTGCACATCACCTTGTACAAATGTATGCACAACAAGAGTCCTTTGCTGTGTTCTCTGTACATTCAGCAACAGCAAATTCCAGTCACTCCTCAGTCATGAGAATTTATATTTTTGGAGAAACTTTATGATGTGGACATGCAAAATGTTCATTATTAATCTTCAGGCACCACATGATGTTGTACAGTACAGGGTCCATTTGAAGCTCACCAATCTGATTTTTCATTGTATCTTTGTTTCAATTGCACATTAATTTTATTATACCATTAGATATCTTTACATCCTAGAGACTTATAGGACATGTTGACTGACAAGATAGGTTTCGTTCTTCTTCCTTGCTCACATTTGGCTTTCCAAATTCCTCTCATTCCTTTTTAATAACTTAATAAAAATTAATAAAGTCTGTGATTAGATCCAGCTTTGTATCTACCCAGAAGTTCCACCTAGAAAATCTGTGACAGATGCATTTTGATTCATGATGTTGTTATCCACTTACTAGACTATTAATCATTCCTCCATCCATAGTAGTCTGTATTTGCAGCACTTGTGAAGTGCACAGTTCCTAGAGAAGACCTACTAGGAACTATTGGGGAACATGTCGTAATTTTACTCTACTCAACCATAGCCTGAGTGGTTTAACACAACTGACAAAGTTGCTATGTGTTCTAGAGCTGCCTACTCTAGTTTTATAAAAGCAGCTCAATTCTTTTAGAATTATCTTAACATTGTGCTTTCAAAAGTTTATTTTCAGAGAGACATTTAAGGCACTGAGACAGAGACTGACATGATGACTAGGAAACTGATATAGTGACAAAGGAATTCTCACTTTAGGAAAAGGGGTATAGAAATTCTGTTGCTGGTGATAATTTTTCTTTAAGGATGATCATATTTTCCCCTACTCTTAACCAGAATACCTGGATAAAAGAGGAAACTGTTGTAATAGAAAACAACAGGTATTTTTGGATAATCTGCAAAAGCCATCAGTGAGAATGGACACAGAGAGCAGTGCTGTAGAGAGAATGAGTGCCCCAGCTTTTCCTTTCTGTTCTAGGGCTTCCTCAATGGATAACTATGATTCTTCACCTCTTCTAAATATTCGTTATGTTGTTTACTTCTCATTCACCTTAACAAACAAATGAACCATAATTCTTAGTATTTGTAGCACACATCTGTGTTGAAGGAGAGTTTGTCTTTGTTTTAAAGATAAATTCTCAAAGGAAAATCCTGGGTACGCTGATTAAGCTGAATTTTAAACACAAGAAAAAATCAGATATAGAAACCTGGTTGAGTCAAACTGAACTGAAATTAGGAACAGAATTCATACGTCTGAGTCATTTCCATACAGATATGATTTCATATATACACATTTATACACTCAAAACACTGCTGTGTTTGAAAACATACAGTATCTTTAAATTGCACATAAAAATGTACAAATAGCATGTCAGTGAAAAACTGGAGAAGAAAACAGCTTATACAGAAATCAGCACCATAGTGATACATGTCCATCTGGTTGTCTGGCTTATTCTGACATCAAACTTTCTCACTAGTGTGCAGAGGTCTTACTGTAGTTGTTAACAGTTTGTTCAGGACAGTTTAGAAACTATGATAGCAAGAGACATCAACAGACTTAAAAGCCTTGCCTTTTATGTAAAAATAACACAAGATATAATACATATAAGGGATGAAAGCTGAAAAATTAAACTAATAACTTTGAGAAGTCATAGCTATGTGGGCTAACTAGATGGGTAATTTAAAGATTTAGAACACAAATAAATACAAATCCTGCATTAATGATGACAGAAATCACCAATGGCCATCTATCTAGTATTGTTAGTTGGCATTTTCTTTAGCTACATAAGAAAAGAAAACTTGAGATTAATGTCACCTCCTTGTAGGTCCTTACATCCACGGTACCTGGCTTGACTACTGATGTCAAGATGAACATGAAAATATTGACTTAGGATCATAACTCCTCTGAAATTTCAATTCAGAAAACAATAATTCTGTCTAACTACTTCTTACAGGATAAAGGCATAGAAGAATATCTATAGGAATCAGGACAAAAAGCATAGGAGGAAATAGAGAAGAGTTTGAAAATAGTTAAAATATGAAGATCTTGAAGAATAATACAAATGTACACTATTAATAAAAGGATCACCTCAGAAACTTTAGCTATTTCTTTTATTTTAATCAAATAGAATGAGTACTTAAATAACAAAACTGCTCAACAGGTGAAGTTTGAGAAGAAAAATTGTGAGGTTATAAAACAGTGCCTTACAGTACTTAAAGCTCTAACTTAAGTACAATACTTCATAAGTTACTAAAGAAAGAAGAAAAGCTATGTCATGTAAGTACTTTTAAATCTTTCATTGTAAAATATTTAAAAAAAAAAAAAAGTAAAATAAAAAAATGGTGTAATAATTTAAAATGACCATCAGTATATTGTAGGAATTGAATATTTGACTTGTGAGTAAATTGTTAAGTGCAGTGCCATAAAGTTAACCGAACACAGTTCATAGTTAATCTCACTAGTCCTATTAACAGTTTTTGACTTGGTATAAATTATTCTGTCAAACCGTTTTATCATAATTATCATCAAGAGCAACTCTTCATATTTCCATAGGATATCTCACTAAAATACAGAAAAAACACCACAAATCTGCTGATGTTTTGGCATCATAATGATGAGATTAAGATACTGTATAACACTTTCTAATTTAGTAAGTGGGAAAATTAATTTAGAAAGTGACATTACTTTTCTCTTGGTCATACAAACTCCATGTAGGTAATAAAAATAAATAAATAAAAAGATAAATGAATAAATAAATACATAAATTTAAACCAGCAAACAAGGGCAAAGTTAAGAAGTATCTTTTGTCCTAACCAGTTGGCTCCATTTTTCATGTCAATTTTGTCACTCATGCCTCTTTGGGCTTTGGCAGAAAGTCAGATATTTTTTTGAAATTCTGTACATCCTGCCAGAAAGTATCTGGATGTTGCAGCCAATTGTCAGATTTCATTTTTGTTTAAAACAGTGCGGATATTGTTCTTTGAAGTAAGCACGCATCTAAGAAAACCCCAGTTTTACTGTATCTTACATTTCAGTATAGTCTATAGGATCTTGAAACTGCTTTTACGTCATGTTAAAAATGCTCATATATAATAAAATTTCACTGATTTATAGGCATTACAATATACCGTACTGAGTAAACGGAGGATCATTTTATTTTGATCCTTTCAAATTGTTATAGTAAGACATGGCATTTTCCATTTCATATTTTTAAAAAGGAATAACTGCATTATCAATATAAGGGGTAATACATGGTCTTGATTTTAAGTATGAAGAAATGTAAATGTTAGGATTGTTACATGGAAGTGGAGATATTGATGTCTAAGACCACTACAGCTACAGCATTTGAATACAGAAGACCAGCTGCTACTACTCAAGTTCTTTGAATGATTTAGACCTTCTCCTTCATATACACATTATAGTTGGTAAGTTTAGTTCGCTATCAAAGAAAATGAACAGTGAGGCTGCTTCAGGCACAATATTCCTAGTTTTTGTGAAGCCCTTCTCCCTGTTTGCACCACTACCAATTTTTTTTTTTTTTTCTGGTGCAAGATGTTGCTTACTTGGAAACTGTTGAATGCTGGGAGAATGTTTTGAGGAAATTCAAGAAGAATAGATCTTGGAAGAAGCTTGAAAACCTTATAACGCATCAGGTCCATGTATACATTTTGGCATATATATTGCACAGGTGTTGGGTGAATACAAAAATGTTACTCTTCTACTTAAGGCCCTCATCTTCATGGTAGAACTTTGTTGACATAGCACTATCCTTTGAAGTTCATCTGGAAAGGGAGAACACATCCCTTTTTAGGGAGATAACATACTCTTATTCATTCAGCAGCTAAGGAGAATGTTGAGCTCTTATTCTTTTTGTGTGTGTGTAGTCAAAGCTCTTTGAAACATGCTTTAAAAATATTTAGCATATGAAATAATGTCATTTCTATTTCAAATTTCAGACAAGTTTCACCCAGATTAATATTGATTGGTAAGAGAATAAGTAAATCATCTCTTGCCTATATTTGTACATAACTTAGATCTTGAACATATGTTATATTGATTTTGGGCAATGTTCTTTTCTCAAAACTAGCTTTGTACATACTCTAGTAGTCAGCCACTGTACTCTACTAGATAGAACAACATGATCTGTGAAACTTTGAACTTGTACCTTCCTTTCAGCTTCACAGCCCATGCCATAGGCAAAGCTTCATCTTTAGGATATCTTGGAAAGCACCATGCCCCACGTATGTAAATTAAAAGAAAAATTTGCAAACAAATATTCCTGTGAGCAGAACTTATGAACTTCCCCACCACAAAAAAAATTAAAACCCCAGTTCCCTGAGCAGCCTTCTGCAAGTCTTGTTTTTCTCTGCCAAAACCTGTTGGTTCCTTTCACAAGGAATCCCTGTGGTTTCAAAAGAAAACACAAATATTTTTCACTTTGTTTTGGTTTTATGTCTTGGATCACAGTACATTTTCAGTATCTAAATATATTGCTCTGGTAACTGTACTCTATCAATATGTCTGATATAATCAGTATTTTCAGAATTATAATAAAGCTCATTTTAATACAAATATATATCTTTTCATCCTAAAAATTATCTGAAGTAACCAGCAAAGATATTAAAATTATAACCTCTCATTGAAGTTTTGATGACCACTAGAAAATTTTATTGTTCTTAATTTTATGGCTTTTCTGGGTCCAAAAGTACAGATATTTGACCATGTTTTGAATAAATTTTAATATTTTTAAGTTTAAGGTCATACTAAACAATCAGCTTCATAGTATCTGTACTTTTTTTTTTCTCTAAGCTTATTTACACTTTCTCCACCTGAGCTATTGAAATAAAGACAGGTCTGAAATTGAAATTCTGCTTGCTTACATTCTACATCCTTGGTACACCAGAAGAGATAGATAATATAAACACCCCACTGTTGATTTTAGGTGAAATTGTGTTTGGGTATAAATAGGAATGGAAGAATACAGTGTCTGCCTGTGTCTTCGTGTTACCAGAAGGTTCTGCATCTACTTAGTGACCTTGTTGTGCTATTGGTGACTTTTGACATATTCTTAGCTAAACAAACTTTAAAAAAAATTAATGCACATTTCAAAACAGCAGGAGATAATTAGGAGCATTAATGAGGCTGCTCATTGGATTCCATGACAATATCTTTCACAGTAGGAGAATCAGACTATATGTGTGACAGGGACACTTACCCTTGACATTTTCTAATTACTTTTTGTAGGTTTTCTTAACTCACCTTAACTACCAGGAGACATTGACATGGTGGTCAGTGTCTGCCATCATTTACAGGACAGTGAGGTTGCCTGACTGTGTCAGAGACAAAATGTCTTAGTACTGACACAGGATCAATGTTGATATTTTAAAGAATTTATATTTCTGGTTTGACATCATAGATTTATTCTATTAAAATACACATTTTATTTAAATTGAGACTTATATAAAGAGTGAAGAACAAATCTATAACAAGGCTCTTTTTTTTTTAGCAAGTGCCACTGTGTCATACAACCACTTCATGGTCTCTCTTCAAAGATGAAAAACATTAGAATTAAAAGCAAACTTAAGTGCTGTTTTAACACTTTTATAGGTCTTACAACATATTCTAGAAATCTGCAAGTTTTTTTTTACATTATTCACCCTTGACCTAACTGAGCTTTTTTTTCAGATTTGATAGTTTTATCCTTAACTTCAAAGGATAATAAATTAAGATATCACTGAAAGCTTTTGAAAAGTCTGTCTTCATTGACTGTCACTTTTCATAAGCATAACTGATCTATCTCATATTTTAAAAGAATTAGTATCTTCACATAATGAAATAAGAAAATATATTCAATGAAAAAAATCTCATAGCTACATCTTCATTTGGCTTCTCACTCCTTGAAGAAAAAGTAGATGACATATCAATTACCAAGAAGAAGTTTTCCTCTGGTATCATGTATCTCCCCATCTTTATTTTCTATGTGCAATGCTATTAAAATTTCCACATTGTGGTTCTATAGCCATTGTCATTGCCATTTATCAGCTCTTACCCTTTTTGCTTTCTTCTCATTGTCATGTTAACTACTTCTGAAACATCTGCAAAACATTCTTGTTCCATGGGGATTTATCTGATACCAGTGACCTGCTGAGCATACAGTGTGATTTTAGGGTGGGGAATATAATACAGTAAATAATAAAATAATACAAGAAACTATGGAGTATTTAAATACTAATAATAAAATAATTTGCTTCTTGTGTACAATTTTCATTTTATCTGACATTTTTCTATTTAAATTTTCTCCCTAATTTACTAGTGGATTACTTTTCATTTTTCCATATTCTGTTCACATGTAATCAAAATACATATGGTAGAAAACGCCAGGAGGAAAAGGAGAAGGTTAGATAAAAAGATAGGGAGCACTTAAGGCAAAATGCAATCTTTTAGTATCAAGGAAAATTTATCAATAAAGGTTCTTTTGTTCCTTTGTGATACACAAAATTCATTACCTTTTTCTGGAGATCAACCTGCTAGAATCCAAAAATTTGTTCTTTCCATGGCTTGCCCTTGACAATTATCCACCTCAAAAGTCCCAAAAACATCCATAGTGTGGACACAAGATACACATTTATTGGCTGAGGAGCTACCATTGCTACTCTTCAGTACTCCGATCAAAACTCAGCTAATGCACATCAATATAATGAAGTAGATAAGTTCCTGCTGACATATCTGCTGTGAAGAGCAAGTGTTTTCTGAATTTTCAGAAGCACAGAAATGTAAAGAATAGGAGCATCTGGCCGGTGCATGTCTTTAACAAGTAGAGGTTCTTTGGTAGAGTGGTTCACTTGAAAAGACTTCCCATGACTGTTTAGCTTTCTCTTTTCTTCTAAATTACTGCAGTTATCCAATCATCTGAAAGAATTTGTCTCTGTGACGGGGGAAAAAAAAAAGAAAAAAAAAAAAAGAAAAAAAAAGTAGAATATAACAAAGAGTATGGTATTATAGTACCCAGGCTTAGTGTCTGCTACAGATTTTGAACCTGACTTTAATAAGAGCACCTGATGCTGCAGCTAATTTAATAAGAAGAGGAAGAAGAAGAAAAGATGAAATAACTGCTACCCACTATGGAATTGGTGCAATAAAGGAGAAGGTCACCTCTCAAAAGGTTTGTCCCATTCCCTGTCTTTCTTATAGAAGCCTTGCCATTCTTACCATACACATTTGAAAACTGCTGATTTAATTAACTTCTGAATTTCATCTGACACATGGCTGCAACATGCACTCTGCCTGTTAAAAACAGCCTCATGGAAAACATTTCTCCCCAATTTAGAAGGCACCTAACAGCAGGCAATTTGCTTTCAAAAGTCATATTTCCCCTCCATGAGGCATGGATGCCATATTGACAAATTTACATTCCACTGAATAGACGTTTGTTTAATTTCTCAGTTTCTCAGAATACAAACTGTTTCCTGAAGAAGCCAGATCTCAGATTGCTCCCTAAAGGGCAGGGAAAGTTTATGTGGGGTTTTTTGTTGCTGTTTTGTTTCTTTCCCAATAATGCAATCTTGTCTCTAACACAGCAAGTAAAAGGATATAAGACAGATGGATTTCAAGGCTGATATTCAATGCATACACTTTAAGTATTTGATTTGGCTTCAATCCTTGTTTTTCACATTCTGGGGAGAAAAATTTAATTCTCCATGAGCAAGCATTATACTTCTCTTTTCCTGGAATGATTTTCAAAAGATTTATCTAAATATTTTATTAGCATTTTTCTCATATCTTTCATTCTTTATAGTTTTTCTGGGTATGATAAAAAAGAGCTAGAGTCCTATTTTGCAAATCCTAATACCAAGGAGCAGTCTGAGGATACTATGATGTTTAAGACCATCATGTTAACGTTGTTAACATTCTCAGGTTTTTTTCTGCAAATATGTGAGTCAAAATCATGAGCTAAATGCCAAAACCTAGTCCCACTGACATGAAAGGGGAATTTCTGAACGGATTTCTATTGAATAAAGATGTAATCAGCATAAGTGAGTCAATGCCAGACTGGTCCCCCATCGATATCCTTTTTCACACTAAAGAGTAGTCTACAGTTAAGTTGTGCTGTTATCAAGAGAACTGCTTGGGCCATAGTCAGTGTGAATGGAAGTAAATTGACTTTACCCATACATGAATTAAAACACACACATACGCACACACACACACACACACACACACACAAACTGAAAGCACTACAAAGGTCACATTTAACCTTTGAAGACATCTACATTTGGGCTCATATGTTGTCTCTGGAGACCTTCAAACACTCCTTTCTATTTCCATTGCCTGTACTGGGAACGTAGCGATGACTCCAGAATTAGTTTTCCTGTAATTTTAAAGGTCCAAGTGCCTAAATTAGATATACCAGGTACATCCCACAGCTGTAAAAATATTGAGTCTTACCTTCTATATTAGTTTACAAACTAATTGAATTCCTATAAATGTACCAAGACAAATAGCCTTATTAATATGTTAAAAAATAGAAAAATAGAAGTGTGAAGAAAATTTCAGCACAGAATCACAGAATCACAGAATCACAGAATGTTAGGGATTGGAAGGGACCTCAAAAGATCATCTAGTCCAATCCCCCTGCCGTAGCAGGAACACTTAGATGAGGTTACACAGGAATGTGTCCAGGGAGGTTTTGAATGTCTCCGGAGAAGGAGACTCCACAGTTTCCCTGGGCAGCCTGTTCCAGTGCCCTGGCACCCTCACTGTGAAGAAGTTCCTTCTCATATTTAAGTGGAACCTCCTGTGTTCCAGTTTGCACCCATTACCCCTTGTCCTACCACTGGTTGTCACCGAGAAGAGCCTGGCTCCGTCCTCGTGACACTCACCCTTTACATATTTATAAACATTAATGAGGTCACCCTTCAGTCTCCTGTTCTCCAGGCTAAAGAGACCCAGCTCCCTCAGCCTTTCCTGATAAGGGAGAAGCTCCACTCCCTTAATCATCTTCACGGCTCTGCGTTGGACTCATTCCAGCAATTCTCTGTCCTCTTGAAATGAGGGGCCTAAAACTGGACACAATATTCCAGATGTGGTCTCACCCGGGCAGAGTAGAGGGGAAATAGAACCTCTCTCAACCTACTAACCACCCCCCTTCTAATACACCCCAGGATGCCATTGGCCTTCCTGGCCACAGGGGCACAGTGCTGGCTCATGGTCATCCTGCTGTCCACCAGGACCCCCAGGTCCCTTTCCTCTGTACTGCTCTCTAATAGGTCATTCCCCAACTTAGACTGGAACCTGGGGTTGTTCCTGCCCAGATGCAAGACTCTACACTTTCCCTTGTTATATTTCATTAAATTTTTTCCTGCCCAACTCTCCAGCCTGTCCAGGTCTCACTGGATGGCAGCACAGCCTTCTGGCATGTCAGCCACTCCTCCCAGCTTCGTGTCATCAGCAAACTTGCTGATAGTACACTCTATTCCCTCATCCAAATCATTGATGAATATATTGAATAATACTGGCCCCAGTACTGACCCTTGTGGCACTCCACTAGATAAAGGCCTCCAACTGGACTCACCCCATTGACTTCGACTCTCTGGCTTCTTCCCTTCAGCCATTTCACAGTCCACCTCACTACCCGATCATCCAGACCACACTCCCTCAGTTTAGCTGTAAGGATGCTGTGGGAGACTGTGTCAAATGCCTTACTCAATGCAGCTAATGGCATTGTGCCTATATCTACACAAAACTTAAAAGCTGAAAGCTATTCAGATGCTGTTGTGAATTTCCAGTATGAAATCTAAAAACAGAATCTTTTTAAAGACACATCTACATATAGGGTTATATGTATTTTGTGATGTATACAAATATATATATGTATATACACATGCACACATACACTTACTCATTACACAGATTTTCAATTTGCAAGTGTGAACAAATAATTAAAACATGATGCTCCTCTTTCAGGAACGCAATAAATTCTCAGTTACTATAATGTCAACAGTATGCACAGGTAAGTATAATCTAACAGGCATACATGTCTGTTAAATGTCAGTTTTTCGTTGGTACAATATATTTAGTAAAAGTGAAGTGGAAAAAAAATGTTGAAGAAACTAATCCAAAGTCTTGCATTCCTAGAAATGCTTTATAGCCTCATATGAAAGGTAAATTTTAACAGTTTTTACATAAAGATGGTGATATTAATCATAAATCAAAGGGCTGTAGTAACTGATTCTTTGATGAAAAAATAGCAGCTGATTTAGTCCAGGAAAGACCCTAACTCTGACATTTCATTCACCTCTGGCTGGGCAAAAGTGGCTCAGCAACATACTATTTGTCTTCCCAGTCCTGCGAGTTGACAGGATAACAGCATGGTTCCTTGGTGGTCTGCAATGCAAACTGCCCTTTATCTACCTAATCACAGTTCAATGCAGCATAAGGAAACTCATTTTACAGGTGTGCTGCAAAATCTGTGTCTTCCTGGTCACGAAATCTTGGGACTGCTTTACAAGGCGG
Organism: Streptopelia decaocto; assembly: GCF_964273445.1. NCBI lineage: Eukaryota > Metazoa > Chordata > Aves > Columbiformes > Columbidae > Streptopelia > Streptopelia decaocto. Next base: position 154,285,069 of record NC_138663.1, read on the forward strand.
ATCTAATGATAGAGAGATAGTATCAGTTGGCTACTGATAGCTGCCAGCCTTTGAAGCTACACTTAAGTCAGATGTAAATCATACACAATGAGGGCATAGAACATTAACGGCAGAAGCTCTGTAAAACCAGTTGAGCTGATTAGTACTAAATTGCTGATGTTCCGTCTGCTAGGGTGATAATATTTTTTTTCAAATTGCCTGACTGCAACGCTTCATTTCACAGAGATCCCATGTTCAATGGGCCTATAGGGAACATTTTATAGTGATTGACAATGGAAGGAGATGGTGACAAATAAATCATTTCTCTTCGAGAGTGTCGTGTGTTCATTAAGAAAATTAGCAATTTGTCTGTGGTACAAAATATATACAAAAAATTTATGTTCCCATATAGGGACAGTCTTTTCAGACTCATGAGCAGAATTAAAGGAAATTTATTGGATCCTCACCACTAGGAAAAACAAAACATCTGTAATAAATAGTTATGTACAGTGTACTAATTTAAGGAAAAAAAAAAAACAAACAAACAACAAAAACACACCACAACAAACTATCAACCAAACAAAAAACCCAACCTCCACGCCTCCCCAAACAGGAAAAAATACAGGCAGTACAGGCACTATATACCCTAGGCCTAAGTTTTAAAATCTAAGAAATTCAGTTGATTCAAAAAAACATTTATGCTTGTTGAAGCACCTCAATTTGTTCACACTCTGCAGAAAAGATTATTTTTAGGAAAGAACTAGCAACAGTGTTACTACTGGGATACCCTGAGATGATATCCCAGATGTAATACCGAGCTGCACTTACAAAGGGATTAGTTTCTAATGAAATAAACTGTAGGAAGTAGAATTAGGAGCACTGTTAAACCACATTATGACATTAAAAGACAATGGAATATGCCACAGCTTTAGCATCTGGCAATCAGAATCCCTTCTCCTTATGTTTGTCTTCCACAAATGTCATGATTTCTCCCATAGTGCTCTTCACAATCAAGAATTAATTTTTCCTGTATACTAAATAACTCAATTTATCCTTAAGGTTGAGTTACTTATAAGTAATTCAAATCCTCTTTGATTTTGACAGATAGTTCTTGAAGTAAGTTTTCTGTAAAGCCAGATTTCCTAGAAAAATTATGACTAAAAGTATTCCTGGAAAATGCTGAGAAAAATGAAAGGTGTTTTTATCTGCAACACTGTCAAATGGGAAATTCAGTATGTTATTTTATCAATATGATTTTTTTGTTGTTGTTGTTATCAGTTACCATTCCCAATGTAAATCACATTGCTTTTCTTCTGCACTGATTTTGAAAAAAAAGCCATCACAGAAAAAAAGTTAACAAAATAAAACAAATAAATATCAGGCACTGGCCTTGTTCAGATATGAACATAGAAAGAATATGGAAAACTAGTTTTCCTCAAGTACTATGTGTATAAAAATCTTTTAGAATTGTAGAATCATTTCAGTTGGAAGAGACCCTCAGGATCATCAAGTACAACCATAACCTATCTCTAGAACTAAACCACGTCTCTAAGAACCTCGTCTATAAGCCTTTCAAACTCCTTTAGTGATGGTGGCTCAACCGCTTCCATGGGCAGCCAGTTCCAGTCCTTCACAACCCTTTCCATGAAGATTTTTTTTCCTAATATTTTTAATTATAAAAATAATGGATATTGCCAAACTGAACAGCTATTTTGAATCCAGTCAAATAACCCAAAGTATTTTCTTTCATTATTCAACCAGATTGGGCTGTGAAAGAACATTAAACACTGATATTACTGTTCAATACAATTTAATATTGCCAATGTCACATGAAAAAAAGGATGGTCTATTTAGATTTCTTACTGAGTAATGATAGCAAGGCAATTGAGCTTGTCCATTGTCACTAATGGAATGCAAAACTTCTGCACGATTACTAACTGTGCTGTTAACTAAAAGCAATTTTCTTTAGAACATGGAAGACTTCTAGTACAATATCTAGTACAATATATAGACAATGATTATATTTTAGCTATGCTATCATCTAACTAATAACTAGACTAAAGAATAATTTTCTTAACTGCTGATAGCTGTTGAATGTTAGCTGCTTTATTTCTTGCCATGTGCTATCAGTAGCAGAATGCATGCCCCTGTTAATGACGTTGCATTAACAATTTAAGGAAATTCGGCTTTGTAGCATTCTAAAAATGCATAAGCGATATGTCTTGTCATTACCTTCTTAGACTCATGAAGTGTCAACAATGTCAGTTATTGTTAGGGTTTTTACAAAGGAATTAATGACATAAAGTAAAAATTCAAGCAATATTTACTGTGATTAGTATCAACTTGCATTCAAGACAGATATATAACTGATATATCAAAGATATTGCAAATTTCTGCAATCAACTCACCTACAGCTTTTACAATAAATACAATAAATTGAAGTTTGGAATTAAAATTATTCTGTGCATCTCAGGTGTCTATTAATAACACCATAATATGTAATTTTCTGTTACGGACCAATTATGGGATCAGAAAAGGCATGGAAGAAAATTTGAGACTTAAGCTAGGGGAAGGAGAGAGAGAGCAGAATTTCACATTCATACACACACAACATGGAAAGTTACTACATTGAAAAGAATTGACTTCACAAGGCAAGAAAAGAAGCAAAAGACTTCCTGAAAAGACAGTTTATGTCTTATTTATCTGGGATGCATCAACTTTGAAAGCACGAATGCTCCCACCCATGCAGCTAGGGAAAAAACAAATCTCTGAAATGAACAGGCATACACTGGAAACAAAGTTATAATAAAGTTGAGCTGTAATGTCCTGAATACTGGACATGCATTCAAATTGTGGAATAGGCCTCAAACAAACCATCAAGATGATGCATTTAAAAACAGATGGGATGAAACCTTGAAATGTGCTAGATTTTGATTAAAAGGTTTCAGCTGTTTACATATCTTGTTAAATGGCATAATGGTTGCATTAGGATTCTACCTGGTGTTAGTTCTTAGACACCTGGCAATCAGAAAAGTGCACTTCTGTACTGCTGGTCATTAATTAAATATCACTGTGATGGGTAGATTAAAAGCACTTTCCCTGAATTCCAAATAACAGCACATTTGTCTTTGCAGAATGGACTTCAGACAATTTGAAGACAAATGATGGCCTATCCACTACAGTATCCAGCTCCTTGGAGATCAAGAAAAAAGTCCGAAGAAACAACTTCTTCTTGCAAAAATTTATTATTTGTACTTCAACAAAATTGTGTTTTGTCTTGTAGCTTCCTAAAGGGTCCAGTACATGAGCAAATCTAACAAGAAAGGAGCAAATAAGGAGCTGGCAGAAAGCTTATTGATATTTTAGAAGCATTAGAAAAATTGATGGAATATGCAATTTAAAATTCTTTAGTCTGAGGCTTTTATTTGCCACATTCTAATTCTATTAGAATGACTATTTCACTAATGCAGCCAATGATTCCACAAAAATAACACTGCTTATATATCATTAAAAGTTTTGAATATTTATGAATGATTTAAAATGTAATCGTTATGTTATGCTTTATTAGAAAATTTTATTTAATATATTAAATATACCAAGTAAAAATAAAACTAATAGAAAAAAAACATTGTTTTCTTTACAAGTTGGAAGTACAGTCAAGGATAACAAGCTTTTATAATGAAAGAGGGTAGCTTTATGGGTTTTGTTGAACACTTTTTAATAGTATGCTATTATTGAAATAATGATATAAAAATAAAATCTCTCTCTTTGTGATAGTAAAATACTTTTTTTCAAATTATTAAAAAATTAAATGTATAGACTAGTTAGCCACTAGTCAATGGATGTCATTCTACAGCTATTTGAAAAGTCCTTAAACATAAATTTACTTATTATAATGAAAAGACCATGAAAAAATATCTTTCACCCCCTATGGGTTTATCAGTAACTCTTACACTTGCCTATGATTTCCTGTGACTTCCACTCACTCACTTGTGTGTTTCTTAGTCTTTGTAAATACAAAAGGTATAGCTCTAAGTTTAATTAAAATATGAGAACAGTGAAAAGGAAATACAACTTCTCTAAATTTCACTTTATTATGACAATATGAATATATATTGAACACCCACACAGTCACTTGACTGATACTATACATAGTTTTCACCATATTGTATAACAGATGACACTTTTCAAAGTCAAATATGTTCATAAACACAAATATATATATTATAACAATAATTATAAGTAAATAGTCTATTTCCCTGTGTGAATTTTAAGAAATAAGTCAGTTCCTGATGTTCATTTTCTCATGTTAGTGCTCAAGAAATAAAAAGTTTTGTTTCTTTACTCACCCCCTCTTTTCCTTTTGAAACTTTTGAGAGTAGACCTTTTAAACTAATGTCTTAGCCTTTTCCACCATTTTTTCCTGAAATTTCCATCCTGTTCTCATTTTTCGTGCCACAAGAGTGTTCTCCTTCAAGCAAATTCCTTTGTCTGAAGAAAAATAATAAAAAACACAATAACAACAAACCACAAACAAACAAACCAAAAAACCTGGGACTACATACAGAAAAAACAGCCCTTCTTACAGAAAAGTCTTCCACAATGAGATGGAACCTAAAATACGTGTTATTTGCTTTATTAACATTGGTTTTGTCCCTAACTCTCCTAGGTTAACCTCATTCACTATAGAGAACTGCCAAAGAAGTAGTAGCTTGTGAGCCTTTTAAATTTATCTCTTCTGTGATTGAGTTAACTTTCTTTTTTAATGTATTTGTGGAACATTTGTGGCCATATTGTGATACTCAGAAGCTTGCTATTTATTTTATTGTATTCAGTTAGGTATCTTATAAAATTTGTTTTCTTGTGAATACACAACAAGGGAGCTGTCCTGCTTGCTTTTGATTAATTAGTGAATTATGATACATTTCTGTTAGTATTCAAATAAATATACAGGCTTTCAAGGCACAAAGTTTTATGCCTGGAACCCCAAAATTTTATGTGTGCAAATGACTGAGAAATTGAAAATGTAAATTTGCTTTTCATGATGAGTTTTACAGATAAAATTTAATTTGAGACAGAGGAAAATGTTTCTTTTATTTTTTTTAATCTTCATGTCCAGATTAATCTGAATGCAATGAACCAAATCCTACTCTCAGGTACACAGGTGTAAATTATATTTCTATTTTGTATATAAATAATTTACTAATTTATAAAATTAAATTTATAAATAATAAATTTCCACATGTGTAAGTAAAAATAGAACTTAGCCAAGGGCAGGCAAGCAGATAAGATCTAAACACCTTCTAAGTATACAAGGAATCTATATATAGTGGTAGAAAATACATTTACTTGGGCCACCTTCAGCAACCTGAGGACAAGTTCTCTGGCATCCATAATTGGTTTGTGAGTAAATACGTAAAGCATAAATTGCCTTGTTTCACCTAATAATAAGAGGACAAAATGGGTTTCTGCAGTCATTTTAATGTCTTTATTCTTATAATTAGAAAAGGTGGTACAAGTAACATTTCTATTAATTCTAATATTTCCCAATTTCATCTGAAACACTAAATGCAAAAATTATCACTCTCAGATTCAAAGAAATTATTTTTTATTGCACCTGTATTTCATCACTGTGTTTACCTTCATCCTTCTGTTGACCTTAATCTTTTATTCTCATTTGCTTTTTCTGCTGAACAAGTAATAATGTTCACATTCTCAGTAACATTTCAGTGTTTCTTCCTCTACAGCCTTCCTGACTGACATTTCTGAGGTGAATTCTTCATTAAACTGTTCTCGGTTAAACCCAAGCACAGTTACAGTGAAAACTGAAATACTGTTGATTACTTTATCACTCTCAGTTTCATTATTGGTGAGTTAATGGTGGATAATATGACTTATATGTAGTTTCAAATACTTATAAACTTCATTGCAGTGTATTTAAAGAGGAATTTCCTGTGGTTTTTTTTTTGCTTTTCTTCTGCTCTTTTCTGTTAGAAGTGATTGTTTGCTTTTTATTTGCCCATTTGCTTGCTTCCACTTGGCATAAATTTATATTGCTCTGATTCAGCATTGCACTGATTCAATTTCTGAAGAAGAGAGTTTCAGCATCATCTGTGGAGAGAAACACCGGACTGGGTTAACAGATGAAAATAATCCTCAGTTGTTTACTTTTCCTGTTACATTTCAGCCTTGCCCTCTCCAAAATACATTCACTACTTGACTTCAGTCATCCAGAGTGTGCTGTTTTACATGATAGGAGCACTACAAAAACATGCAAGATGCAGAACTGTGCAAAATAACCATCATCAAGTAATTTGTTAGGGGATTTTTTGAGTGTTTATTTGTTTGGTTTGGTTTTTTTAGGAGATCTTTTAGATGGATATACGTTAACTCCACTAAAATCTTTACTCATCTGGTTTGCACACTTTCAGCAGCCACCACTGCTATCAGTTCATGCAGAATACTTCAGATTTCCTCTTAGATCATTTTCCATTGAGCCACGTTTTGGTGAAATGCTTTGAATAGATTGCATGGTATGTTTTTAACCTTTAACTAAGTAAATATGCAGTCTCCACCACTGTCAGGGTTATGGATATAGAAAGCCAAGAAACAAGGAGCTTACAGCTTGCCTCCAAAAAAGGCATATTTGCAATTTTTTGGAAGATGCAAGTTCCCTTAATGTTCTGTGGCTACAAAATTCATCTACTCAGGTCTGTTTAATAAAAAGCATACTCTAGCATGATTTCTGTGTCTATAACATGGTTTTCATCTTTTACTCAGTAATTAATCAGAAAAAAAGTTAGTAAAAGAGCTTTGGCTTCAGAGTTGTTTGGTATGAATGTGTTTTCATGGCCTAGTTACCAGAATTGGTACTGTTACTCTTTGGGAAAACATTCTGTTGATGGGCAATGAAACAGTGACATTGCCACAGCACGGAAGAGAGAGTCGAGAGATTACTCTCAGTCTGTTTTGCTTGATTAAGCAGCAGCCAGTGATGTGGTTTAACTACATTTACTATTTTTTTTACTACTATGATTGATTGATGGTGGCTAGAGTATGAGCAAAGGGCCAAAGACATCACTATTAGTTATGATTTGGGGGGAGAGAAAGCCATGAGAAAACATAGACAAAATAAAAATGGCAAGTCACTTGTAGACAGTAATCTGCATTGAAACTAGACAATAGGGCAGACACTTCTCACGCCTTGGATACTCTCACCCCAGTGGGCATGCTATGAAAACAGACATATGAAGGGCAAAAGTTCCACGTTAAAATGCAGGACCTTTTCTCTGTAGACAGAAATACGGTTATGAGAAAAAGCAAAAACCCAGGCAGAATACACTGATATAAGCATGGCTTGCGATACCATGAAATTGAATCAGTTTCAGATGTGGTAGACTGCCCCAGCACAGAAAATGATGAGACACTCTCTATCAGTCTGAAATACCTCCTGAATCTTGAGAGACTTGGCCAAAGAGGCTCAAGCTCTCCCCTGTCAACTTGTCTGGGGACAAATTTCACCATCAACTTCTTTCCCTGAGTCTGTGAGGTGAAATCTCTTAGATAAGTCTCTGAGCCACAGGCCTCTCCTAAAATTTTCATCAGCATTGATACTCTAACAGGCCCATCCAACCTCTCTTTTAGAGGCTTAACTTCAGCAGAACAGCTCAGTTCAGCTGAGTCCCCTTTTCCTCCTTTTTTTTTAAAAAATCACCTTTTATCTTCACCACTTCAAGTTTGTCAGGGACATTCTTCAGTCCACAGTTTTCACACTTTTTTTGAAGGAGCTTTAACTCTACATTTCTTTCTTTCCTTTCTTTGCTCTTTAATCTTTTCTGTTTAAGTCCTTTAACCAGGCATAGTAATATCTAACCTATAAACTGCATTTATGAAACAAAGATTATAAACTGTTATTTAAAAATAGGCAAACACCATAGCTATATGTATGGATATATTAGGACAATTTAGGTGACAGCATGCCAAAAGCAACACTTGATAACATGTAACTTATTGATATTTACATGCTGTACAGGTTTTGAAGGACAATGTGGTAACCAAAGCATTTAATATGCAAAAGTTCAATTGATCTATGTAGAAGAGAATATAAAAGAAAAAGAAGGAAAAGTAGATGATGATTAAAAAACTAGGAATAAAAATTTAGACAGAGTACAGAGTCGTTTTCAAATATGTGCCATCACTGATGACAGCATAAACCTTCTTCATCCACAGAGTGCATGTCATAACACTAAAATGAAAAAACCCTCCGCAATTAAAAATTATACAAGAAAACTGTTAGAGCCAGAAGAGTAAACATTTGTGTTATTCCTTTGAGCATAATCTCAGTTAAAGGTTTTCTTAGAAAATTTTTCTTCTTGCTCTTACTTCTTAAAATAAGTTTAACAAGTATAACTAAAAGTAAATAGTAAAATAAATTAAAGAACACATCCATCTAAAAGTCTAACAGTTGCTTCCACCGGGTTGACCGAACTGAAATAAAATATTTGTTTTAGATAAGTGTTACATAGCATGCCCTCAGCTTCACTGGTCTACTGTGTCCATTTATTTATAAGAATGCAAATATTATATTCAGAAAGGGTGAAAACGGGAAGTGCAACAAAAAAATATCCACACTAAATGCACCTCATAAAAGAACAGAAGATACATTTTTATGGCTTCATAAATTTAGGGCATTTAAGGCCACAGAACTGTTATATTGTGCCATCATATCACAGGTAATTCCCTTTTATCTCATCCCTCGTGGAGTCTCCTACTCTGAAGACATTCGAAACCCACCTGAACACATTCCTGTGTAACCTCATCTAGGTGTTCCTGCTCCAGCAGGGGGTTTGGACTAGACGATCTTTTGAGGTCCCTTCCAATCCCTAACATTCTATGATTCTGTGATTCTGTGAAATCTCTTTTGACACCAATAGCTTGTCTTTGACTGAAGCATAGCTTGTGCTTACCTCTTGTAGAAAAGCATTTCATCTTCATTTAAAGTTATTAAGAGGTGGAAAATCAACTACCTTATTCAGATAAAATGTCTTGTTTTAAAGTGAATGCCTTCTTTTTTGTAACAGTCACATATGTGGCTTCAGCATCAAAGTTCTCATTTTGTTGCTTTCCTCTAAACTAATAAGTACTCTAGTATCCATTCATATTATTGTTTTTGTCTTTAGAAAGTATTTATCCAATGCACAAACAGGTAATCTTCTAATTTCATGTTGATAAATTAAGACCATTACCTGTACTAAATCTCAGATTGTGGAACACAAATATGAAATAATCAATGAAATATTTTTCTTCAAATCTTTAATATCATTTTTAAATATGAACATTAGTTTTTTTAACTGAAAAGATATCAAGAGACTACACACCTCTTTAATGAAAAATATAAAAACTATTGTATTTTTTTGTATTATCCTCACCTCACCTTGACCAAGATTATGTACTCAAGACAATCATTAGTCCATTTTATTACATCATCTCACTAGTGCCAATACCAGTTGCTAGTACATCCTGACCCTTTTTGCAAATCATTGCCTTCCAGTGTACCATTATCCCCTCTGTCACAACACATCCCTTTAATATGGAAATGCATTCATTTACCTTGTTTGATTCCCTTCACTTCCAGAAAATTTAGTGCTTCCTGGCCTCAAACCTGAAAAATGAAGTTTAAAACTAAACCAGAAAAAACTGTTAGAGTATTATACTTACAAAAACAAAACAAAACAAAACAAAAACAAACAAACAAACAAAAAAAACAGGAATGCATTTTAAGTAAGAATAAAATCTTATTGATGCCTATCTGAAATATGTCTCCTAATCTCATTTCATTGTGCCTTCCTGAAACTTCTGTAAGACTGCCAGGAAATAAATATTTCAAAATTCAAATACATTTTCTTAAGGTATGGTATTGGCAGAAAATGCTAATAAATTGTTTCTTTTCAGAAATTATTATAGTGAACCAATAATGATACATATGAACTGAAAGAGTCATTTCAAATTGGAGAAATACTGGGAAGTCACTGTTTGTTTTATGATTGCTATGTCTTTGTTGCCCTCTGAACACCTGTGCAGGGATATTATGGTATGCTCACAAGATATGGGAGACCAAAAATTCATTAAGAAAAACCAAACAGTTCAAATGAAACATTTTAAAGTTTATTTTGTATTTTATTATATTTCATCTTGTTTTGTTTTGCTCTGCTTTGTCTTTCTGTGACCCATCTGTTTTTTTCCTCATGCCACCACTCAAGTAAACTTAGGGTTTAGAAATTAAGACTGTCAGAGATATTTAGTCTTCGATATAGACATTACAAGAACATATTAATATTCTGAGGAATCATGAGATTCCTTGATCTGTTCTACCATTACAAAGAAAAACAGAGGAACACATAACTTTTACAGAAATGAAACATACTAAAGTACATTGCTGATTGGTGATGTACTATCTAAAAATTGAAGTATATAAACAAGACATAAAGGTTTCAATACAATGAAAATTAATCAAAAACTTTCTGCAGTCTAGTCTTATTTACTTGAATGTTATAATGATTGTCTGGTCAAATCAAACTTTTTAAATAAATGGATGGATCTTAAAAGAAAAACAATGGTTAAATCTAGGAAAGCTAAAAAGCTGATTCTTTTTAAGACAATTTTCAAATTCCTCCATAAGAAATTTTCACAAGATCGAAAAATATCAGCGTTTCTGTTGGATAGCAGTGACTCAATACAACATATTTTTTGAAAATTACACAATAATATTGTCTCCCATATTAATAAAAAATATATGACTAAACCCACTTCCTTCCACCAGGAAGCATTTGTTATAAAATCTGAACAACAACACTGGAAGTATTTTTTATGAATGAGATTGACTGATCTGAATATATTTTGTACTAATTCACTGTTTTTCAATATTTTCTAAAAAAAAAAGGAGACAGCCTTTTTTGCACATATTGTTGGGCAATGTTACAATCATGGTTTTAATTAGCAACATAATAATTATTAGAAAACTAAATATGAATTAATAATGTAATTTTGCTCACGTCTCTTTCTGTGTTTATCAGGATAAGTGTATGCTTAAAAATAAAGATCTGCATTCAGTTCTGACAGTCTGTTGGATCCTAATGAAGCACTAAAGTCCTAGACAGAAGATCTACTCCAGAATATCCTCTAAAATAAGAACAGGTACCACATTTTTTAAATATACTGTAGAATTCTTAGCATAACTTGGTGTTGTTTAATGGTGTACAGTGCTCTATCTGCAAAGTATTATAAGCTATTAGATTTAATACATGGTTTTTTATTCACCAGAGGCTGCTTGGGAACTCAAAACATTTCTGCAGAATCCTTTCTATATATGAATTGGGAGAAAGTATTGTACAGCAATACAAACTGAATCTGCAAGTCAGCCTGAAAATAAGAAATTGAGAATTAGTTTCTCCAAATTAATGTATGTAATGGCAGTTGTATAAACAATGTCTGAGTGAAGGTGAACCATAATCACATCTAGAGCACCTCCAAAGTCATTCTTAATCCATTTTGTTCAACATGAGAAAAAAATAGCAAAATCTATGCAGCAGAAAGTTCTACATTTCTTCCAAAAGATGGTTCCCATGTTTTTTTTCTATTGATTACCATTAAGTATTTTAAGATTTCAAGAGCAGAGTATTGGATCTGCATATACTTTTTTTGTTTGTTTGTTTTTTTCCCCTCACTAAATAATTTATACAGATTATCTACTTGGATTAAGTTTCTGCTCAAAGTTTCTTTCAGTTAATTCCATCCCCAAGGATGGACTCTCTCTTTTTTGCAGCTGTCTAGGAAATGTCTCACTTGCAGATAAATTCATACAGAAAATCTAGAGACAGTACATCAAATTTAATTCTGACCTATTCAGAGGTAAGAAGTGTGCCCTGGAAAATGTCTGTATGGTCGATAGGCCTTTGGCATCTCATCTTTTAAAGATAGCATCTTCCAGACCTGGAGGAAAGCCAGGTAACCTGCACATGTGGGGAGTCAATGAGAACTCTGGCCAGGTGCCAAGGTACCTGATTGCTTTTTCCTCCCAGTTGTTTGGTTTTTTGGTTTTTGGGTTTTGGGTTTTGGGGTTTTTTTGCACAGCAGACCCTCAGAGAGGAAGTGCTCTGATCTCTGGAAGAAGCAAAATGTCTTTACCATAATTCAGTCAGCAGAGAACAAAAGGAAGGCAATATGTTGCTACAGAGCTTTACTATGTGGGGCTGTTTCAAGTGTCTGTAAAACTCAGCTAGTTCTAAGCATATCAAGTTACAGCTGCCCTGCTATAGGATTTATGGACGGGTAGGTTAACACAGACTTTAGTTTTCTTTCTTTGGTGCTGAAAAAAACTGCTGATAAGGTTAACCTTATCACAAGGTTTATCTGTGTTTTGTCCAATTTATTTTTATAAGTCAGTTTGGAATAGTCTTACTGGAAGTACAACACATTTTGAAACCCACATTTAGAAAGTCTTCACATAAGGAATAAAAAACAGTAGTTGGATTTAGAAATTGTATTTTGGTTAAATTGGCTGAGATTTACATTCCACAGAGATGTGAAATCCTGAGAGAATTGTTAGAAGAAGAAATGAGGAAAAAGGTTTTGGCAGTTGGTCTCTGAAAGTATTCATCATCTTCACATGAAAATCTACCCAGATACTGGAAAGAAGCAGACCTTAGAGAGGTGAGAGGACATTTGCAGATCCACTATTCTGAGAGTCATTAGGTATAAATTCTAGGTTATTGCTTATCTATGTCAGATGGTTCTGGTTGCCAGGGGCATGCACCACAGAATTGTCTTTTCTTTTTTGTTCCTCTTTCTTAGTAACTTGTAGGATGCAAGAGGACACACCCCACCTTTTGCCAATTGTTATTTTGAGAACCTTCTTCTGGCAACAGCACCCTTTAATGGAAAATGTCAAGGGACTCTCTGTTGCCTTTGCAGAGCCAAAAGATGCTGAAGAGCATGGCTGCCCTTCTATAGGCTCCTGCATTGTCTCCAAGATACTGAAAGTTGATTTACCTGCTAATGATTTAAGTAAGATGTTCACCTATTAAAGGAATAGGGGAAAAAAAAAAGAAACCTAAAGAATTCTTTTTATAATTGACTGTGGTGTACCTGAGACTCTGAAAAAAATTGACATTTTTTACTATATGTGTTCAAGAGGCAGAACAAATGAAAAAGATTATGAAGAACAACCTTGACTAATTCTAGCATTTTGAAAAATAAGTTGAGCAAGAGCTAAGCTAAAAAAAAAAAATGAATGTCTGGAGAATTTTTTCTGTCACTGGGAAAAGACTGCCCAAAAGGATCCAACTAAGTGGCTTCTACAAATGAAAGAAGACCCTACTTACCCATTTGTTTAATTAATGCAATTACTGTAGAGAAACTCTCTGGACTAAGGTCAGAATGCCTAGTTCATATGAAGTTATAGTGGTTTGTCAGTGTTTTAAAGTCTTAATTCACTTTGATCTACAGTATTCTGGACTTTCACCTCATGTCATGTTTGGGTCTCAAAACCAGAGGTAGGTAATCTTTTTCATTTAAAGGTGCAGCAGAGCATTAAAAATTTTGAGACAAATAAAGACTTGAAGCTATATCATTTTGGAAAACTGAACTTTTATCTATTTATTTTAGTCTGTTACTTGTTTACTTTCTTCTAATAAAGCTATGGATGAAATGGTTGGAACATTCATTAGTCGAGTGATATGTTCTAAAAAGTACATAACTCTCAGAAACTGCACTTGTTGGACAGCCACCATGATTTGTTGGCTTGAGAATTACAGGGCTCCTTCTGTTCTGATTACAGTTGGATATATCCATGTGCAAATGATATTTTGATAATTGATTTTAAGTTTCTGGGAACATAAAACTATTGAAAGTTAAGAATATCAAACAGCTTTGACATTTGACTGTCAAGATTTTTACATTTTGACATTTAACCATCAACAGTCTTTTCATTCTTATCTGAAGACTCAATTTCCAGGACATCTCCATAATACAAGGGCTTTTTTTGTTTGGTTGGTTGGTTTTTGGTTTGGTTTGTTCATTTAAGTATAGATATATATGTGTGTGTATATATATATATATATATATATGTATTTTTAAATTAAATTATTTCCTCATACATTTCAGTTAACTGGAATGTATCTGTGGGATTCAAAGATGCCCAGGGGTCTTTACTTCAAAATAGCAGTCTTTCTGTTCAGTGGCAGACATTTCTATCCAAGTAATACACAAGGAATGTGTACAGCAGCTGTGGAGATCAACATGCAGACTATACTGCTGTACTACCTGAGACAGGTATCCTACCTCCATTAGCAGCTGCATATTTCAGACTTGGTAAGGATCATGTCTTTCCTAGGTGGTAAAGAACAACTATGGAGTAGAAAGGAGTATTTTCTGTTACACTGTTAATAACCTCTCCTAATTAACTTCACATTCTTTTGCCTTCATAGCTTTTCACAAGATTTTCACAACTTTTCACAAGATTCATGACTTCTGCTGTTACTCTAGCAAGACTTTCAACTGGTATTCACTGGACAACATGAATACTGGAAAACCATGATTTTATGTCCAGTTTATACAGTATTATTTTAAACAAACATTGTTTCCTTGTTAGATGTTGGATCTATGTTGGGTATGTAACTGATGGTACATCTATGTTGTGTTGTGCCTCTTGTCAAATAACATACTTGTCTCATGTTTGGCCTAAAAAACAGGTTCAGGGAAGGTCTAAGACATTTTAGAACAAGTTTGGGCTTGAATATATTTGAATGAAGTACCTCATTTTCTTACACTGTCATGCAAGCTTTCAGGTAGCTGAGCCAACTGAAGTGTGGATTTCAAATCCTAGCGTCATGCTCTAAAACAGAAGCCAGAATTTGCTGGCAGCCTACTTTTACAGCAAAACTAAAGCTGTGCAGGTGTGCATACAGGAAGTTTCAGGCAAGCAGTAATTTAGGTAATTAATCTCTTTCTTGTCCTCAACCGTCTTTAAACACTGTCTTCCTACTTACCACAGAAAGATTCCTAGATCATAAGACGGTCATAAAAGATAAGGACAAAGAAGGAACCTAAAGTATTTGTATGTTCACCAGTAAAAATATAGGCATGATACTGTTGCCAGGATCTTCATGAAGTTGGTATGCCAGGGTCACAGACAGCAAAATTAAATTCTAAAAAAAAAAAACCACAATAAAATTCTTTCTTTAACCCTTTTCATGTGTCTCCAAGATGCAAAATATCTTCTCACCAGAGTATAGCTGTATATAAACAAGCTCTTTTTCAGCATCTAGTCAAGTCCAGCATCCCTTGTCAGATCATATGTTAACAAATATTTTGCCTTCTACTAATTTTCTCCTTATATTTTGTTCGCTCTAATAGAAATGGATCTGGTCAGGCATAAGCAATAGATATTCCAAGGAGGTGGTGTTTCTAAAAACAGTTAGCATGTTTCTGCTGTGGTACAGTGATTTTGATTTAAAGGGGTAGGTGGCTTTCAGCTGTTATGAGAACACTGCAGAATAATAGGTACTTCTAAACGTCAGCAGTTTAATCCAAGCCCTATCAAAGTAAGGAGAAAAACTCCTATTAATTTCAGTCGTTCTTTGATTGAGTCTGCACCAAAGCCATTGCAAGATCAAGGTGGGAACTACAGCTCAATTTTATGTTTTAAATTAGGTGCATGCTATGTTGTTATCTGAGAAAATTGCCTAGATCTCTGCTTTTGAGAAGATGCAAGCACATTCATAGCAATAGATATGTGGAAAGCCTTTTAAGGGCACAAAGGTGTTTCAAGAACTTTGTGCACAAACAAGAATTTGAAATAATGAAAAAAAATGTAACTTGCCTTTAATTAATTATTTTTCTGTTTTAAGTTGACCATGTTACACCTAACAATAAATAGTTCTGTTAGGGAAAAAAAAAAAAAAATCCTCAGGAAAAGGACACAAGGTTCAAATTTAGCCTTGGGTCCAGTGCCATGTAGCAGATGTAAATCTATTCAGTTTATCTATGCAGTGAGCACTGACATTCTTCTAAAAAGACCTGACTGCAGAAAACCAGTGGCAGCAAGCACACAGGAAACAAGTAGCTCCAGATTATAATAAAATACTTTCTACTAGAAGAAAAATCTTTATTTGAGAAACTGTGTGTTCTGTCATTAGTGTAATTTATAACAACTGACATAAAGATACTCTACACTGGATGTTGTTCAAACAATTACAAATCACTTCTCCTACCTTAAACAAATAAACTCATGGCATAATGCAGCCAAAGGTCTTGTGCTACTCTTGTTCACTACAGCAGATCTTTGTAATCTAGCATACAAGAGTTTTTATTGCCTTTAAAAATAGCTTTCTGACCATGTTGGAATTTTAAAAATAGAAATGAACAAGAAACTTCATGGATTAAAAATAAAGAAACTAAGGTGGCTATCTCATCAGATATACAAATGATACTGGAACTGATGAACAAAACTTTTGAAAACACAAATAATTTTGAACTAGCAAACATCTAGATCTGCTGAAGCATAACTCACAATTCTGCAAATAAGGGTTAAATGATGTTTTGTATTGGTCTTCCCATTCCACCTGTCAAGACAACACTCCAAAGGGCAGTTATCACAGTGCAAGGGAAGAAAATCTTTACTGTGAAGAAGTTTTCATCTGAGAAAAGAAGCTGTCTTTCAGAGCTGTAACCAGGGCTGGCTTAAAGCAGATGAAGGATACTTCTGCTGACAACACTGCTCTTCATCTTCATCTCAAAGTAAGTGTCAGGGGGAAAAAAAAAAAAAAAAAGCTTAATAAATTACAGCAAAGGTGTTGTTTTCTGAAATTTGTTGGTTAACGTAGATCCACTCACCAACATACAGACAAAATTGTAAAGGATGTCTGGAGTCTGTAATCTTTGTCACAGGGAGAGCATCATACAATTGTGCTTTTAATGTTGTCAACTGAAGCTTGCAAACAAATATTTCCTCCTCACTCTTCATACAGGAGATTTTTTCAGAGCTTCATATCAGCTTTATTCTAACAGTTTGCACCTTTTATCGTTCTTCCAGAAGAATTATTGATTTTCCCACCCCATTACTCTCTTTTGTATATTTTTTGTAGAGTTAGATCCTTTCTCAGCTTTAATTTCACCAAAGAAGTCAATTTTTTTTCTGTTGTCTGTGTTATCCGTATATTCCTTTACCACCCCTTTTCAAATTTTGTTTCCTGGTGTTACGAAGGAGGCTCCAGCAAGGTCTTGAACAATAACATCTCTCCTACAGGGGTCTCATTTGAAATTTCCTTGAGCTGAGGTTGCTCTCTCCTTTATCATAGTACAGAGTCATTCTGTGACCACATAATATAGCTAGGATTTTATCCTCATCTGTCATTTCCAGTGGTTCTGAGGTTACAGAGAAAAATTGTATTACTTCATAAATGATCTTGTACTTCACACCAATAAATTTTGTCCTATTTATATTACTAGTAGACTGCACACTTCAGACTGAGTCAAAAGGGTCAGCCATTTCTTCCATCTGCAAATTATCTACAAATATGTAAAGCAAAAACCTATCTATCAGTTACTTATAATGTGATAGTTTTTGACTCCACATTCAGAACCCAGGTTCTCTTGTAAAAGGCACTGTGCAAATGCACAGATCCCTTCCTTGAAGCATAATGGTCAAGAAACCGTTGTTATGAATATGTATGTCAGTACACGGTGAGATCGCTTGCAACTAATTATTGCAAGTGCTACTATGAACACTCACCATACAGAATTTGCTATAAAATTTGTGTGCTGTGATTAACCAAAATTTCAGAATATTTCTCAGCTCCTAAGTAAGATGACTTTCACTCCCAAAGCAAAAGTTAAAGACAAAACCAATTAAAGTTTGAATTCCTAAAAATTATTTTGAGTTGTCCCCAGCACAACATCTGCTTAGTAAATTAATACTTCTGGTTTCATACATGGAAGACAGGACTGGAACAGTTGATCTAAAAATCAGTTCAGTCTGAATTCCAAATTTTAAGGAAATCATGGCTGTTTAAAAGAAGATTTTATCTCAAAATACTTATTTTCTATCAGAATATTACTGGAAAAAGAATATTATATTAGGTAATACATTACTGGCTGAAATAAAAAGGAAGAAAGTCTGTGTTTGTTGTGGAAGAACTATATGCTTTAGGTGACAGACATAAAGATACAAAAACTAGAAAATCAAATTCCTTGAAGTTTTACAAAAGCCGAATCACAGCCCCACTGTGTTTTTTCTTCACTTTAAACCCATAACCCATTATTGAGGAAGCAATTTTCTTAATGAAAGTACAGATGGCTGATGGAATAGCCAGCAAAGAAGTTACAGGCAGTGAACTTAGCATTTATAAATTACGTAATGTTTTGAGAAAGAAATGTGGGCCAATAGCCTGTGGTACAGCAGCTTCCAGTTATACCAGATTCTTCAATAAGAGTGCAAAATATTCTTATTGGGTTCCCTCTGGCAGCTGAAACAAGCATAAAGTATACCTGCATGAAATGCTAACTTTCAGCTCCATCACAGGCATGTGGATATAAGGCCAAAAACGTAGTGGGAGAATATTGCCCACCCCCTTACTTGTGACAACATGATTCAATGTGTTAGTACTGTCTTCAGAAAAACTATCTGGAATCATGTGGATCCGATACTGGATCAAAATATCAACCCAGTTCTAAAGTGCTAGACGCAAAGTGTGCTTAAGTGCTGTTTATTTAGATTCACCGCAATTTGATTTGTCAGAGCATGTAGTCCACTCACAACCACATAGTTAGATCCATTTAACTAGAATGGAAACTTTGTCTTCCTTTTTTTCTTATCACAGATTAGCCTGAGCTATCAATCAAAACCACAATAACCACCTCCCCGCCCCATAATAAGGGAGAGAATAGAAATGGAAGGGAGAAACTCATGGACTGAGATAAACACAGTTTAATAAAATAACAAAATAATGCTAATATACTACTCCTAATAATAATATATATAAAGTAGTAATAGAATATAAAATAAAAGATACTCAGTATAATTTCTCACAAACTCCATTTGTACCTAGCAGCCAGTCCCAGGAAGAGAGAGAGCACCCTGGTCCCCAACAGCTGATCCCAGGGGAAGAGGGAAAAGACCAAAAGGCAGGAAGGCCAAGAGACCAACTGAAAAATGGCAAAACAGCAAAAAGCCAAACTAAATGAATTCCCAAAGAGAACTCCACCAAAATGGAGCAGAATAGGAATGGGTCTCCACCTGCCCTGTTGGAAATTTATTTTCACTAAATAAGAAGAATGACGTTAATGAGATGCAATATTCTCTTTGGTCAGGCTAGATGTCAGTCAAGGTCTACCCAACCCTAGCTGTCTCACACCAGCAGGCAGAGAGCCCAGAAAGAGCTTCACTTCCAGACAGCAGCTAAGATAATAGTAAATTCTTACATTCTCTTTGTTCCAACTCTGGCAAGTTACTTGAAGAAAAACATAAACTCTGTCCTGGGGTGTTATCTTCTTGTTCTCAAACTAAATCCAAACAAAGACTGTGCTAGCTGTGGAAAAGAAAATTCTCTAACTGCATGAATAAAATTAATTTGCTCTCAGTCAAACCAACACGTTTCTTTACTCTGAAATAGGTCAGAAACGTGCTGAGTATTGTTTGACATGTATCTGGACCTTTCAGAAGTATAATTTGTTTCTAGGACTCTCAGTTGAAATCTACAGCACATTTAGTAAGTAGGAAATAGAAATCCATGGGAGTGCTCTCTGAGAGAACAAGAGCAATGAGCCATTGCAGTTTCTAATTCACGTAATACTGAAAGTAGCTGCATAGCAAGAGTGAACATAAGTTGAAGGTAAGTTATATGAGCTCATCCTTGTGAAGGAACACATTAAGGGGGCTAAACCTGAGACATAATTACATTACTGAAATTTCTTGTATAACATCAGAGTTAATAATATAATAACACAAATGCATTACATAATCAGACACAAATTGGATTCTGTCAATTTTCTGTACACTTTCTATTTGCCCTATATTTAATGTCTTATTGGAACAGAAAACAATCTATCTACTTTCATAGCATTCTTGATACAGCAAGGATCTTAGATCCTTAAATTTGAAACAATGGTGACCTTATTAAAAACAGTGCAGCAAGGTTTAATGAAATTAAATGAATTAAGGTTAAAAAAATCTATTCATGAGGTGCTTATGTATATTTCATAATGAATATGGTATATTCCATTGTTTGAAGTAGAAATACCCAGCAAAATGAGTATAAAAGTAGACCTATGTAAGTCCTCTTTCATCATCTAATGAGGAAACCAGGATTTCTCCTTGACAGCTACAACTCCTCCAGATCCATACAAGCACATGCTCCATCTGGCAAGGCAATTTTAATTTAGAAGATTTCAAAAACCTATTTGTTCTATTTGTGCATGGTACAAGTATATATATATGGAGAGTCAATTTAAATATATTGATTCCTTCCTGCAATGAAACATATCATTTAAAACAAGTACTCTGATTATAAAGTTTACTTTTTCAGCTGTTGTGCACTTACCAGCACTTCTTTGCAAAACTGATCACTCCAATCTTTTCCATGGACAAAGGATATTTTTTTTTTGTGGTAGATGGATTCTCAGTAATCCTCCTCAAATCAATCTCAATGCCTGACACATAAGATCACAGGGAAGAGACAGTCATAATGGAAATGTATGAAATACACTTGTAGTAGCAGCAAAATAGAAAAACACATATAGTGAGTAGATTATACATCACTATTTAAGACTGGGAAGTAAGCACACAAATTAACAGTGGATGTTCTGCTTTCCATCATGCAGGACAAAAACCTCAGGTATAGCAAATTTCATGATTCACTCTTCTCCCATCCACACAGTTAGCTCTTTGCTCAAGAAGACCTGAATTTAGCACATTATTCTATCGGTTTTCACTTGGTTCATTATGCAGAAGTCATACCCTGTTTTCCTTGTAGTCTGGCATATAGTTAGATGTCTACTAATGATAGTACCCAGATGCATTTTGAAGGGGATACGATCTAGTTGGCTGGCTGGGAGCAGAGATGACAAAGAACTAGGGCTTTTTGGTTTGGTTTTGTTTTGTGTTGTTTTTCTGTCAGAAACAAGGTTGAGGCAATGCTATGACTGGACTTTATGATTTTAGGCAAGTGTACAAACTTAGGCTAAGCATATCAGGAAAAAGGCCTGGTTTTCTAAGTCTAGAACAAACAAAGCATGTTTAAAGGTATGTAGTTATGTTAATCTGACTTTTCCTCTTCTCAGCTGAGCATGCTAACCACTTGGTATGTTAAGGATGAGTAGTTAGCATGCTGAAAGCATGTTGGTTCTTCTGTCCTCTGGGTCATTGCACAGTTAATGATGCTGGTTGAAGGGAAATAGAAGGGCACAGGAGAGTCCCACTTGAGAACAGCTCCAGACTCCTGCTTTAAAATATATTTGGAAGATATTGGCTTAAATGTCAAAAGTATATCCCTGAAGAAAGCTCCATTAACCTGTTGACTAAGGAGAGACATCAGCATAATATGCTCCATAAATTATCTGGAGGAATACTCAACGAAAACCCAATCAGCCCTTCTACACGTGAAAAGGAGCAGAATGCTACATTGTGAACATAACTGTCTGAATAAAGCTACCTACAGTTATTAAAAATTGTAAATGAAAAATGTTGTAGTTGGCACCTTAGCTGACAAGATCAGTAAACTGCTGAAACTAAAATCCATATGACAATAAAGACAATATCTGACTTGAATATTAAGGATTGTATAGGGAGAGGATATTTAAAATTCTATAACATATCTAAAAAAAAAAAAAAAGACCTGCTTTTTACCCACATTGAACGTGTTATACAGTCTCAAAATAATATGCCTCTCTGAAAGTATATGAAAGCAATGCTGACCTTAGGTTATCCATCTCTGTGCAAAGAATGCATGTAAGTGCTTGATAGACTTCATCCTTTTTATGTTATCTTTAATCTTTCACATCAAAATGTGCATAAATTCACTTCAAAAGAATTTCATAGTAAATTCTTGCAACAATTAACAGCAGCAGTGAGAGATTGCCTGTTCAGAGAAGTAACACAGTGACCTGAAAACTTCAGTCCTGAAAGCATCTTTGGTGTAACATCTTCTCAACATACATAAACTAATTTTTATACACCTGGTTTGTTGATGCATTCTGCCATCCCTCTCATCTTTTATCTGATTGCTGCTTTGAAGATGTTAAGGGAATAGTCTTGATTCTGATAGTTATTTCCTGGGATTTGGGGAGTGTGATTGTTAATCTATTGCAAAAGACGTTCTCATTATTTGAATAAATCATAATCTGAGGTTACTTTGCTCTTATCAGTTTGCTTTTGACTTGTGAATTCTGTTTTTCATTTCCTCTGAGCTCTTTTACTAATTGACAGGTGGTCCTGATGTGGTTCACTACAACAACCTCTCTCAGGTTACTGTCTGACTCTCCAGATGTTTAATTTCATCATTTTCATATGCTTCAGTGACTTTCTAGGCTACTTCTATCTAACACTGGTACACTTATCTCCCTCTTCTTTTCTTTTCTCCCATTAGAAAAGTGATTTGGTTGTTGTTGTTGTTGCTGTTGTTGTCTCGCATTTAAATTTATTCCCCTGGCATTAACTTCAGGATTTCAAAAAATCCTTCATAAGGCTAGTCATGAAAAGCCTTCAAATCTCAGCCTATTTCCATCTGCCATATGAAAAACTTTATAACATTACATACAATTGTGATGTTTCATATTCAACCATACTCAAAAGCCAGCATTACATTATGAACCACATGGTGACTCAGGTTCTTCAATTTACAGACATGCAGAAAAAATTATGAAAGTGATTTACGAATGTTGTAAATGTCTCAAAAATTTAGGATGGGAAATGCATTTCATTTATTATCTCTGGGCATGGTAAATCTTCCTTTTGTTTGATATGTATGCCACCTAGAATGACAAAATGTTGAAATCTGTAGTATTTTGTCAAGGGATCATTTACAGGCTTTGAATAAAGAACATAATAATTGCTCTGCAACACATGAAGCCTCCTGTAAATTGTCTTATGCTGCCAGCCTTCCTTTATTACATTTTTCATGGCACAGATCTGTGAATGGGCAACAGCTTTTAAGATGACACTCACTTATTTTAATACATTTTTGTGTTCTTGGCACTCTTGAATTAAATTGATTTACTTCCAGTTCTGTAGTATGTTGGCTACCACACTCAGGAAAATATCTGTGTTCCCCTAAAATTGAAACCTACAAATATAAATGAGATAATCTATTTAACCACTTTTGATTGATAAAAATTTTTAATCTTTTTTTCTCCAAATTCATCCACCGTTAAAACTTAAATTCAAGTGCAGAAATCATTGGTAAAATTCCAGTTCTTTAGATCTTTGGGAAGGATCCATATCCAAAAAGAATCAAGGGAGCCTTTCTTCCAACAGCTTCAAAACCAAAAATCCTGTCTGTGACAAGCTTCCTGATAGGATTTACAGACAAGTTTACCTTTGAATTATTCAGATAAGCTTTGTACTAACTTCTGAACTCAGCATTCTGGTAGTCACCACTCATCACTCCTCTCTAACCCAAGGAACACCTGCTTCAGGAGAAACATCCATTTCATTTATATTAAATTCAGAACTGCCTTAGTCACCAAGAGGAAAGAGCTTTCAACAACAGAAAAACTTTTTTTTTTTTTTTGCTAAGTATATTTTAGTTACTTTAGGAAGATTACATATTAGAGAGCAGTGTAGGGGAAAGGGACCTGGGGGTCCTGGTGGACAACAGGATGACCATGAGCCAGCACTGTGCCCTTGTGGCCAGGAAGGCCAATGGCATCCTGGGGTGTATTAGAAGGGGGGTGGTTAGTAGATCGAGAGAGGTCCTCCTTCCCCTCTACTCCACCCTGGTGAGACCACATCTGGAATATTGTGTCCAGTTCTGGGCCCCTCAGTTCAAGAAGGACAGGGAACTGCTGGAGAGGGTCCAGCGTAGGGCAACCAAGATGATTAAGGGAGTGGAGCACCTCCCTTATGAAGAAAGGCTGAGGGAGCTGGGTCTCTTTAGTTTGGAGAAGAGGAGACTAAGGGGGGACCTTATTAATGTTTATAAATATATAAAGGGTGAGTGCCATGGGGATGGAGCCAGGCTCTTCTCGGTGGCAAACAATGATAGGACAAGGGGTAATGGGATCAAGCTGGAACACAAGAGGTTCCACTTAAATTTGAGAAGAAACTTCTTCTCAGTAAGGGTGACAGAGCACTGGAACAGGCTGCCCAGGGAAGTGGTGGAGTCTCCTTCTCTGGAGACATTCAAAACCCGCCTGGACATGTTCCTGTGCGACCTCACCTAGGTGTTCCTGCTCCAGCAGGGGGATTGGACTAGATGATCTTTTGAGGTCCCTTCCAATCCCAAACATACTGTGATACTGTGATACTGTGATAATGCAAGATTGTGTACTTCATTAAGAGCTAAACCAGTGTTTTTCAAGGTATATACTAAGCCAGGATCAGAGTAGTCCATGATTCCCTCTTGCTAGTTTTCTTAAGGATTTAGAGATCATACCTTTGTAACTGTGTTTTCTATAATTTTCCTTAAGACAACTGTTTAGCTTTCAAAATCTTCACAAATGTCAAGCCAGCCAACATAAATCAGTTACCAACAGTCTCCTTTAGTAGTCCTAAGTTACTTCCTAGTCACCAAATAAGCAAAGGCTTTTTGTACATTGTCACAAGCTTTGATCATACTTTCATCATTATGCTCACCAGTTTGTGATCAAGAATATGCAAAGGCAAAGTTCTAGGTTAACCAGTACCTGGTATGCTCATCTATTTGTGCAAAGAATTTCTGTTCAAGCTGTAACATTTTCTGAGACTATCATGACTTGAAATGACCTAATATCATGTATTCAACCATCTTTTCCAATACAGGCTGCAGTCTTTCCAACGAAAAAAGTGTTGGTTCAGGTTAATAGTATAGGCAAATAAAAATCCATTTGCCTAATGAAAAATGAAAGTTTGAATAAAATTCTTCAGGTTTAATCATGAAGTAAAAATATGACACCACAGGAAATCTCAGCTCTTATGTTTTTTTTAAATATGACCTGATTTGTTTTCTTGGTAACAGAGGGCATGTAATTTCGGGGCGGGGGGGGGGGGAGAAAAAAAAAAAAGCTTTGATAAGTAGTGTTTCTCTGTTTCTCTGCCTTGAAACTGTGAAGTTTCACAGTGTAAATGAAGCATAGGGAAAACTGAAGCATAGGGAAAACAGAAATGTGCCAGAAGCTGGATCAAGAGTAGGTATTTGGGAGCACCTGTAGTATAGAATTTAGTTATTTTTATAGGGTCCAAAATTGCAAAGTTTTGTATCTAACCAAGATGAGAAGCAGTTTGCAACTGAAATTACAACCAGCACTTAACGATGAAATTATTTCAGACTGACATCATTTTCAGACCAAAAAGGAAAAAAAGTGGGATTTCTTTTTTTCTTTTTAATCAGTCAAAAATAGTCCTTCATCAGAACAGTAGTGAAGAGAAAATGAAGTGTGAAGTCACACTGTACTGCCAACCTTATCACATACTACTCTGTGAAAAGTAACACTTGGTTTCTTAAAGAAAATTAAATTTAAACAAAACATGAAAAATAAGTGTTGTTACATAGGTGTTCTGACTTTGTTCCTGAATGTTAAATCCCTAAATGCCCTCAGTGAATTTCAGTATTATATTGAAATCTATGATATCACTTGAATATACCTCCATGAGATGATAACTGAAACAGACATTAAAAATTCTGGAGAATTTCTGAAGTCACAGAAGAACATTTTGAAATTTCTGATATGAATGTAAAGAATCTTAGTCCTTACATGTGATTGTTAAAAAACTTACTCTAGAGGTTCCATGCCTAAAATAGTGCCCATGCAAAGCACACTGGCCTAACAAAACCCAAATGGAGCATGTAAAGGAAGATTCATGTATCTTATAAAATTTATATAACAGTTATACATGCATCAGAGCTGCATGAATCATAAGCAAGAGACTACCAGCATGTTAAGTATTTCACTTATTGTCCTTTCCTGTGATAATTTATTTTATGGTTTGGGAGGTTTTTTTCTTTCACCTGAGGGATCAGCCACCAACAGCTACTTTCATTCTGAGTTGCATTTTTATTTAGTAGAACCTTAAGAAAAATAAATTAAAATTAAATTAAAAGTTAGACATTCCTATAATCTGCTTCATGACAGTTTCATTAAATGGCAGCTGTCTTTTCTATACAGATCATGTCCTGGAAACAAAAGATAAAACCCAAAGAAAATAAAAACAAATAAGCTTGTAGACAGCTTTTAAGTTAAAGATAAGGAAAAGCAAATTTCAGCCTTTCTAAATCAAGGGGTAGATATGCCAGTCAATGTTTTATAGATGAATATACGTCATGAAAATTAACTTAGTTCACAAGTGGAAAAATTCATAAAATTCAGTCTTTCTTTCCTTAGTTTTGGTATCCACTGTGCAGAATGTTTATACCAGGGCAGTACTTCTGGATTGACATTATATTCAATGTAAATCCAATCAATGTGACCAATGAATTTTAAGGTACAGGCTGTCTAAAGGTACAGGCTATCTAAAATAGAATGTCAGAGGAAAATCCAAGTAAAATAGCGACAACTAAGTTGAAACAGAGATAGACTATTACACATTATAACAAAACAACACTTCATTGAAATATATGGACAGATTAGCTTCATGAGAAAATGCCATTTATTGTGTTTTAGTAGATTTCATCTACCACTGGAAAATAATTTCTCATAAATGGAAATAACTATATAACAGATTCATTACTCTGTCGTCTATGTCCAAACACTGTCTTGTTCCAACAACTGGTGACACTTAAGGACCACAAGGTATCGAAAATGGCTAAAACTAGCTAATTGGATCCAATCTGGATCTGGCATCTCATGCACTAACTCTGCCCATTAACTTTGGCATAGGACATGAAAGGACTCCTAATTTGGCAAGAGAACAGACCGCATTGTAATAATTAACAGCATGCATGTTACAAGTCTATGTGAGTTTGTAGCTACTTTTAACTTAGTGTAAATTAAATAGCCCTGATTCTGTTAGACTGAGAAAGGGTAAATGTCAAGCACAACTTGGGGGGCTGGCTGACTCTGGAATAGTCCATCATTCTTTTTTGTTCTGTGCCTGCCTAAGTGCAGGATACCTGGACAGTCATATTTTTGATTGATAATGTCATATACTAACACAGATTCACCTCATTATACTTGCAATACATCTTGTTCCCGAGGTTATTAAATAAATGGCAGCCTCTTGGTAAGATAGCCATAATCAATGTGCATAAACTAATTTTTTTATTAGTTATAATTACACGAGGTCATTTTTATTGGTGCAGCTAGATTGATAGATAGCTCTGTAATTGTTTTCAAAGACAGAGACAGCTATAATACAATTAAGTAACAAAGGATTGATCCTAGCTACATCAAAATCAATTGAAACTGATGGCACTCAGAAAGTCACAGAGAAGCTCAATAGACTTTAGCATAAGGCCTGAACTAAAACCAGCTCACAACCTCCTTCCATTTCTCCCCACATTCTTGATTTGCTCTGTATTTATCAAAAAAATATTTAAAACATTTAGAGTGGCAACATTTTTATAACGGTCTAATACACCACGAACATTTAAAGAAGGCTTCGACACAGTCTTTTCAACAGTTTGGATCTTTGATGATGCTACAATTCTGAAAGGTTAAAACGTTATCTGAAATGGAGAAAAATCTAGCCCTTTCTTTCAACATGACAGATGTACTTGCCTTGAGTACTAAAAAGGCATAGCTAATTACTGATACAGTTGCAGAAAAGGCACTCTGACAGTCATGATCTATGAACAAATTTCTTTTCCAAGTGACAAGTCAAATAGAGGTTATGGAGGATTTGGGCACTGCCAGCACGGTGGGTGGTTATAAAAAAAAATTTTGCACTTTCATTTTTATTGCTGTAGGGGAAATATTCCACCTTCAACTCAGATGATGTCTGAAACCCTTTCATGCTCATACTGTTTCCATTAAAGGCACAAATCTTTCTTTCCATACATTGCCAAGAGGTCTTTAATCCAATAGTTCCTTAGAATTTCATTTTTCCTAAATTATTGCATGATTTTGTATGATAAAGTATCTATTTTAAATCATACATCATAAAGACAACATTCCAGCTTCTTTAAAAAATAAGAATCTATAAAATGCTCTAGGTAAATCTCTTTTTAAAGTGACTATTTTTTAAACATCTGAAGCCCTATTTTGTCTTATTGCAAATATAATGCAGATTTCTGAGAACTTGCGTTCTGTTGAAAACAAACGACAACAAACTGATGTTAATGCACAAAATCAGATGATTATATGACAAATTCATTTTTACCAAATATCATAACTGAAATAAAGTGAAAAACATAGCTAAACAGTGTTGCCATTATCTTTGAGTCTACAGCCCTAATTTTTAAAGTGTTTCATTCTTGCAATTAATACATTCTCAATTTCTTACATCTCAAAATAATTCAGGTAAGACTAAGTAAATATACTGTTCTTTATCAAGATGAAATAGTGATTCCTATTTTTGATAAATGTGAATTCCTAATGGTGAATCAGTTTTCTCACTGTTACATTGGCAGGTGTAATATGAGGACAGAAATATAATAGTGATATGAAGAATTTTTTAATCAGCATTTACTCTCCTAAAGTCAACACTTTACCCATATTTATTTTGTGAATGTTAGAAATCTGCCAGAAAAGCTATCACAATGCCTTTGGGTATAATAAGATTAAATCATTTGGGTCAGATCCCAAATGGGATTAGGCTTCCTGGCACAAAGCATTACAGCAATTCAGTGTTAGGCAGTGAGCCCAGGAGTGTAATTCAGGGATTTCTTATGTTCCCACATTCCACGTACAATGAAAGGGAAAAACTGGCAGTTCACAACAGGACAAGAAGTATGGCAAGAAGTATCTAAAACAAGCAATATGACCACCAAAGCATCAACATAACGAAACTCCATTTATCTTTTCTGTATTAAGTGCTTGTGTCTCACCAGGTTTCTGAGCTCTAAACTATTTCCTCAATATTTTTGCTTAAGTCACACTGATCATTTGCAATGATTTTTCATTACACTCAGTGAATGTGGCAGGAAACCTCAGCTCAGGAATGTTGTTGGTTTCATGGATTTCAAATTCACACTTCAAATTCCTGATTAAGAGATATCAATCACTAGGAAACAAATCTACCCTCTGTTTATTTATTCCCCTTTCATGAATCTTGTGTTAATGACTGAACAAATATGCAGCTGCAGTGGAGGGTCCTTTTTCCTGAGTTTTGTAGCTTGCTGTTTCAGTCATACTCATAGGAATGAGTCTCCCCACTTTGAACTGAGAACAGCACCAAACCCGCTTCTCCCACTCTACAAATAATGACTGTAATCAGTACCATTGTGCAAAAGTTAAAATTATTCTTCCCTCAATATTTTGAGCAGAAGTGGCTCAGATATAATGCTTTAAGTGGAATTTGCTGTGATGTGTGTTCAGTATGGACAGAGGCTACTTATATCAATGACCTGGATGGTGCTACTCACACAAGGGAGTAGCTTTGAGCAAGGCAGCACTTCCAAGAAAGGTCAGAGTCAGGAAATTAGGTACCATATTTGCAGCTTACGACAGAGAAATTCAGCAGGTATCTTCTCTATTTCTTCACAGCTTTCATAAAATTCAAGCTAAGTACTTCAGTGTTTTCGCTTTATTTCTCAAACTGTATACACATTAAAGATAAAGAACATTTAATTTAGAGAGAATAATCTTTCATTTTGAAATCATATGATTTTCAACTGATATTTAATGGTGTGTAAAAGATTTTTTCACCAACGCTGTGATGAACTGAATTACCAGAAGTTATAAAATAGGGCTGTTTCTTCATCTTCAGATTTACATTTTTACAACAGGTGCATCACATCCCCCATTTATACATTGTTGCATTACTACACTGTAAGAAAGGTTTAGCCCAGGTTGTACCAAGTGAGGGAACACTCAGAAAGTGGATGTTGAGTGGTGTACTCTGGACATTAAAGAAGTGAATACGCAAAGACCCTTGAGACAGCAAAAGATGTCTTTTTCTCCACTTCTCTTAATTCTCTGTGCAAGCTGAGGGCATGTCCCTACTGTTCTGTTCCCAGCTGTGTTGTTCATGCCCTGCTGAGGAAAAACAAGACAGTCCTCTGACTGAGTGGGCCTTGCAGAGAAGTACTGTGGTAGTCTACAGACCACGTGTATAGCGGGAAGTAGAGGAATATTCTTTGAAAGCTGCAGGAAATAAAAGCGTAGACATGAAAATGATTTCTACAAAGAACTCTATTGAAGTAGTTATCACTATTTAACTTAGCCCCTCTAACCGGATCATCTCCACTGGGGCATGGGTCATGTCCTTAACAGCTGGGGCCTGTACACTACTGACATTATGGAAATGTTGTCAGCTCTCCAAACTGGGAAGGCTCCAATTAATTTTTACTGACACATTTCTTCCAGCTCAAAAACATTCTCCTTAAAATGTGCATACTTCTGAATTGATGACATAAGGAAAAAACGACAAACAACAAAACCCCTCAGCCCATGTAAACTAAAAGCTCTCTCTTTGCTCTCTACAGAGGCTAAATGCCTGCATCGTAGTGTAAATCAATAATACTAA
The DNA here is from genome assembly GCF_964273445.1 of Streptopelia decaocto. Taxonomy (NCBI): domain Eukaryota; kingdom Metazoa; phylum Chordata; class Aves; order Columbiformes; family Columbidae; genus Streptopelia; species Streptopelia decaocto. Next base: position 154,315,859 of record NC_138663.1, read on the forward strand.
TAAGTATTCTTTTTAATGCAAGCCTTTAAACAGGTATATTTTGCTGATAATATTGGTGTAATGACATTCTGCTGTTAAACACTAATTCCTGGCTGAACTGCAATTCTCTGTCCTCTCAGCTGTGTGGACACAACTCTGGGACCACACTGTACACAGGACTGGTAAACTAATCCAGAATAAAACCAATCCTTCATTTAATAAGAGCTATTATATAATCTAGGTAAATCCTGAAGTGTAATGTTAGGGTACTATGTTATGTTTCAATGAGAATTAAATAAAGGGCTAGCTGAAAATATTGCTGTCAGCACAGTGTCTGCTCATGTGATCTTTAAGTCATAATAATAGTGCTAACTCTCAGTATATCAAAGCAGACGTGGAAACTAACACACACAGTTCATCTTCTGAATATTCCCTGAACTGCTCATGAGCAATCTGCAGGCTGAAATTTATTCACTGAGGAAATAAATGAATATTTTCTGGATAATGAATACATCCAAGAATTTTGCCATATGTTTGTGGACAACTGGTGAACAGAAAAAAAACGTTGGTGAAATTTAAACCGATAAATAATTCATTACAAATTACTTATCTATTCTAAATTTAAACCCACAGATTTAACTGTCTCCAAGGCCCCTTTTTACAAGAAGCACTACCACCCAGTGCCTTCATTCATTATATACTTTGCCATCACCATTGGTTATCATCAAAGGCTTTACATCCAGGCAGCAAAGGAAGAGAGCAATCCCTTCTGGTTAAAATGTTAAATCAAGTTACATTTCACCTCACTATTTCAGGGCTGAAACCATCACCTGCATTTAAATGACCAAGAGACTTAGACAGATCACAGGCAGAGAATAATGCAGTGGGTTGGCTGCCACTTCATTTGCCTTGACCCCTACTTTGTAACCTGCCACTACTGAATTTTACAGGAAAAATTACTAGAGCTAGGGAACCAGACAGAGTGAAAGTCAACATCATCATCTCTCTCTCTGCAGGTCAATAGTTCAACATCATCATTCCAGAACTAATCCAATTTCTGAAACCTATTTCTAAGCATACAGTTGTTATCTAAAAGACAATCTGAAGACCTTTCTAATGCTTTCAAGTGGAGGAAGTTAAAACAGAAGAATATAGAAATGAAGCTCTACTCTACCCTTATGTGGAGGGAACAGCTATTTAACGTCACCTTTGTTACTCAGAGCACAGGAAATTTTTGTATTGTCCTTCCCAGAAAGGTCTGCTTAAGTGATCTATTTCACTTTAGTGACCTAAGAGTGACTTATATCTCATAAATAATGAAGAAAACTAAAAGCTCAGAAATAATAACTTGCTATGAACACTACCCAGGCAAATAATATAATGGGTGCCATGGTAAATTATCCAGGAAGATAAGGTCTTAGTTTACTTTTTTCCAGCACAGTTTATCTTAGAACTTTACCTTATATCCATTTTCCTCATATGCTCCTAGCCCAATAAATGCTGCAGATTTGGGTGGTTGATGCAGATGCTGGTGTGTGAATTTTAATTACTTTGATTTGGTCCAAGTTCTGCTGTAGTCCCAGGAGGAAAAAGATAGAGGGAAACTTAAATATGTACCTGTCACTGAAGCTTTTTTTTCCTCAGCTTAGTACGACAGAAAAATTGGTGCACTTGGAGCTCAGCTGTCAAGATCCTACATTCAGACAAGCCAGAGAGTTCTCAAAAGAGTCAGTTAAAGGGAATATTCTCTATAAAATGATTCTTTTTTATTATCTCATTGATTAAATGATAGAGAATATGCAGTTGCCCTACAAAGTCAAGAGAGGTTTTAATATATAAATACAGAGAAGAACATTATTAAACCTTTTTTTGTGTTGGTTTTTTTTTTGTTTTTTTTTTTTAAGTGCACTATGAATTTATGAAATTTGCAAACTTCCGGTAACAAAGATCCAGCCCTAATCTTTGGTAACAAGTACAACCACATGACATCTACTGGCCTCATTGCAGTTAGTAGTAAAAGCAAATATTAAATTTTCAAAATCGGTTCTAACATCACTATATATTACTGTAATGTAAATCTACCTTTACCAGCCCTTTTCTTTGAGAACTGGTTGTTTCTTAGAATGTGTTTCAAACAAAAAAGTGAAGAATTTTGAATAAATGCTCCAGATACCTCTCAGTGACATGTATACTATACGAGTAAACATTATTGTCTTGATATAGTTACCCTAAAGTCTTTTAAAGGACTGATTAAAAAAATTAAACAGAGGCCTAGATTACCTCCAGGAAGCAAATGGCACGTGATGCCCTAAAGAAGCTGCTCATATTTTACCATTAGGAATATGATTTAACACGTACATCCTCAAAACCCTTCATTGAGACGTTTGAGCACTTTTTAAAAGGCTAATCTATCAAATTAAGAAAAATGCACATGTGCATAAAGTTCACATATTTGTATGTTTTTGTTAGTTGTGATCAATGATGACAGTAGCCAAATGTATATCTCACACCCATAGTATTAATAAAAGACTCCAGAACAGCTGTCCTCCTTGCCACTAGACTGACAGGTATAATGGCTTTTAAGAAATGTCTCATGGCATTAGTTTGTTCTTCAGCCCAGCTACTGACACCTTCTAATTACTCTAGAATAATTTAAAAATTAGTGTGTCTCTAACCACTCTTGTTGTGGTTAGAAAAATTTAGAGCATATCCAAGTGAGTAAGCACAAAACCAAAAGGTAAAGCAAAGGATGTCACTCTCCTCTTCCTCTCATCTCAAATTGTGATTTTCAAGCTAATCTCATAATTCCTGTGTCTTGATTTATTATTCTTGAAGGTTTATGGGAAAATCCTGCCTTCCATCTAATAAATAAAGTTAGCATTTAATTCTGAAGTTTGATTATTCTTATTACAGTGTCTCGAGGAAATAATACCACCTTTTATCTATTCTCTTCCTGTTAAAAATAAAGGCATTAAAGGAATAAAAACAGTACACAAAGATAAATAAAGTATATTAAATAAAGTCAGGAAACATGGAAAGTTAAACTTATTAGTCACAAATATAAATAAAACAAAGGAAGGAAAGGGGAGTTTAAAAACTCTAGATTTTCTTTGTACTAACTAAGATACTAATTTTGACCCAATTACATGTAACAAGTCAATCAAAATAATTTAAAATCAGATGATAGCCAGTTTTTATTTCTTCCTTCTTCTGTATTTTTACACTGATCTCTGGAATCTCACTCCTAAGAGAAAGTATCACTATTTTTAAATTATGTTTTGCTTCTACAGTAAAACTAACATAAATTTTAAGACCGAGTTTCCTAAATAATACGTTTCAAAACCTGTGTATACTTGGCTTTTCAGAAATACTGAGTATGCCCACTTCTTATTCAGAGTTTGTAACAAAAAGCTATAAAGTGAGGCCAATCAGATAGATTAGTCAACCAAAGTTTAGAGCAACACCCTGACTTTTCATACATTGTCTTATCCGTTCTCACGACTCAAGATAATCAAGTATATAGGGTTATTGTCCCCTGTAGAAAAGGACTTAACATTCATATATTATTTTAAATTATTTTTCATCATTATGATGTATACAGACCAGACCTTTTCAATTTAATTACAATATTATAAAGATATTCAATTTATAGTATTCCATTATCCAAACATTTTGAAAGTATAAAATATAGTTGTGAAATAACCAAGACTTTATAAAAAAGTCAATCAAAGGACAAACAAACCCCACTTCATATAATCAGATGGTGAGATGACTGGTGGCAAACTGGCAAAACAGGATTTGAGCATAAATGCAGGTATTATTACAAATCCAGTATTCAGAGCTAACTTTATCAAAACTAACTCAAATCAGCTTCAAGCAATATATTAAAGGCTTACCCTTTCTTACTTATTTAGTAGTCACTTTTATATTTGGAAATGGCTAGAACTTTGTTGTTGGAGAGCTTTAGAGCATGAACACAATCTTACTTTCCAGTTTACCCAGTGTAGCAGTTAATGGTAAATCTCACAGATTGGGAAAATATATCCAACAATAAGAGCAAGTTCTGTGTCTTTTCTGTTTTCCTTTATTTCTCTAAAGTGGTCTGTATAATATGTTATGGAAGTAAATTTTAGCTCTGATCAACAGTAATGGAGGTCAGGCTTTGGCAGTTATATAAATCCAATGAGGTTAACTAGCCCATAAAAAAATAAGTGCTGAAGTGTTCATTTCTCTGTGGATTATACTGCTAGGTGACTTGCTTTTCCTGTCATAACAATTTTATTACAAGTTTCTACAGCAAAGAAAATGCTAAGTGATTTCTGGAGAAGACATGAACAATAAAAGTCACTGTAGCTTTTATATGATAAATATTTTTTGTGTATACCAGAATGACCGGAATAGAGTTCTAAATATTTTTTTTTTCTCCAGTGGAAAAGTAAAAAGTAGACCAGATGGAATGCTATTAAATTTAGTAGCAGATTTTTAAAATGAGAGTTGAATTTTTTTTCTTTTCTCTTTTTTCGTGGTGTTATATTTGATTTTGCGATTACAACAACCTTTTAAAGCGTGTTTTGTTTTGATAGTGTTTTAGGGGGTTGTTGTGTTTTCTGAAGCCAGAAGAATAAACTAGGAGCCTGGGAATGAACTGATTATCAACATGACTTCCTTTTTCCACCTACCAATAATGGGATGTTAGAATTTGACCTTTCATTATTTCATTGTTTAAAATATACAGTGTCTTCTCCTAATCGTATATTAAACCTACTTTCTGCAGTTATTTAATTTCACTTCACTCAGAATTATGTTGAGAACTTTCCACTATTTTGTGTGAAAGAAAAGTTTGCATATGGGCTAGACTTGTGGCAGCAGAACCCTTCCCTTGAGAGAGGCATTTAAATCTTCCTTATATCCCTTATTTAACAGGCAAATCTCTTCAGCTTCCAAAATGTAAAACAATCCAAAAGTTACACACTTGAGTTATCATATCTTTGGATGACTATGTTTCTGGAAGAAGAGGGGAAAATGGAATAGCACTTAAATTAATCTTATATTGTTCACTTTCAAAAGGAATAATTTTGACACTGAATTAAATTTTCATTTTATATGGGATCAGGTATACAGTGACCAGAACCTTTAGGAAATAAACAATTCTGATTTTATATATGTAGTCCTGTCAGTCAGCAGAGTTGTTCATATGATAAAGATTTAAGAACAGGGTTCAGAGTTTTACTGCTAAGGCATGGAAGCCTTTCAACGGGTAAAATCTGCCACAGTTCTCCTGAAATCAGCCCACTAACTAGCAAAGCATTGTGTCCTTCTGAATTCAGTCTCTATGTTTCTTATAAACAGCTTGAATAATCAGAACCCTGGGTTTTGCAGTTAAATAAAACCTTTCAAGAGGAAGTGGTGACACTGACTATATTTTGCACAATTTACTGAATTTAAAGAAAGGGTCTACAGCTCCAGTTGTTGCATCAATCTCTGTCACTGACCTTTTACTGGGCAGCTGAGCTCTGTCAAACTTTTTTGTCTTTTAACTCTTCAGTCTATTTAGGCTGTAATGCCTTCTAGGCAAGCATCTAGCTTTTATAGTAGACCCTCCCATGATGGACCCTCACTGAGTGGCTGTGACCTCCAGCTGGTATTATACAGGTAACAAACAATAGCTGAAACATCCCAGGCTGGAGTTCTTCCACACAGCTCATGTCTCCTGAGGAGTTCCTTATAGCTTTGCATAAAACCAGACGTAACTTTGCAAAGGCAGATAACATGATTTATTCACAGAATAGTAGGAAGGTCTCAACAGACAGAGTATTAAACAAGAACACTAAGCATATATTTATGAAATGGGAGTTATCCTCAGATAAAAGTCATTATGATAAATAATCTCTGTTCATCTGAAACTATTTCTCTGCAGAGGATGCATTGATTTTTAAGCACTGAAATCAATGGGAACTGCTGCTTAAAAATTGATGGTGCAATATGGCCCATGTTATCAATAGTTTACATTTATTCAGTCTATTGTCTGACATTTTCAGTTGATTGTCTTTCGGATTAGCTGTCGAGCTTCTTAAATTGCAGCCCAAGCTTGAACTTCTGTGGGGTAATGCTTTATAAGTTTCATTTCAGGCAAGATTCTACTCAAAGTAACAGCTACAGAATGAGACTTAGCACAGCTCTTGTGGTGGAAATTAATTAGTCTATGATCACCTACCCTGTTACCCACTTGAATACCAGAATTTCTCAACTGGAATTTTTTAATTGAATGTGGTACCTCTGGAGTTCTTTATTTAGCAGCAGATGACACTTTCTATGCTGTTTCATAATCAGAGTCTTTTCAAGTCATCTACTTAATGCTCTGAGGGGGTTGCTATCTACCAAAGAACACAAATACTCGCATGTGACAGGAGGATGAGGAGGACCTGATCATAGAAACAGCCATCACTTTACATATTTTAGCCTTCTTAATGCACAAACAAACAAGAACAAATCAGTAAGGTTCTGGTTCACCGTATATTGCACACAGAAGTTGACAGATAAGGTTGCATATGTGGAAAAGAGCAGAGAAATATTGCAAAGAAAAATCAATAGACTGAAATACCTGAAACAGCTGAAATATTGTTTTGAGTTCAAGCTATTCATCTGTCAACTGTTCTTTGTATGTTAGTTTAAACCTTTCCATGAAGCTACTGGAATGGATATAGAAGTGGACTACATGGACCATAGATCTACTTCAGGGTGACTGTTCTGATGAAGGTCTGGGAAAGGTTTTGGGTTTTCTTTCTTATTACTACTAAGAGTTGGTACAACGTACCTTTTTCTGAACACTTTCCTGATAAGGAGAAATTTTCTAGAGTATAAATGGCAAAGATTTCCAGAGCTCTTTGTGTGCCATCTGTGCTAAGTTACACAGGTTTAAGTTAACGTGATCATAAGTCCTCAGCCTAGGAAAAACAAAACTTAACCACCATAAAGATAGCAGGAGTAGTGCATCAAAAGTATGAAATGTGTAATGTAGTCTTAAGACTCCCTAAAAGATAATGATACAATACACAAGACATATTCAGCTTATGTAAAAATATAATTCAACAGCTACACTGATTTATAAAGAAACTAGATTTTCCTTGAAATTATTGCAGGAAGCAATAATTTAGTGTGTTTTAAATTGTAACTCATTATCATATTAGTAAAATTGAGTGTAGAACTATTCCGAAGAAAGAATTCTTTTCTGTCCTCCTGCACCTGTATTTTTATAGACAAATATCTCGATTATTAGAAACAATAACCACACAATGAGATTTTATTAAGTAGTCAACAGGAACAAAGGTATTTTTTAAAGAAATAAAATTAAAGATCAAGTATATTTTCTCCCTTCTCCAAGAATTGCTTGACCTAGTTTTCAGCTTACTGTAAATTTCTCATACATACAAAAGCCCCCTCTTTATTGCTCTGCTAAGTCTGATTTGTAAAAGGCGGGGTGAAGAGTTCAGACAGGCATCTAAGCACACCCCAAATAAAATAGCTCTGATTCCTGCACTGTACACGAACAAACAAGAGATGCATCCCATCGGACTCTCGACAGATCTGTCATTGTTTGCCATTAGCTCTGTCATATTCGCACGCCTTGTCATTCCGTGCAGTGGGGCAGGGGTTGGCCTGCTGCCCAAATGCCGATTTGCTCAACTGACTTATGTCTCCCGTTCTCGGTAGACGCTGCAGGCAGCAGAATTCCTGATGAAAGTGTGCTCCCTAGTGTTACAGAGCTACAAAGGCCAGTGAGCTCCAGTTAGGAAGATGCAGAGGGGAAAAAAGATCTGTGAGCATTACTTTAGCAGACTCCTCTGTTTCTGAAAGGCTTATTCTGTTCAGGATATCTATGTTACTACTCTTGAAATACCATATACAGGATCAGGTGATTTCCTCTTTTCATTCAAAAAAATATAAGAAACCTTCCACTCAGTAAAAACTTTTCAATCTGGCATAAAAAAAGACTTTGGTTAAACCAAGCTCAATGACATAGGTATTTGAAAACATAAGTGGCCTGATTTTTAGTCCTTTTCAAGGCCAATTGATGCCTCCAATTTCCATTGACATTTGGGTTATCAGCATTCTTAAAACAAGGCTCACAGACCGCAGGTGTGCTGGTGGATCAGCTGTGCCTATAATCTATTGCACCTGCTGTGTATTACAGGATGCAGAGGTAAAAAACAATGTGTTTAACTCAGAAGTTTCACAGACCCTGCAGGACACAGTTATCCATATTCAGCCCTTGTACATTGAGCATATGGTGATGACCAGTTAACCCATCCAATTTTCAGCATTTAAACGTTTCCAAATTTAAAGACCAAGCTTTTAGTTCACCATCAAGGCTGTGTGTAGTGTAGAAAGACGAATACCTCCAGGTAGTGGTCTATTTCACCTACGTTAGAGACCTGCTCTAGGCTGGAACACATTACCTTATCAGCAGATTGAAACAGAAGCTGAATTTTCACAATCAGAGTCAAATAAGGTGAAATCCACTCTAAGTGCTAAGTCATAAAATTTTCACATGATAAAATGTGAATACACGTAAAATTTTACATTTGTTCATATTTCACAGATGTACATTGCTGCACAAGGTGCTCCACACTGGGGAATAAAACACACAGTATTTAATGGTGTGAATGCACATAATACCAGTATTATTGACTGTGGTGAGGTCACTCTGGAGGCAGAGCATGAAGATCAGAATCCAGGTCAATGGAAAGCCATGGAACTGTTCTCACATCCCTCCAGCACCTCTAACAGAAGCTATTTATTCTGGTGACATCACAGTCTTTTGTCCAGTGACAGTGCCACAAAGATAGAATTATAATCTGATGTAGTAAATAGCAGAAAATCTCGTTATGAAGAGGAACTTTACAGAATTTGCTGAGAATATTGTTTTTGAAGAACAAAACTTGTTGAATAAACTCTGTGACTCTGCAGTTAAGTAAGAGTTTCGAAAGCAGAAATGATGCATTTGTGAATCTCATCTATAATGTACCCATAAAAAGGTGATAAATATTTCAGGTATAATTAATACCTAACAGAGCTTTAGGCATCTGCTTTGCAGGCACAATCACTTTCTTAATCATCTAAGGGAAATTATTTGCCTCTACAAGAACAGTAGCATGAGGATGCCTATATTTTCCAAATGTAGTTATATGTATATTGATATATATACTCATGGAGACTAAATAGTTTACTATGCAAATAGCACAGCTGAGTATGAAAGAAAACTCAAAGTGTAAAACAATGGTACTTCTGGAATACTTTTCTAGCTCTGACTCAATATTGGAAAAACTGAAAATTAAATAAGGGATTGAAACTCATATAATCTGCATTTCATTTACCAAAAACAACACCACATTTGCTAAGATACCCAAGCAAACATTCTAATAAAGCTTCTGCTGACTACTATATGGGCTAGGGAGCTAAGTATAGCTTAACAGCTATCAAAAGTTAAATTAACATAATAATTATGTATGTAGTGGAGTCTAGCGTAGTTGATCTCTTAGGCAAACCTTCCAATCACAAATTTATCTGAAGTCAGTAAATTTGCTGGATAATTAAAATTTTGTCTTTTTTTCTTTAGTTTTTCTTCTTTCTGACATCACAATCTGTTGTTAGGAAATAACTGCCATCAGCAAAGAGCCACATTTTATTACATACAGGAAATATGAACTATACTATAAAAAAATTAAGATAGACACACATTTTCATGAAATGAGGTTTTAATGTCTTAAATTTCATAAATATAAAATGAAAATTACTTACAGGCTGTAAAGACTTGATTAATCTCTGTAATATACCAATCCCTATTAGTACCTGGGACTCCCTCTGATTTCATTTTAGACTCTAAACTTAATTTTAAATGTGTGACCTTTTTGTCCCTCATTATGTTTTCCTTCCTCATGTACCTAAACACCACAGGAGGTAACAGCTGAAGGGCTTGCATCCAACACTTTGTTTTCTGTTAAGTAAAGTATTAAAAATCCTACATTACTCTCACATCTCAAAGACTCTATGTCAAAGAGAAAGGAAAGAGAACATGAAACAAATCTGCTAATGTCTTACTATTTTGTCAGTTTTTCTATATTTCTCATGCTAGCTAATGTATGGCAGACTTGAACTTTTGTGAAGGCAATTAGCCATTCCTTTTGGTTTCCTTTGCAGGAAGCCTTCATGCAGTAAACAAGAAGCTACCTAGTGGGAAGTGCTCTTCAAAAACTGGGACACGTTTTTGTATTTGGAACAGGAAAATGACTCAACCCATCCTTGTCATACCCCAACGCAATCAGAAGAGTGTTTAAACCACCACTGTATTATCCTGTTTATTTAAAACAGCTGGGTAGTTTATTTTCATTAGGCTTACTGCCTTACTCAAATACTTCCTACAATCTTAGATACAATAGTACTCTGCTTATAGGAAGCATAATCATTGTCATTTTTAATTAATAGATTCTGACTTTTTAATTTGCAATATATGAAGACCAGAGTCTGAGGGTGTGAGACCAATCTGACATTTATTCAAAAGATAACTGGTCTTTTAAGATGTTTGCAAGAAAGTAGGTACAAACAACGAGTGACATGACTCAATTCATAATTCATAATAATTCTTTAAAGTTTAGTATTCTGAATTACCTAGGTATTGTTTATTGACTGTCCTGCGTATTTTACAAGGCACAAGTTATGTTTTAGTGAGCTGTTATAGCCTACAGCTCTGGTGCACTCAGTGACTTCTTGTTATTCTTTTTTTCCTACTCCATCTGTGAGGTTCATCTAGTAAACTCACATTGGTCAAAAAGTAACAAGTCCTGCTTGATTTTTAAATATATAGCTTATAAAGGGCTTGTAGTGACCCTTGAATTTTACTTTTTGGTAATAAAATGCTGAAATGCTTTCTTCTAGCAATTGGCTTCATAACACAGCTTACAAATCACTTTATTTCCTACCTATACATCAAAGCCCTGATCTTCTAACAAGTTCTCTAAGGGTAGTGGATTCAGCCCACATGGAACTCAGATCATAGTTTGGGTCCTACAGTGGGCCTCTGCTTTTCTTCCCACTTACGATTTGAAATAGTAAAAACAAGCAAGCAAAAAGAATCCTAATATTCCACATGCTTTAAAGGCAAAAATCCAACATGATCACCTAAAATTCAAAAATAGGAACATTGCACATGGGAATAAATTTGATTAATATGGTGCATAGTATATCACTGGGAGAAAAATTACCTTACATCTATGATTTCAGTGGGAAATGTATTGTACAAAGTATGTAAAAGTCAGCTGACACTCACTATTAATAGACTGTTCTAATTGAAGCTATGCTTACTTTTTTTGATAAATGGCATGATGATTCTATTATAGATAATTATAGTAATTTTGAAATGTTTTATATATGTTTTAAGTTTACTATATTAATGCTACGGATTGTTGCTTTTGATGTAGTTTTTTCATACAATTCTTACACAATTTATGCTGTGCATTAAGAAACAGAATCTAACTCATTATTCCACAGCAAGCTTCATGTAATTGTGGGTAATATTTTCTTTTCCATCAGCTACTCTCTTTTGCTTCCCCAGCCTTCAGCTAATAGGTAGGTAACCTTAGGTGCACAGCCATTTTTTAAACCACATGTCAAGCTCATATACCAAAATACACATGTAAAAACCATCTCAAGGGCAGAATGACAAGAATGTATGAAACTTCCTGAAGAGTGGGATAGACTATCTGAAGTAGAATATTCTTTTTTCTCTCTACACAACATGATCTGAGGTACTGCTGTAGAGTAGAGCAAGAGGAACAAGGCAGCAATCCTGCCTTACCACTTTTTATCACTTTCTTTTATAGAGGTGAGTGTGATTTTCAGAATGGGGTCCTATGTATAAGCCTTTTTCCAGAGGTTCCCTAAAATGTCTTAAGAAAAATTTTATTCAGCTTTACTATCAGGAAAAGTCAATTTCAAAGGGTTCCTGATAACATTTTCTAAAAATCTGAAGTCACACCACCTTTCCACTGGCAAAGAAACATGAATGAATCTTTCTTACTGGATAAGAACCTTTTATTATCATTTCCTGAAAAATCCAAAGTACTTTTGATGTTTGTAAGTTTGGGCCTTCTCAGTTCTGAAGATTTATTTTCCTCAATTCTGAAAGAGGCGTAATACACTTCAGAAAGATATTCCTCAGTCTACAGGCAGCCAACATAATGCAACAGAGAACAGTAAAGGTCCCAAAGTAGTTCAAAACTCAACAACATTCTTTATTCACAGCCTAAACCTGAATTAACTTCTGCATCACTTCCACTCATAGCCAGCAGAGGTTATAAGGAGAACGGGCAACATGTTTCCACATGTTGGAGGGATAACTCAAATATGGTATGTAACCACATATAAATGGCCCAGGTGGTGCACATATTTACTTCTGTGCACGTTCTTCTATTAGGCAAGAGCAGGAGTTTGAACACAAAGGGATTTATTTACCACAATGAATGAGGATTCATGGTTATCCTCATATGGAACATATTGTAGCTCCTCCTCCTTATTCTCTCTTATGTCTTTTTCCTCCATCTTACTCACATGCCTGGCCTTTACCAGCTGAAATGTCATCTAATGAATTAGATGAAACAGTGTTGTCATCAGAATCAGCATCAGCGGTTCTGTTTGACCTCTGGTTTTATAATGGCTCTGTCTCTCTTAGGAATTTAAGGTCAGATAAGATTTGAATACTTCTGACATGTGGAATTGTAAGCATATGTCTAGAATAGAGACAATAAGAAGAAAATTACTGGGAATTAGTTAAATGTTTCCCAAAGAAAACATCTCTCTCTTCTCCACCTGCAAGCATAAAACAACAACAACAACAACAAACACTAAACTTTCTACAGCTAATGACTATTAAGTAAAAAGGTTTTTGTAAAGAAACAGCTGGTAAGGAAAACAGAGGAGGCAAAAAAAGAAAGGGGATTAGAAAAGGACTAGAAGAGCTAAAAAAGGATGAAAAAAAGTAAGGAAAAGGAAAAATTAGGCTTAACCAACATGAAATCTGTGAATATCATTAAATAATGAAAAAAAAATTCATTACTTGGAATATTTATATTTTTCCTAGACAAAAACCTAACTACTATAATAAAAATTCATGCAGGACTTGACAGCCTATAAATCCACCTCTATATCTTAATACTTATGGTCTTTTGCAATTCTAAATGCAGAGCTCTCCTCAGCATAGAATTTTCTTGTGGATATCAAATGGTCATTCACCTAATTTTGGCAATCAGTAACCTATAAGGTTTACTTTGTGAATCACAAAAAGCACTATCAAATCAAACTTGAATTAGAGGTACTGTGCACTGGCAGAACATACTATTTAAATTGAAGATTAAGCTGCTACTTATCAAAATCAAGCCTTCATGGTGGAAGAGTGTGCGGAAGAAGAGTTTTCAGAAAATGTTGTTCCCCAAGGAGGGCAGTGAGAGCCCTTTAGGTACATCCCTGATCAGGCGAGGCCCTGGCAGTGGTCTTCCTACACAACCCCAACTTTGTCTTCCACAGGGCAACATTTGTGGGCTGAGTTTTAGCTGCCCACAACAAAAAAGAGCGAGAAAGCTGGGAAGGCAATATGCTGAACATAAATGAAAGCAGACAACGGACATACTTCTCACCCTCAAGCCCTTCTGAAGACAGATAAGGCATGAATGAATCTGTGGTTCTGAGTTCACCAGCCATCATGGAGACAAAATCTCATAATGTCGTGAAGCAGAATCAGCAATCTTGGGTTTTAAAATGGTTCTGTACAAAGGAAAAAATGTACACATTGCTCAGAAATAGAATGCATATGAGCACATATGGGAGCTAATAAACGCAATACAAGAAGGTTCGCCAAAAGGATCTAAAACTATTCGAGTGAAACCCAGCTGCTTTGATATTTCTGTGCAAAAAATGAGGCTTAGTTTCCACTATTTGAGGTTTTACAGTAGCAGTTCACTCAGCTCAGGTTTCACTGTAGCCTCCTGGCTTCACTTATAATCAACTATTAAACATTTTATTTTGCTAAGGAACTTTTCTTTCTTGGTTTCTGCCCAAATAGGAATGAATTTGGAAAGTTTGAGCAAAGTCCAAACGTATGTTTGAATTAGATTAAAGGGGTGAGAGGAGGGGGACACTAGCTTTTTTCATTACCAAAGTTGTTTTAAAGTGTCAGTCTTTAAACGAGAAAATGCTTCTGCATTTTTACTGAATAATGTTTGCCTGGGTAATGAGAGTTTGGGGTTTGTGGATTTTGTTAGTTTGTGGGGAGTTTTGGGGGGTTTTTTTGTGTTTTTTTTTTCTTTTTTGGTTAGTTGTTTTGGGTTTTTTTGTTTAAAAACAAAACAAAACAAAACAAAGCTAACAAAAACACTAACCAAAAACTTAATTGAACTAATCCTAGTACCACAATACAGACAGACACACACATATATCAGTTATATATATCAAGGAACAATTCTACAAATTTTCTAATGTGCCAGATACCCCTGAAACCTGTAATTGCCCAAGCTAAACTGGGCCATGAAGGAAAAGTTTCCTTCAGTATTTTTCCTCCCTAAAATAGAAACAATTTGTTGCCTATCCAAAGGACATAGGCTAAAATTTCAAAGTGCAAGGACCAAAGTGTGCTAAAACACACATCTCTGCTGTTCTGGAATTTTGGGATAATTTCGTAGGAAAAACAATGCAACCCATTTTAAATCCAAGCCACATAAATTCAGTATTACTCAGTTCTATTAGAAATTGCCCATCTCCCACTCCCAAACAAAAAACAACAACAAAAAAACCAAACCCCTACAACATCATAATCAGGAGTGGGAAAGAGTGTAGAGGTAACTAAGAGTTCTTCTCTCTGAGCGATATAACCCACTATGCAACAGGCAATGCAACTGAAACCAGCTGTGTGAAACTAGTCTGACATGCAAATTCCAGATTCTGTACTTTTTGTTTTTACCCTTATTGGGGGACTCAGTGGATTTTCATGAGTTTGCATCTAAATGATCTTGTTGATGAAGGATTAAAATTAATTGAACCCATGTACAGTTGAATTTGGCTTTGCTACAAAACAACCAGCTTTTTCTTTTGAGGTTTGACCAATTAATATAACTTACATGTCACCACCACATGTGGTGTTATATGCAGATAGTTTTTCTTATCTTTTAGCCATAAGGCAAATCAAATGTATTTACACAGTCATTTCGAAGAAGCATCTGCACATTTTTTGTCTACCAATGAGTATTAAATTGTTAGCTTCCAACAGTTCACATTGAACAGAGCCTAAAACCTGTTTCCTCAGTGAAAGAACTAATGTTCCCAAAGACAAGAACAAAAGGTAGGAAGTACATCACTTTCACAAATATGTCTTAAGTTTTGGGCATAGAAACTCAGAGGTTTAGAGGCACGGTGAATGGCTCCAAATCTGAATCCTTGGTGAGGAAGCAGGAGCATGTCAGCACACCTTTCCAAAGCACTGTTGTCTCATATGCTATGGAAGCTTGTCCCCTACTGAGCTGTGCTAAATAATGTTCTACGAGGCAGAGCAAGTATAATTAAAAAGGAACATTTTCATGAAGAACTTGAAGGTAGCATTTTAGGTGGTATAGAAGAGTAAAGGAAGAAAGGCAATTCATTCAGAAGATATTACAGAAAAACTAGACTGAGTACATTTTCAGTGTAACAGGCATGTCTCTGATTTCCACTTTTTCCTTTAAACTGAGTTTTCCTGACTTATGTGTATCAGTCCTTCAAAGTTACACGTAAACATCAAAATGCACAATGTTGAACAAAACATAACCTATAGGCAACTACTATAAAAAAAGAGAAGCTTGGAAGTAAGTAGACAAAAACACTTTTAGAAAGCAGTAGTTCTCTAAAGGGTCTTCAGAGAAATTCAGATATCATGCAACTACTAAAATAATCTTGAGCACTTATGTAGTATATCCATTTGAGTCATTTTGTCCAAAGATTAGCAACTTCGGAATTTTTAAGCCATTTCTCTACATGAAAACTTGCAAAAACTCATAAGAATCTTTTAAAGTAAATTGAACCTTTTTGGCCTTTAGAAGGAAAAAAGTGGTAGTGAATCTGAGGAGCATTAAGGACCTGTCTTATTGCCTGCCTGCTGACAGGAATGGGTTTTACTTATCTGGGTTTACCGGCAAAAATTAAAAACCAAAATCCCAAGGTGGAAAGAGATAAAAAATAATTCTAGACAGAGAAAAAAATATTTTGCTCTCCAAATAAAGTATAATGAATTTATTGCATTATTACACAATCTTTCTGATTACTAAATCTACCAAGAGAAGTAGAAAAATAATTCTCTTCCTATAAATCCATTGTCTTCATATACAAATGTGAAAGCAGAGAATGGAGACATTTATTGAGCTTTCATTTTGCTAACAGTCTTTCACTACATTGTTTGAAGTCATTCTTCATTTTAACACCATAATTTGCAATTTAAAACAGTTCAATTTATCAACGAATTGTCCTAATAAGATTAAATCTTTTCTGCTGGCTTTGAGTAGGATTCATTACATGAAATTAATAAGATCCAAAACCATTATCTAGACCACTGTTTGTAAGTTGCTTGATTTTCCTGTTTGTATCTGGAGGTCACTTGAGTTTCTTTTGTCTTCAGCAATAGTAGTCGTTTTTTGCAAGTGAACAAGATATTGTCTCTCAACTACACCTGAAAGCATGAGTAATATAATTGGGGTTTGATTTCTAATTTCAAGTCAGAGAGTGATAAAAATAGAAGAAACCAATGCATTATCTTCAGTTTAAAAGGAATGTTGTTCTGTCCTAACTCTGCATTTCATTGCCAAAATAATTTTGAAATAATGCACACATTTTTTTTCCTCTTATGTTTCCAAACTTGTAAGAAATTTTCTTCTTCCTTCTGCATGTCTGGTAGAAGGAGTTCTACCACCAGTTTCCCTGATTTTTTGGATGAAATTGAAGGCAAACTCTTTAGACGCACATTCTGCACATCATCCCTGAATAGCAAATAAAAAGGAATAATTACAGTCTGCAGGTCCGGCTGTCTACCCAGTAAATTAGGAAGCGTGCTTGCAGCGCAGCATGCCTTTTTGCAGCTTGGAGTCCAAACCAAAAGTAAGCATATGGCCAACTTAGATGTTCGGAGATAGTTGGCAATAACCTTCCAAGTAGTGTATGTGGAAAATGAAAATAAATAAAATATTTTTAAAATATGCACTTAAACTTCAATATTTAGGAAAAAGTGTCTCCCCCAGACAATGTGTATGAGCCTTAAGGAAAGGGTTACAGCTTCTAGTATGCTTTTGAAAACTATCAGGTATCAGCTAAGATAAGAAGTATGTGTTGTCTAGGGCTTAAAGTTAAAACCTAGCTGGACCTGTATTGTATTTTCCATCACTGTCCATGACTTACTGTGAGAACATGTGAAAGTCATCATTTCCAATCTGTTTCTATTCCCAAAAATGCAAAATGAATCTTATTTACTTACCCTTATACAACACTTCTGTGAGCCTTAGATGTATTTAACTCTCTGTGTGATCCTAGTATATTTCATTATTTTAAGTTCTGTTAGGCCACATTCCCTCTTCAGTTCTACTTACACAAATTCAACATCAGAGTGCTTTGGTTTTATTTTCAAGTGGGTGTAAATACGAGTTGCATGCGTAATGTATATTTATTTTAAGCAGATTTGTTGTGCTTCTCATAGTCCTGACGGAAGGAAAAAGGGAGAGGAGGAGAGGAGAGGAGAGGAGAGGAGAGGAGAGGAGAGGAGAGGAGAGGAGAGGAGAGGAGAGGAGAGGAGAGGAGAGGAGAGGAGAGGAGAGGAGAGGAGAGGAGAGGAGAGGAGAGGAGAGGAGAGGAGAGGAGAGGAGAGGAGAGGAGAGGAGAGGAGAGGAGAGGAGAGGAGAGGAGAGGAGAGGAGAGGAGAGGAGAGGAGAGGAGAGGAGAGGAGAGGAGAGGAGAGGAGAGGAGAGGAGAGGAGAGGAGAGGAGAGGAGAGGAGAGGAGAGGAGAGGAGAGGAGAGGAGAGGAGAGGAGAGGAGAGGAGAGGAGAGGAGAGGAGAGGAGAGGAGAGGAGAGGAGAGGAGAGGAGAGGAGAGGAGAGGAGAGGAGAGGAGAGGAGAGGAGAGGAGAGGAGAGGAGAGGAGAGGAGAGGAGAGGAGAGGAGAGGAGAGGAGAGGAGAGGAGAGGAGAGGAGAGGAGAGGAGAGGAGAGGAGAGGAGAGGAGAGGAGAGGAGAGGAGAGGAGAGGAGAGGAGAGGAGAGGAGAGGAGAGGAGAGGAGAGGAGAGGAGAGGAGAGGAGAGGAGAGGAGAGGAGAGGAGAGGAGAGGAGAGGAGAGGAGAGGAGAGGAGAGGGGAGGGGGAGAGGAGAGGGGAGGGGAGGGGGAGAGGAGAGGAGAGGAGTTTTGCATTAAGAGAGATTTCCTTTGCAAATGATATTAAACAGGCAATAAACAATACACATAATTAATGAATAATACACCACAGGGGGAATAGTTTAGGAAGTGAGCCTTAGCTGTGGTGGAAATCATGTCCACAACAAGTCCAGTAGAATGGCATTGTACATACATCTGCATTTCCAGACAAAGCTTTACATGAATCATCTGGAACAGGCACAGGCCCATAACATGTACAGAGAAGTTTTCTCTATGTATGTAGCACAGTAATTACAACCTGTGAAAGGTTAGTTTATCCTTCAGAAAGACTATTTCCATTATACTATTAGGTAAGAATTTACCATATGGCTCCAAGTTTGCCCTTTTACTTTTTTTTTTTTTCCTTAATAAATCAATAACCAAGGCAACTCGCAACCTTTTCTTTTTTTTTTCTAAACTTACTTTTGTGAGCATGGAGTTTGGTGGACCAAGAGATCAGGGACATTCCAAACAATCCTTGCACAGATGGTCAGATGCAGCATAAGGTGAGAATCAGAAAAGCTGCCACTTAGCTGCCCTCTCAGAGTTAAGAATAAGCACCTGGTGAGCATGTATAAGATACTAAACAAGCTGTGGAGTTTTGAAATAAAGAGCTACTGGGTTCTATTAGCTTTATTTTTTTTTTTAATTTTTTTTTTTGTACCAATAGCATATGGATGCCAGGAGGCCCTCATACCGGGCAGGGAAAACTGAAAGTAAATTGGAAACAGAAGGGGAATAAACTTCAGAAGAATAAAAAACTGCCAACACAGCCTGATGTCTAAAGTTGATAATGGATTTGTATTTCCTCTGGTCCTCTGAATTCTTTATCACTACATTTCCCTGTAAATTATTAAGGTTGTATTTGGCATGTGGGAACTTCTATAGCATGTATCCAAGTGAATTACAAACGGATCTGCAAGCAGAAAAATATATTACCTCTTTTTAGGATTTAGTATGTTGACTGCCCTCTAAAAATGCAGTCTCTATCAGCACAAATTTCATACATAACATCATCTGTTTGACACATAATTGACTTAATTTAATAATACATGACAATATTAAATTTGGGATTGTGGTTCATCCAAAGACATTGAAAAAATGAACACACTTACCCAGCAAATAAGTGCTCTTTTTAAAAAAAAAAAAAAAAGTTTATAACTATTTTGTGTGTTTAAAGAAGACATGTCCCTTTAAAATAGAGCCTCTCCTTTTTTTTTCTGTTTTTCCACCTGTAAGCCATGATTGTTAGCAGCAAAATAATTTGATAAAAAAGTAAAAAAAAAAAACATTCTCTAACTATGGCTTGTACATCTTACTTATTTTGCTGTATTTTGAGCACAGATCACCTCACATTTTCTCCTGAAAACTCTTATTGATTGTTTTGGAAAATTACTAGCACCTATTAGGGGGAAAATAGTTTTAACAAACAAAAAAAGAAAAATGTTCACCTGATGAAAACAGTGTCAATAAGAACAAAGACCAGTTCTTCTATGTGAAATTGTTTAAAATTTGTCTGAACTTTGTTTATCTAAATACATGGACAAGACCACATTTATTTAAAATAATATTACTTTATATTAATAACTCTGTTCTTTGAAAATATGTTCTTTGTTCTCTCATGCATCTATGCCACCTCTTGAAGCATTCTGGTGACACAGGAAACTATAGGTCCCTATTTGGCAGATGAAGAAATAAGAGAATAAAGGTCTTAGCCTAATTCAAATGAAGTTTATAAGTCTGTCATTCATTTGGGATGTTTTTAAAAACCAAAATTTCAAAAAAGACAAAGGTCCGCAAAGCAAGACTAAGCAGAGATGTAATCACCAAATTGAAAAACAAAAAAAAAAAAAACCAAAAAAAACACCTCAGTCTGGAAGTAACAAAGTGCTCCTGGCATGTTTTATGAATCTTTCAGACCTGGGACATACAGTAGCTCCACCTACACCTAGGAACTTGACATTTCTGTGGTGATTTGCAAGACCCTTAATAAATTCTATTTTGTGGCCTGAGAGACCAGTGAAGATTTCTGAATCCTACTGCACTGGGCAGTGCAGCCTCTACATCCCCTGTTTCTAAATGTTTTTCTGCAAAGTCATGTTCTGAGGTAAAGGAGCAGACTAAATTCACATCTGAATAAATTCTTAATTCACACCTTCAGTTCAGTCTATGGTTCCCAGTTGTAAGTGATAATCACACTGTGTTCATTTTCAAAGGATAATTTTGACACTCATAGTAATTGACCTGGTCACTAAATAAAGATTTTTCTTTGGATGTTTTATGGCACAGAAAACCATTCCAGAATGTAATGGCCAAGACTAGAAATTCACTGATTAGAATAAAAACAGCATAAAATTTAAACCATAGTATTTTCAATGTAAAATGTATAAATTAAAACAAAAAAAAGGAAAAAAAACCACACACACACACAGAGAAACAATCAGAAAGCTAGGGAAAAAAGATTTTTGAAAGAAAACAAGAACAGAAATATGTTTTGTTAAGTGATTTTTTTGGACAGGAGGAAAAAGGTATTTCTGTAACATTTCAGTTGTTCAATGCAAATCTTAGTTATTTCCTACATTTGATAAAACATGTAGAAGTGATAGAAGAGCAAACATGAAGAAATCATGAGAAAACATGGCTTTTTGTCAATAGCTGTAGAAAAAGTTATCCCTCATAGATGTATGTTATGGATTGTTAAATGTAATGGTGGCTGCTCTGAATTATGGCTTGCTTGCTCCATCAACAAAGATTATTTACCAATAAATACCAAAGTTCTCATCTAAGTGGATCTTCTGATGTCACACAGTACAGTTTCCCTTAAGGTGGGGTGAAAAGAGGCAGACAGAATAACATGGATGGAGAGAGTATGTACATAAAGGGAAATTAAAAGAGCAGAGAAAGCAGAGCAAGATAGTAATTTTCTAAGTCATCCAATATTCATGAATAGGTCATTCTCCCTGGTATATGCTTGTTTAGATGTTGCAATGAATGAATTTCATTAGCAAGATCAGGAACTCAGGTGAAGGACTGATTGCAACCTGTTGAGTTACCTTTCTACTAAGAAGTTATCTTTTTGATACACTAGCTCTATTACCTTTAAACGTTGAGCCAATTTTAAAGTCTCCTGAAAATGAGATAAGCTCAACATACGAAAATTGTGAATGGCTAGAGATTGCTTACTGTTAATGCAAATGTGAGCAGATGCTTCACTATTTTCAGAGAACATACTGAGGGAAGAAGCGTGAATAACAGCATGTAATCCCTTCCTTAATTCTATTGACTGAATAGCCTGTTGTTGAAATATCAGGTTTGGTCCATTGATTTCTGATTGTATTCCACACTTGTTTACAACTCACCATTTAATGTCATGTGATTATATTGGTGTTCTTTTCTTTTTAGACTATTTTTCTTTTTAGACTAATTTAGACTAATCCATTTTTCACCCTTTTTATAGCAACTTACATTGCTACTAGCTATTGTTATACCTCATGAACTGTGAAACACCTTCCAAAGCTGGAGAAGTTAGTTTCCAAAAATGGTAATAAGTGGCTCTGAGGTGACCTTCAAAGACAGTGTTTTCTCCTCCAGTGGAGAAAAAGGAGTAACTTCTGCAGTCACTTTCCATTTATATCTATTTAGCTAAAATAGGAATTAGGCCCAGAAAATCCAGCTGCTGAAAAGGAAACAGAGTTAGAGCTGGAATTCACCTTTGTGAATAACATTCTGTTCTGTGC
Source organism: Streptopelia decaocto (assembly GCF_964273445.1). Taxonomy (NCBI): domain Eukaryota; kingdom Metazoa; phylum Chordata; class Aves; order Columbiformes; family Columbidae; genus Streptopelia; species Streptopelia decaocto. Next base: position 154,338,038 of record NC_138663.1, read on the forward strand.
AAGCTGGCACAGGTTCTGCATTGAAAAGCTCCAGAGAACAAGTCCTTTAGAAATGTTACTTCATTTGGCTGTGTTTCTTCTTTTTTTTTTTTTTTTTTTTCATCTTACTTCAGTTAAGCTATTGTTTTGTTGGCGTACCTCTTCAATTAACTGCTTCAGCTTGGCAATATATGGTCTTGCAATGCATAACTAGATGACTACTTTACCTTTATGGCTCAGAGGAGGGGATGAAAATTCTGTAGATCTTTGAGAATACAGGTCAGTGATGCAGTGGTGTTCACCTACTGCAGCAATATTTTCTTCTCTAGGATGCAATGAGGTTAAAAAATGTAACATTTTATGAACGTCTTCTACACACAAAAGAATATCCTTTACCACAAGAAATTTGATGGAGATTACTACTTGAGAAGTCCCTCCCTGAGTAATTTAATCACATCAGGATTGCCACAAAATCATGTGAATATCTCAGTGGCAAGACTACATTCTAGTCTTTGAGATGATGACAGAGAACTCTTGTATACAGATGAAAACTTCTGCACAGTCTATTTCTCACTATTATTTTCCCTTATTCTTACAGCTATGGAATCTAGAATTAAAGAGAATAGCTAAAGTATGGTGTTATCTTTCAGCTCCATGATAAGCAGGTACTAATGCAGAAATAGATATTTCACAGAACACAGAATTAAAGAAATGCATTAGACTGCTGACAGCTATTGACAATACTAGATGAGGTCAGCTGTGGTTTCGCCCCCAAGCACAGAGATGCCACTACCACCCTAAGTAACCTTTTCAGAACTACACTGCACTCTGAAATGTTTGGCTAAAACTCCTTGCTATAGTATCTAATGCTACTGAAAATAGTTTGTCTCCGCTTTCTTTGTCATTGCCCCTCAAGTACGTGTTGACTGCTAGTAGACCCCCTGTACTCTCCTCTTTACTGGTCCAGATCTTCCAGCCTGTCTTCATAATCCTTGAGGTCCCTGATCATCTTGGTAGTTCTCACAAGTCCCTCTCCAGTTTTCTGCATCCTTTTTGAGCTGTGGAACCATAACCTGACAAAATAATCTCCCTAAATGCAGCCAGATCTTCCTGTGATCTGATGAGGTATTTTTTTTTTCCTTTCGTGTTTCTCCAGTTCAGCAATAGCAGTGATATTTAACAGAACCTCTTGACTCACTGCAACAACCTACAATGTGGCCATTATTCATAGAGTAGTGTCTATTGTACATCGAGTTTTTAGGATCCTCAGTCAAAGACAAGCTGCATGCAGGACTTATGGACTATTAAGGCAAAAAAATAACACGTAAAGCTCACTCTATATAATATAAGGTGAAAATTACACTAGTGGAGGTAAATTTGTGATTTTTTTTTTGTTATCATTTTGTCCCCACTGCATCACTTTAAGTGCATCAGCAATGGCAAGCAGTTCACTGGGAGACCGTGATTCAGTGATGATATGCTGAAGATGCCTTTTTTGTGCAGTGACTATGCTGGCTCTTAATCTTGAGTCAGATTTTAATTTTCCTGATAGTTTAACTTTCAACAAATTACAGTGACAAGGACAAGTGACAAGGAATTGCTTGACATCAATTGAAAAATGTAAGTAAGTTATTTATGTGTGTGAGTCTCTTAGTAACGTTTCAAATCCAAATCTAGTAAAATAGTATATGTTAGGTGTCCGAGACCAGACAAAAGCCCTATGTCTCTGAAACTGATCAGTGGTAGGTTTTCAGAAGAAGTTTATTGGAAACAGAGCAAATATACTCCTCATCTGTACCTTCTTGATTTCCCAGACTTGAGGCTGAAATTATAAATCCAGATTAAGATTTTCTTCTATGACTTGTCTTACTGCCCAATTCTTGGTTTATGTCTTCTTCATAATGCTGTGAAAAAAATAAAAAGCAGCTTCTTCATTCCATTGGTGATTTTATCCTCTTTATTTAGCCTCTTCTTGGTAGCTGTCCCACTATTCTAACTGTCTTCACAGCCTTTTTTGGGTCCTACTCTACCCTTGCACCAGCAGAAGAGCATGCAGCATTCACATTGCAACCATTCCAGAGATTCATACAATGGGGGAGTGGAGTCTTTCATCTTTTTCATTATTTATTGTCTTTCTGATAATTTCAACAATCTATTTGTTCTTTAAATTGTTATTCAGCACTAAGCTGACATTTAGAAAACTATCCACAATGAGTCCAAAATTTCTTTGTGGAATACTGATAGCTAATTTAGAGCCATTCCCTCTTGAAAATTATTTTGTATTTATTAACAATGAATTTCATTTACCATTTTATTGTCATGAGAGTCTTCTGTAGTATTTTACAGTCAATTCTAGTTTTAACTATGTGAATAATTTTTTATTACTAACAAAACTTGACATTTCATTATTCATTGTTTCCCAATAATTTATGAATATATTTAACAGCAGAAAACTCTGGTAATAAAATACTGATTCTGTTCTACATTATAGTTTTCATTAGTGACTGGTAATAGTCAACTCAGACTCTTCTGTGTAAAATTAAGATTCTTTTCTACATTATGCACCATATTACATTTATCAGCATTGAATTTTCCTTTATACTATTCAGTCACACAGCGCTGTACTGTCCTTTGCAGTTCTCCAGTAAATTGTCATCTTTCCATATTCATTAATAAGCTGTGTCATTTGCTATTGTTCTTCTCTCTAGGTCAGTTATGAACACAGTGAACAGCACAGGCCGTGGCATCAATCACTGTGAAACTCCAGGGCCCGACCTCAGTGAAAACACACTGTTTACCCCCACTCTGTGTTTGCAGTGTTTCTTCAGTTATTTATCCATATGAAGACCTTCCTTCTTATCTCATGGCAGATTATTTTCTGTCTTATCCTTCCGATGAAGGATATTGTGGAAAGCCTTTGGAAACCATATAAAGTAGATCTTCCTGTTCCACACAGTTGTTGCCTCCAGGAAACTGAACTTTTAGCTACTGTTTTAATAATCATTCCAGCTTTGATGCAGTTTCTTTTTCAAAATTGAATATTGCTGTGGAAGATTCTGAAGGGACCTTTTAATCCCTCAAGAATATTAAAATTTATTAAATTTACTATTACAAACAGGCTCTTCTGAATCCAGGTGCATGTACAGCTCAGGCTTAAACTCAGAGCTGTTTCTTTTCTTGTGAACTTTTTAATTAGGAATGTCAATAAGCAGTCATGTATGTTGTCTAATAATTTATTTGTTACACCATTCCTTACCAGGATACTACCCAGTTCACATAGAGGTAACTGGAGTCTCCATTTATCGTTGTACTTTTGCTTTTACCTGCTACATTTTACATTAGTGTTTCATGTATATTACAACCTTCTTGACTGACTAACTGATAGCATAGTATATTAATATTCTGCCTAGTCTAGTCTTCATTTTAATTGTGGGAATACTCTATTGCTTGAACTTACAGTTATTTACCTTATTTCACCTCTAACATGCAATGTCACTCTTCCAGGTAATACCTTATCTCTCATTTCTCTGTCATTTGTGTCCTGATATTGCAGTATTTTGCTGTTTCCTCTCCTGTTTCTGAGATGCCTGTTATATCTCTTGTATAATCATAAATTCTTCTACTTCAGTACTTTCTATCTGACACTGCATAGAAGGAGGCAAACAGTTAAGTTCCATCTCTATGCTTTACATAAATTCCATGCTGAAATAGGACTTCAAGTGTTGTGACTGTTATTTTAATATTTCCTACCTTAATTTAACAAGGTCTGTTCTAGAGAAATTGGGAGTGACGTTGAACCTGAGAAGAAAGGAGGGGTGGAGGGAAAGTATTTTAAGATTTTGTTTTATTTCTTATTGCCATACTCTCATTTTGATTGGCAATAAATTAAATTAATTCCCCAGAGTCAGGTCGGTTTTGCCCATGACAGTAATTGGTGAATGATCTCTCCCTGAGCTTATCTCAACCCACAAGCCTTTCATCATATTTTGTGTCCCTTGTCCAGCTGAGGAGGGGAGTAATAGAGTGGCTTGGGTGGGCACCTTGTATCTAGCCAAGGTCAACATACTGCAAAAATAAATCCATATTTGATGTAATGAAAAGAGTACATATGAAGGACAAACACATTAAAAACCCCACATTTCATTTAATCTGATGGGAAATTTTTCTGGTTTCCTCTTTCCCCTTCCTACCACAGAACACAAAGGAGACAGGGTATTCAACCCTTCTCAAAAAATAAATTTAGAAGATTCATAAAAACCCAAACTCTAAAGTAAGAATATTTTTGTCCATTCTTCAGAAAGAAATAAAGGTGCTCCAAAAATAATTTTAGTGCTTTTAAAAACTTTTATGTTGAATCTTTTCACCTTTTATTTAAAGTCATTTTAAAGTAAGTGTTATAGTTACTGGAGGAGACTATACTATAGCACAAAATAGTTTTAGTAGACTTTGCAACACTAGATAAAATGTCTTGAGTGTGAGATGTGAACATTTGTTAAACAGTTGTACGTGAAGAGATGTATTACTGTTAGTGTATCAAAACTATTCCCTTTTGAGGAATTAATTAAACATTTTGTGTCAAAAACAGTTTTAATCAAGTGACTATAGGAATTTCTCAGTTATATATTATACGCCTGCCCTGGTTTTGTTAAAAAACAAGACCAGTTTCTCTTTTAGTGAATTTTTCTTTCAGCTAAGCCCTTCTTAGTAACTGCACTTTTCTGTTGGATATATGTTTTGGTAGACATAGCAATGGAATGCAAGGTCACTGATAAGGATGCACGTCCTGTAAGTGAGAAGGGCAAGGAGGAGTGAACTGAACAGGTGACTAAAACTGACCAACTAAATATTCCATCCCATTCACATGATACTTCATATAAAAGTAGGAGATCACGAGGATCTTGTCCCTTTTTCCCTTCTTTGACTATGGCTGACATCTGGGAAGGACCCTGACTGCTGTTCCTGCAAATCTGAGGCCTAGTGACAGACCCTGCATTCTTGAATCCAGTTCTGGTTTGCTGCAGAGTCCAACCAGGACTTCCAAGTGCCTGCTCTGCTGCTACCGGATCAGCCGGTGCTGAGTTGATGGGAATTTCAAGATCGGGTTTGTATATTTTCTATTATTTTCTCTATTTTATTAGTAGCATTAGTAAAACATTTTAAACTTTTTTTTTTCCAACTTGCTAATCTGTCTCTCTTTTCCTCACATTGTCTCTCCTTAGTGGGAAAAGGGGGCGCTGAGCAGGAGGGGGCTAACAAAGCATCTGCCACGGTTTATTGTCACCTTGCAATCAAACCTTGACAATGCCATTCCTGGCTCACAAGTCTAGATAACAGTATATGCTAAAACTAGAATATTTTCTATATTTGATCTATGAAGGTTAGTTTAATTTAGCACATTTTTGACTATTATGTTAAAAGCAAAAATAAACACAAATGTATTTCCCAACACTAGGGGGGCAGAGGGGGAAAAAAAAAATCAAACAAAAAAACAACCAACCAAACAAACAAAAAACCAAGCAAAACCAAATAACAAACAAAGAAACCCAACAAACCAAAACAAAATAAAACCACACTTTTTATTTATTTAAATTTATTGCTGTCATTATTATTTTGTTTTCTTCTGTTTTGCTATCTGCCCATCAGTATATATGCACATCCAGGTCTACAGCTGAAATCAGCATGTAGATGAGGCTTCTGATATTGCTGTCAACCATTTGTCATCGAATCTGAGGTTGCTGGCCAACACAAGTTACCTTAGCCTAGGGCACATCCTTCGTAGGGGAGCTGTTGCTGTTAGTAGTGGCAATGTGTTTTGTAGGCTTTCATTAGACTGAGTTTCAATCGATGTAATCTGCACAAATTTTCTAAGGCTTTTTTTTTTTAATAAAAAAGGCCTCTTTATATACTCTATGCAATTTTCTGTGGCAAATACATCGTTTTTCCTTTGAAGAGCTATATAAGAGAAAGAAGCTCAAAGTACTGTCTTTGCCTGGTAAATATTTGGGTTCTTGTTTGTAGTGGGGTTTTTTTGCTGTGCCTGAATTCCTGTTATCTCACATGAGATTTTGTACATCTTTCTCAGAACTTAGTCTTTCAAAGTGCAATTAGCAGCCTTGGGATATATGGAAAGCATGGGATATTTTTGTGCTTATGAACTTGATGAAAGGTGTAGTCAGGTGCTAACACATTATTACAGTCTGTTATAGTGCAATGAACAACAATGTTTCTTAATTTCAGAATAATAAAGAAGGTAAAGGCTTAAGAAACTGGTGTTATCAATTATAAACAAACAAAAACTACCCAGTGAGAAACAGGAAGTTTCGTATATAGGATATGTAGCAATATTAAAGTATGTTTGAATACAACACCTGCAAAATAGTAGTAGTAATTCTAACAGTAAACAAAAAGTCAATGTATTTTTCAGTAACCCAGCACTTAGACCTACTCACTCAGGATCTGGAGATCTAAGATCAGTTTCTCCCTCTGTCTCATATGTTAAGTAATCCATGCGAGTATTATAACACTGTGTATTAAGTAACTTAAATAATGATTCCCTGGTCATCTACTTTGGACCTACAGCTACAGCTACTTTCTTACACTGAAGCCAGAAGAGAGCACATCTGAACTTAATGCTTGCCCATCCCAAGTGAGAGCTTTAGACAAAGGAGTATCATGAAGTTAGAATAATCTCCTTAACACCTCATGCAAACACTGTTTTTCTTCATGTAATTTTTTTTAAAATACTTATTAGATCAGTGAGAGAATCTACATCTTAATGTCTGTGACATTCACTTGCAGGGTGATTCCTTTGCCTGTTCCACTATTTAAATAATTTGTACAGAAACATTCTAAGCAAAAAAAAAAAAATAAAAAAATAAAAAATATATATATATATGAAAAAAACCCAATCTTTGGCTTGTTTGTTCTAATGGATAGTTGTTCATACATCCTGATGCAGAACAAGTGTTCCAGGTAGAAAGGTTTTCAGATATGGGTTCTGGCTTTCTATATCGTTGGGAAGTTTCAGTGACTAGGCTGCTAGACAGAGAGTCACTATGGTCAGTTGTGTCAAATACAGATTTTATTTCTTCAGCCTATATCTTCTAGGTACCAGAAAAGTACCAGATCTTATGAAGTGATTCAGGAAGTTAAAACTTTTCATTTCAGAAGAATCTTCTTGATGAAATTGGCCCAAACCATAAAAAGTTCTGTCTTCCTCAACAGTGAATGTTCAATTATAAGATATTCATCCAGGTCCAGTAGGAGAGCACTAAGTATACATAATTACTTTGCTCTGCTGACCTCCTTTTCCATGGGCCCTGAAGCATAGGTCTATTTAAGGACTTTATTCAGGGATTCCCTCGTCTGAGCTGAATTGGACTGAGTTGGACTGTCTTAGATTCTAAAGTCCTCAGAGTCAGAGCAAGGCCTTTGCAGCTCTGGGCTACATTAAGTCTTCCTCATCAGTTTGATAGGCCTGATAGAAGGATGACCTACATTTTCTTTGCTCTACCTTTAGGCACCCCATCTCTGACTTAGCATGTGGTACACACCTCTGTATTTATCAGGAGGTATCAGCAGTCCTAGGGGAAAAGGAGAATATGTCATGGAGGCAACTGCTTCTCTCCTCCAGAGAAGACAGAGTTTTCATTCTTTTCAATCTCCAGGGTATGCGATTGTCCATATTCAATAATTTATTAAGTGGCTCCCTTTTGTTAGCATGAATTACTGATACATACAGCAGTAAATCAGTCAGTAAAAGTCTGAAGTGAATCACCTCATCAATGCCAGTTAAAAGAGAGATGTAGTTAAAATTTCAACTCAACTTTTGTCTTTTCTTAAAATTAATCTTTGAAAATTCCCTCACTAAAGTTAGGATCAGCAAAGGTCTTCCTGCTGATGATAAAGAGGTAAAACCAAAAATTAAGGTACAGCAAGATAAAGTTCTTTTCTTAACACTCTCATGGAAAAGAGAAAACCAGGACAACATATTCTTAAGTGAGATCACTTTTTTCTCTAGAGCTGTCAGTTTATAAAAATAATTGTATTCTCAGCATAATCAAAGGATTTCAGAAGTAACACTGTCAGTTTTGTGGACTATGAAGAGACACTGCCAAAAAGGTCTGGATGGAGAAACTTTGTATGCTGGCGAAAAAAGTAATAATACTTGTGAGATTTATGGATTACAAAGAGAGCATGTAAATGCATAATCATACTTACAGTTTGTCTTTTATACTCAGCTAAAACCACTGAGAATGTAATCTCATTAGGTTTAAATTGTCTACATGTTTCTTTGGCAACATTCATATAAATCTATGGTTTGGTGATTAAGAAAATAGAAGAAGTGAATTAATAAACTCTCTAGTTTCAGTTGAATATAATTTTAATTATAAGACAATAATAATACTTTTAGAAAAATAAATATTTGAATACTCATACAAGGTAGTACAGCACTGAGTATTTGACATTCTTGTCATTCTGTAATTCATTTGTCCTGTTTAGTGAAATAGATACTATGTGAGCCTTTTAACAGCCAGAAATAAATTGATGATGAACACCATAATAAGGGCTTAATGGGACAACAGAAAGAAAACTGAGGTTAAACAAAATAAAGGAAATTCTTTGTATCTTTTCTTAATATTTAGAAGTAATGACAGAACCACAGAAAAATTCCTTAGCAGATGGCAAGTCATCTTAATCAAGCAAATTAACGGATTATGCATTAAAAAAAAATAAAGTGGTGGGTTATTTGACACACACTGTAATTACATTGGACATATTGCTTTCAATAGACGTTAAAGGACAAATTAACATTACAGTTGTGCCAACTACGTTTCTAAATCTAGTTTTCAAGCTTATAATTAAAATCCTACATTATTACTGCAATAAATTAACACTTTTAACAGGATTCAAACATTGTGATCATCAACATTTGCTTTTTTTTCTCCCTCTCCCAATAAAATATTTTATTAATTAATTAATTAATTAATTAACAATAGAGTGCCTCTGTAAATACTAAAAGTCTAGATGGCATAGAATTGTATCCTGAATACACATATTTCCAAACTGCAGCCTTTGAAAAGTTGTATGATGCTCTAGTTGAAAATAAAGAGCCAAAGGAAAGTGAAATTGTAGAAGTATTTAAAACACTCATTGAAAGAATCAAAGATTTTCTGGAAGATACAATTTTCACCATTTTGATGGCTGACAACTTTTTCATCCAGCTCAGCACCTTTAGCTTCTTAAAGCAGTATTTAATTATCATACTGTTGGAGCAGATAAAAGCAGACCTTTTTTAGTGTAATTAATGCTTCACAACCCTCTCCGGGAAAATTTTTTTCCTAATATCCAGTCTGAACCTCCCCTGGCACAACTTGAGGCCATTTATTCTCGTCCTATCACTTGCTACTTGGGAGATGAGACCAACACCCTCCATGCTACAACCTCCTTTCAAGTGGTTGCAAAGAGCAATAAGGATATTGCTCTCACCCTCCTTTTCTTCAGGCTAAACAATGCCAGCTTCCTCAGACTCCTCATAAGACTTGTGCTCCAGACCCCTCACCAGCTTCGTTGCCCTTCTCTGAACTCTCTCCAGCACCTCAAGGTCTTTCTTGTAATGAGGGGACCAAAACTGAACACAGGATTCAAGGTGCGGCCTTACCAGCACCAAGTATAGGGGGACAATCACTTCCCTAATCCTGCTGGCCATAGTATTTCTGATACAAGCCAGGATGCTGTTGGCCTTTTTGGCCACCTGGGCACAATATTCCAGATGGAGTCTCACCAGGGCAGAGTAGATCCAGCAGATCAACACTCTCACCCAACTTGGTGTTGTCTGCAAAGTTACTGAGGGTGCACTGAATCCCCTCATCCAGATTATTGATAGAGATTAAACAGAACCAGCCCCAATACTGAGCCCTGGTGAGCACCAGTCATGACCTACTGCCAACTTTATTTGACTGCTTTCACCACAACTCTTTGGACCCAGCCATCCAGCCAGTTTTTACCCAGCAAAGATTACGCGTGTCCAAGCTGCCAGCTTCTCTGCAGAAATGCTGTGGGAAACAAAGGCTTTACTGAAGTCTAAGTACATGACATCTACACCCTCATCCACTAAGCGAGTCACCTTGTCATAGCAGGACGTCAGGTTGGTCAAGCAGGACCTGACTTTCATAAACCCATGCTGAACTGGGCCCGATCACCTGGCTGTCTTGTATGGGCTATAAGGATGTGATCTAATAAGAATTATCCAAAATACAACATTTTACCAATATAGTCAAACCTATCAACTACTTTTCATTGTGAAGAACGCTATCCTGTCTTATTTACAATGAGCTGGGAGAAATTTTTGTCTCTCCTTAGCTTTTTTAGAAATAATTTTATCATGTTCACTTGAATAATATGTTCTGTCTTCAGCCTTAAAGGACATACTTCCATTTCTGTAGTTCAAAATGTTGTAGCTCCAATTACTAGAAAATATAATATTAGCAATTCAGTATCTTATATACATATATACAGACAGACATATATATGTCAATCATACAAATAATGCAAGACATAAATACATGTAGAATGTTTATCTGGAATGTCTGCCATTTCTATATGCCTTGAATAACAGGGGCAGGTTCACACCACTGTAAGTGCATCATTTTTCATCTTTTACTATTTTTTATATGTCACTGAAGGAGAATGATGAGGCATAATAATGTAGTCAAATAATAAAGAACCTGTTTATAAAGCAGTAGCATACACATCTTCTTTAATGACATTTTTGTATAAAGAATTTAATTGAATAATTCTGGTTTATTTTTAATGAAACCATTGTACCTAAGTAAAATTCTTAATGTTTTCATCATGTTCCCTGTGTAAAGAAAGATACTTTAAAAAGTGCTGACTTTCAAGTTTACTTAGAAGTTAAAGGCGGTATTCATATACATTACCTGCAATGACTTGATTCTAATAGATAGTTGTACACAATGCAGAAAAGTTTCATCAGACATTTATTCAATTAATATGTAAAATATTATCTACAGGAGTATGTTTAAATTTCAGTATGAAAGTAAACAGTTTATTAAGAATATTCCTAATCTAACAAAAAAAAAAAAGTTACCTGCAATATTTAGGGAAGCCTTCCATTCTGCCTAAATTAATATATTCTCTAAAACAAGTTAGTCAGAAGATGAGTTTTATCTTATGTTTCTTATACAATGAATTCTTTTTGTGGCCCCACTGGACCAGAGAAGACAGCAGATCTAAGAGAACAGAAAAGTCACAGACTCAGGCTGAATATTTTTCTTCACCAAGTGCTCTAATTTGATGCTCTGCTACCCAGCCCTGAATTTTCATGAAACTTCAGGATTTAATTGGCTTTGACAAGTTTATTCTTTCCTGTATTTTACCCTTTTGTCACACTGCGTTGGCAATGGGCTCAGTTTTCAGGAAGGAACTGACAGGTGGGTAAGCCAGAAAACTTCACCTTTGCATAACCTCATATTCTTAGGAAACCAAATTAAAATGCTTTTTTATGTCTAGTAAAGGAACATTGTGTTCAGTAAGACTCACTAAGTCTAGGTACCCCAACAAACAAACCACACCTAAATGAAAGGAAATCTCTTGCAAAGACTGAAATTCAGCGTCCTTTTTACACCTCACTTTAAACTCATAATACTTAATACTTGTCATTATCAAATAACTTTCTTAATTATGATTGTCTCATTTCCTCTCAAATATTACAGTTGATGATTAACTCAGAAACAACAAAAAAGTTGTATGTGTCCTCATCTACTGGACTGTGGAGGTTAATTGTTTCTCCCAAATTTTATTGTAGCATTCTTGACCTTCTCTTTCTTCAGCCTTCCTTGACCTTCTCTTTAACGAGGCAAAGAAATGGTTTTATTCTGTAGACACATCTTCATGGAAATCTATTGCACTGTATTTTTCTACTAAGTTCACAAAACCATGAAATACCAAGCAGATAATTTTAAGCTGTAAATTTCATTTGTATCCACTGTTTTGTTTTTGAATCATTCACAACCCCCAGTCACTGCCCTCTTCCATCTTCTTTGTAGTTAATTTTTGACATCTGGATCTGTAAATAAGTCCTCTAGCTATACATACATACAGATCTTGTCTGAAGTGATCTGTGGACAAGTGTTACACTCCATCCCAGCTGGTCAAATCACATCATGGACAAGATGCAAGAGTTATTTTTCCATGAAACCAGGTTAAGTGATATGAATAAAGTGGTCTTCAGTCTCATAGCATGGAGTTGGGAGAGGTTCAAGACAAACACCTGAACTGCTCACATATGGAAGCACCTTTAGGTCTTCCATTGATATGTAGCCATAAAATGCTCCAAGATGTCTTTCCAAAATAAAATCTTGAGTACCACATGAATTACTCAAATGTACGCCCAAATTTTAACATGTCGATTTGCAAGTCTGTTCTATTCAATGAAACAGACAATTAAGCATTACTTATTATATTTTATAAATATTATTTGGTATATATTCTTTCATAAAACAAATACTTTATATGGGCTGGTTTGCTTTAGACCTCAAGCAACAAAGAGTTAAAAAAGAGACTCACTTATTTTCATATTTGTCATTCAAGGTTACCTACATGAAAGAGGACTGAATGTCTAATTGAAGGCTTTATTTTGTATTTCTTTTCTATCTCCTCCATGCTCGGTCATCCTATTCAGAATAAACAATGCAACCTAAAAATCACATCCAATAAGAAAGAAGGAAAATTAAGCAGGAATATAATTTTTACATCATCGTTCAAATTTCTGGTCATCACCTGATGAATCAAATATATTTATGATAATGATGCAAGGAAGAACATGACAAATGATCTTTACTGGTAAAAGCTTTCAGATAGAATTGTGACTAATAAATAAGAAATCAGGTGTTTTTAGAATCTTTTTACTATTTGTTATTTTTAGTGTATTACATATTTTCTTGTTTTTGTGTTTTTGAATTTTTTCAACTTTCCCCTTCCTTCACAGCTACAACAGAATTTGAAAAGAAGTGAGGTTTTCTGTTGCCTTTCTGAATAACCGAAAAAGTCGTGAGAATATGAGATAGTTCCAACATTTTCATTATTACTGTGTTTTATACACAATACAAATGTGTGTATAAACCAGATTTTTCCACAATGCAACATTGTTGAAGTCTTATAGAAATAAAGGAACTAGTCCCATACTTGCAGTACACGCAGAGTAAAATATGACAAGATAGTGCAGTGCTTCATACTACCATACTGTATCCAAACGTAATCAACATAAAAACCATTAGTAACCATTAACTACATTAACTCATTAAAGTTGCATGAAATTTCAGCATATATCTTAGTCTGGTATTCTGTCATTGAGTTTATTTTCCTTAAATAGCTTGCTTTTACGGGAAGAAAGAAAAATTAAGGATGCTATGACAGGTGAACATAAAAGGCAAGTAAGTGCTGAGAACTGTTAAGCCAGAGTGTTTCCAAACATTTCCATCTTGGGCTTCTGAAATCATTCACAGAACTTCTTATTTGTTTGGTTTGGGTTTTTTCTTCAATAATTCGTGTATAAATAACTAATGTAAAATGCTTCATTAGTTGTTTTTTTTTCCTTTCTTCAAGAAGAAAAATATATTTTTATTATTGCATCTAGGCAAGAATAAAAAAATAGGTTTTCTCTAAATATTTTCACTACATTTTCAAAGACATTTTAATCTTTATTTCTTTATATATATTTTAGAGGATTTTCCGTATTCCTGAAAAGACTGTGAAACATGAAAACACTTAAGGCTTCGTTTCACCACTGAAAACTATACATTGTCTTATATTTCCTACTAATGTGTGAATGTGTGGTGTAAAATATAAAGATGCAGAGAAATCAAGTTCTCTGCTAATTGCACTTTGGTAGATTCAGAAATAAGTTGAATTTCTTCAAGCTTGCAAAGAATTGTCCCACCAGAGTTGACTGTAGCAGAATTTGGTAATTCTTCAGTGCTCTTGAGGTGAAAAAGTTTCTCTCATCTGGAAACCTAACCTTAAAACAAATGTGCTTAATAATTTTCTATATAAAAATCATTAAAGGACAAAAGACATACTGTACTAAGAAACATAAACAGCAAATATCAAACTTAAAAAAGGAAAGTTATTTCAGAAATGCAGCTGTCCAGGAAACTCTTGGGTTCAATTTTATTGAACAGGTTTTGTATCAATCTAGTATGACACTATTTGCTGTATAGATCAGCAGATTGACAAAGGTAGATATGTGACAAAGAATAAATTTTCTTCGGAAAAAGGCATGCAAGCAAAATTTCTGTATTGTTTCATGTATTGATTTGCTTGTTTGTGTGTTCTTATTTTAGGGTCTTCAAATTCAGAAAGGTGTGATGCAAGCTTAAAATTAACTAATTGACACATTTTTGAAAGATAAACCATAATAAAGATATAATGTAATATCATTTATGATGATTTAGTGAAATTATTCTTCACTCAGACCCACTGTGGTTTAGATAGGAAGCAATAAAAAGCATAGATATAATGCAATAATATAAACCAAATCTTGGAATCATAGAATCATACAACAGTTTAGGTTGGAAAAGACTCTGAATATCATCAAGTCCAAATGTTAACCTAACACTGCCAAGTCCGCCACTAAACCATGTCCCTAAGCACATGTGCCACACCTTCAGGGATGGTGACTCTGTGAATAAATTTTTCCTAATATCCAATCTAAACCTCCCCTGGTGCAACCTGTGACCATTTCCTCTCATCCTATCACTTGCTACTTGGGAGAAGAGACCAACACCCTCCATGCTACAACCTCCTTTCAGGTAGTTGCAAACAGCGATAAGGTCTCTCCTCAGCCTCCTTTTCTCCAGGTTAAACAGCCCCAGTTCCCTCAGGTGCTCCTCATCAGACTTGTGCTCCGGACCCCTCACCAGTTTTGTTGCCCTCCTCTGAACTCTCTCCAGCACCTCAATGTCTTTCTTGTAGTGAGGGGACCAAAACTGAACACAGGATTCAAGGTGTGGCCTCACCAGTACCAAGTATAGGGGGACAATCACTTCCCTAGTCCTGCTGGCTGCACCGTTTCTGATGCAAGCCAGGATGTTGATGGCCTTTTTGGCCACCTGGGCACACTGCTGGCTCGTGCTCCGCTGGGTGTCAACCAACAGCCCCTGATCCTTTTCCTCCAGGCAGCTTTCCAACCACTCTACACCAAGCCTGTAACACTGCCTGTGGTTGTTGTGACCCAAGTGCAAGACCCAGCACTTGGCCTTGTTGAACCTCAGACAACTGGCCTCAGCTCATCAATCCAGATGGCCCAGATCCCTCTGTAAAGCCTTCCTACCCTCGAGCAGATCTACACTCACATCCAATTTAGTATTGTCCACAAACTTATTGAGGGTGCACTGAATCCCCTCATTCAGATAATTGATAAAGAGATTAAACAGAACTGGCCCCAATACAGAGCCCTGGGGAACACCACTTGTGACTTGCCACTCACTGGATTTGACTGCATTCACCACAACTTGTTGGGCCTGTCCATCCAGCCATTTTTTTACCCAGCAAACAGTATGCCCATCCAAGCCATGAGCAGACAGTTTCTCTAGGGGAATGCTGTGGGAAACAATGTCCAAGTCTTTACTGAATCTAGATAGACACCATCCACAGCCTTTCACTCATTCATTAAGCAGGTCACCTTGTCACAGAAGGACATCAAGTTAGTCAGGATAGTCAGTCTTCCATCTATCTAAGTAAATGCCAAACACTAGAAGTCTCTTGTTTAAAATATGCCATGTCTTACACATTTAAAATACTGTGTCTATTTGTCCCACTATATGCCTTCCAGGCTTGGGTAGTCGAACCTCTTTATAATCTTATTCATATAAAACAAAATATTTATTTCCACTCTGAAATATATTTCCAGAATGGCTGCAGCTCTTTCCCCCTATGGTACCCTTGAAAATTCATGACCTTTTACATAAAATCAAATATGCTATTTCTACAGCAGGGGACAGTTAGAAAGATTTTCAAATAGGGGCCTCAAATTAATAAACTTTGAGCTGTGCATTTTCTGTTGCCTACAAATATTTTAATAAGCAAAGATAAAGTTCAAGTCTTTGCCCACAAAGTGTTAGCGGCGCCTTATAGAAATCTGGTGTTATGAGGTTATGTGGAGTTCAACATGAGGTTACTCTATTGTCATTATGAAAAAAAAAAAAAAAGTAGTTTTTTTTCTTTTTTTTTCCCTAAATAAAAATTACGCACACAGATGTCTGATGTGTGTCACATATATGAATATTACAGTTGACATTTTAGATTATGTCAAAGGTATAGTATATTCAGTCAAATTGATTCAGAAGTAGTTTTTGTCAGCTATACTTTGCAAGAAAAAACATGCTGTTCTTCATGCTAGACTGCTTTATGGTTTGTCAAATACCACTTAGCTCTGTGTCAGCTCTAGAAATGGAACTGTCTCTGTTGAGTCACATGTAATACGACAGAAGTCTAGCCACTAATAGTATATTTTTAACTGTAAGTCCACAGTTATAAATTAAGGTAATTCAATAAGGAATATATTTTAATTTGCATAAAATCTTAACCTTGTTCTTAAAACAAACAAACAAACAAAAATCCCTAAAAGCAGTAACAGAGGGAAAGGGCAAGTGATCATATGAGACACTGAAGGAAGTCATGCTGGAACTGACAAAGAACTACCTGAATTTTTAGTGCCAAGCCACTTGCATGTATAACTGTTTCCAGAGGAAGTAAGGAATACATAAGCCATACTGGGCAGAGACCTGAATTACTCAGTTTTAGGCTCTGCTCTGCATAGGAGAGCCTGTGCCACCTCTGGATTTTCAGCTCTGTACTGACTTCAGGCTGATCACAGTAACAGAGCTAGTAAGTCAAATATCTTAATTAAAAATAACAACGGTAACTGCTTATAAGTGGCCCTAAATAACAACAAATGTCATTAAACAGTGACTCATACACTGCAATTATCTTGCACTAAAATGAATCATTTAAGATATAGCTATAGCTCTTACTAAGTAATTTCCAAAAATCACCAATTAAGTGTCTATTTTAGATTTCTTTGATTATAAATGACAAATATTTCTCCTTTTGCACTTCAAAATTACAATAGTATTTACTCTGATTACGTCAACTTCTTGATCTTCCCTCAGCGCACACAAAAAGTTCACTAACTCGGCACAGCTGTCTTCTGATTGAATCCTAAGTGCAGTTTTCCCACACAACTTTTTTCATAGTGTCTTATTCAATATGCATAGGCTTTCCCATTTTGAAGTTTCAAGAAACATAAAGTTCATGGATTCAGGGACTGCACATGAGTGAATTCATATGGTAATTGTGCACCTTCAAGTAGACTTTTACTTAAGACACATTCGTCTTGACTAATACAGGCAGCTAATAACAGTAACTGATGAAGGCTATTTCTCTCACTTTTCAGATAAGAGACACAGACCATTATCAAGAAAAGAGTGGGCTGACCATTATGTGGGCTGAATCATCTGGTTAAGTATCCCACTTTCCTTCTCTCTGTCCCACAGGGAAAAGAACATACCCAGATTGGGTAGGTTGATGCTGGGCATTTGGGCTCCACAGACTTATTTAGTTTCAGAAACTCATTAGTTTTGTCTGAAGCAATATTTCACCTTCCTTTTGGACTGATAGACTGCTGCCAGTTCTCAGAAGTTCTCGTGGATCATACTTCAGTGTACCTAATGAACTTTTTATATGTTCCTGAAAATCTGTATTCTAAAGGATAGGAAGAACTATTTTGAGAACTCCCTCAGTGCTTCTTGTGTTTGTCCAGCACTAGTAACTGTGATGTAGCGAAAGGTTCTCTAATGAAATCTAAGGATACCCTCTTTATACTGTTCACATCTATAGTTATCCTGGAGAAGGATGAAATACATTTATGTATATTCTCTGTGCAACTTAACATAAAACAAGTTCTTTCATTTTCTGGAATATATTTGAAAATCACAGAATCACAGAATGTTAGGGATTGGAAGGGATCTAGAAAGATCATCTGGTCCAATTGTTACTTAAAGGAATACCAATAAGAAAAACCGTCTGGAAATTCTATAGTTTTTTTTATTGGTAGTATTTTCTACCAAGCTCTATTGGCTTAGAGTTCATTAATTCCACCTGAGTTTTTTCTTTTGAGGGAAGGGGAGGTTGTGTGGTGGGTTTTTTCCTGTTAGTATGCTGTGCAAGACACAGGGGAAAAAAATCTAATGGGTAACTTTATGATAAAGAAGACGCTTTTTATAGTTTTCCTCAATTCTTCAGATACATATTTTTACTTTCTATTTTTTTTCTAGATAAGATCAATGAAATCATAAAAATAGCTGCTACAAGACAGC
Source organism: Streptopelia decaocto (assembly GCF_964273445.1). Classification (NCBI taxonomy): domain Eukaryota; kingdom Metazoa; phylum Chordata; class Aves; order Columbiformes; family Columbidae; genus Streptopelia; species Streptopelia decaocto. Next base: position 154,356,415 of record NC_138663.1, read on the forward strand.
CAATACTAGTGATTAGTAAATGAAAAGTCCTAGATAAATAAAACTGTACCCCATGATTTTGAGTACTTTGGGTTCTCAAGAGAAAGCTCAACAGAAATAAAGCAAATGTAGCCTGAAGAACCTATATGTTTTCTCCATGGCTAGATACTGCACTTATATAACAAAGATTAGCTCACTAAGTCATAACATAAAGTGTTTTGCATGTTGGGATGCGAGAGAAATTAAGGTAATTCAACTCATTATAAACAGTAGCCAAAATAACTGTTTTTTGGATGTTTTAATGCTCCGTATTCTGCAACTGTATCTGCTTCTCTAGTACATAAGCTACATCTGATAAAGAGTTTGGCTTTGAAAATTTGAAATAGGAAGGGAAAAAGCCAGCATACATCAATTGGACTTGTGTGAAGTCCTGCCTTTGAGGCCCAGAACTTGTTTGAGGACTAATTATCTTTCTACCTTTTTCTATCTTTTCACTGAATGGACAGGTGGTGTGCTTAAGACTATTCCACATCTAGTTTGAAAAGTAAGTAGCAACCAAAAATCATTTAAACACACTTATGATAAATTTAAAAGTGACTGGATCTAGACATGCAAGTAAATGATTTTGAAATACTATTTTTAAAACAATAGTCAAGTATAGGATATGAAAAAATGCCAGAAAACCGTCAAAAGCCCATAGGAAAAGTTTAAAGAGGATGAGTAAAGCAGTTCCAAGGTGAGAAATGGAAACTTTCCAACTTCTTGTTCTCAAACCAGTGGTTTGAGAAAACAAGTGACAGTGTTTCTGAGGGCCCAGATCCACAACGGCAGATGGTTGCTTTGCTCCCTGGAAATCAAAGAACTATATGATTGAATATCTTTGAGGAGTTGCAGCACCAAAATTTAAAATTGTGATATCACCTTGTAATAGCTGTTTAGCTTTAGTTACCTGGGGAGAGCTATCATTGAGTGAGAATAAGTAAAGCACATCTGCCAGGATCCTAACATCTGAAAAACAGAAGAGAAGTGATTTTCTCAAGCATCTTCCACACCAATTACCTAATGGCAATACAAGGTTCTCCAGAGAGATTAAGAATCAGACTGGTAGAAGAACAAAGCACTTTCTTCTAAATTATCTTCATCCTCCACAGATCACAGCCTGAAACAAATTACCTCAAAAATCAGCATAAAACAGCTCCCAGGAAAGTTGTCTGATAAAATATTAAATCTCAGCCGCACCCCCATTCCCCTCTTAAGTTTTTTAACTTTTATATTTAATTAAATTCATGCATGTCCAATTTTAGTATTCTGTAATTCAGAAAATATACACAGGAGATACAGAGTATTGATACAATAGGGAGCTCCTCATCTCCATGTACCCGAACTTGCTCAACCAAAGCTGACAGTCCGTCAGCTGCAAACATTTAGCTGGACTTCCCTGGAAGATACAGAAGCATGAGCACTAACTTGGCTGTCATTTGTCCCATTTCTCACCACAGACTCTAAACATTCACCCTAGAGGCTTTCAGGGTCTGACTGATGTTTTTCTTTGTATCCTAATACAGTGGAGGCTTCAGAAAGCATTATTTTGACTTGATAATCTGAATAGTGATCTAATATGGGACAGCTGTGGCATCTGAGTCCCAGGGCTATTTATTGTCAATTAGTATGAATCTTAAACATATTCCCTTCATCCTTTATTTGACCTGTCCTTAAATAAAGGACAACACTCTGCAGGAGGTAAAAAATTAGTCTATGGCAAGAACTACTGAAATGAACCTAAACAGAAAAACTATGAGGAAACTTCAAGATTAATTAGTGAAAGACTAAGGATAATGAATCTTTGTGATGTGAAGACAATTGATAATAAAAAGCCATTTGATCATTTAAGATGCCCTGAGGGAGATTACAGCAGAAATGCAAACTGTCAGACTTACACCATGCATTGTACTTATGACCATAACTGTGTTTCTCTTTCAGCCACTCTTGGTTTTTTTGGTTTGTTTTTTTGTTTGTTTGTTTTATTTTGTGTTTTTTTGTTCTTTTGTTGTTGTGTGTGGTTTTTTTTTTTTTTTTTAAGAAACTTTGTGCTTCAGGGAAGTATAGTATTAAAAGTCATCTGTGGGAAGGTCAGCTATGAGATGAGAAACTCAGTATCCCATGAGTGGGGCTAGAGTTTCCATGGACCCCTTGGGAGCCAAGGATGTTAGAAGAGTAGGCAGCAGCACTGCAGCATCAGTGCTTGTGCATGGACACCACAGAGCGGTATCCGAGACCATGGTTTCATTTCCATGCTTAGAATACAGAATACTTTCTGTGAATATATAGGAACACAGGAGAAAAATTACACCTTTGATATGCTAATGTAATGTCCAAATATCTTGTTGCTATGACTCTGACAACAGCAGTAACAACAAAATAAATTGAGAAGTATTATTATGCTTAAAGTGTATTTGAAATGACATTACATAGAACTATCATATGAAGTCCATTAAACACTGCATGCCAGCAAATACATATGTTCAGCCTGGAGAGTATTTGATACGAGGATCAGAAAGATACCGAATTTTAAAAGGAGCAATGGCGCCACAACATTGATTCCACACAAATCATCAATATATTAGCAAAGGGAAACAGAGGTAGCTCAGCTTGTTGTACTCTCTTAGAGAAATATGAAACATAGAAAAAGAGTTTGAGGTCAGCTAGAGAATCAGAAAAGGCTTTAGGCATTAGTTTAAGTTATTTATAATGTATTTATGGTAAGGCAAGTATATTCAGACATTATTTCTCTGTAATAAGGTGATCCAAAAGGTCAGTCTAAAAACATACAAATTTACTCAACACTGCATGGACATTTTCTGGAGATAATTACCTGTTGCAGATAAAGGTTACAAAAGTTCATCCAAGAAATATTAAATTTCAATAAATACCGTTTGTATTTATATGCTTTCAAAATTATTTGTAAATAAGTGAAAACTTCCTTCATTTCTTCTATTTGAATGTCCTCACATGTGATGTTAAGAGAAACTTTGGCAGAGTCTCCCAAGAAGTTTGTTTTACATATAATTCTTTTATTAGTCAATACTATTGGGAAGGATATATGCAGATCTCAATTTAATGAATAAACAAGTGCAGAAGTCCCGTAAACAGCATTTAGTTATAGTGTTGCAACACAACAGAAAAGAAAATGAGCACTAGAGCCTGGAGCCACTATGAAGCTGAATAAGGAAAACTGAACTTCCAGATTAGCAAGACAATAAAGCAAAAAGAAGGCTGTCATCTGGGCGAAAGTGGATGATCCACTCTTAAAAGAACGCTGATATATCTACACCTGACGCAGATGTGTGTACAATTTCCTGAAAATTAAGTTGCATACAATATAAAAATATTAGAACTCTAAACACTAAAAGTTATAGCTTAGTAATGAAGATTTTGGAAAAAAAAAAAAAAGTAATATTGAATACAGTTTTTTCTAAAAATGGGTCCCTTTTTACACACATTTTGAAAAAAAAAAAAAAAATTCTTGCTCATATTCTAATTTTCACTCTCTTGTTAGAATAAATCCAAGCCATATCCTAGAGATCTCTGGCATTTTTAGTACCCTGAATATTTATTTAAGAAACTAGATGGTTTGCAACTAGTAAAATAATGGATTGATGGAAGAACAAGGAAGCAGGGAACTGAAGTTTTCTGAGAATTGGGGTTTATGCCTCTTTATCTGCTGGGCCTCTGTGCACATACCATGGTCAGAGCCTCAAAACTGCTCATTCTGGAAGGGACCTCAGGAGGTCTCTAGTTCAGCCAGCAGGGTGGCTTGGACAGGTTTCTCAGGGCTTTATCTGTTCAGGTCTTGAAAACCTCCAGGATGGATGGAGACTGTCTGTCTGGGCAAGTTGTTACAATGATTGTCTTCCAGAGGAAAATGGTCTTTTTATCCAGTCTGAAAACTCCTTTTTTCAACGAAGGCACTTTGTCTGTTGCCCTTCCACAATGCACCACTATGAAAAGCCTGATTACATCTTCTTGATGATGCCCTGTAGAACCTGGCATGGGTGTGAGGTGCCCCCAAAGCCATCTCTGTCCCTGCCTGAACAAGACCTGTTCCCCCAGTCTCTCACCATGGGGCAACCATTCCAGATGCAAATGATGCTGGTGGTAGCTGCTGAACTCCTTGAAATTTCCCAATGTCCTTCCTGCATTGAGGGTCCTTAGCTAGGCACAGATGTTATCTGCTGAATGCTGAATGAAAGGAAATCATAATTTTCCTCCAGCTCCTGATGGTGTAGCACTGGATGCTGTTGGCTCTCTCTGTGGCCAGGGCTCATAGCTGGCTTAGGTTCATCTTGTTTTACACCAAGACACCAAGCTCCTTTCTCCAAAGCTGCTCCTTGTCCAGGCAGTGCCAGGGTGTATCACTGCCAAGGATTACTCCTTTCAAGGTGCAGCACTTTGCATTTGTCCTTGTTGAATATGATAAGGTTCCTGTTTGTTGATTTATCCCATTTTGTGTAGGTGCTCCTGTGAGGCTGCCCTGCTCTTGAGCATATTGACTGGTGACCCTGCTGTGACTGTCATCTGCAAACTTGATGAAAGTGTACTCTGTCACCATCGGTAATGACATTAAGCAGGACAGGTCACAGGATAGACCTGTGCAGTGTTGCACATGTTACTGGCCTCCAGCCAGAATACTGCCCATTAATCATGGCCCTCTGTGCCCAAGCATCCAAACAATTGTTTTCCAGATTCATTATCCAGTCATCCGTACTATAATATCTCAGCTTGGGTTCAAGAATATTATGGGAGATTACATCAAAAGCGCTGCTAAAGTTGAGATAAATGACACCTACTGCTCTCCCCACATCCACAAATCCAGTAATTTAATTTTAAAAAAGCAAAAAGATTGGTCAGGCATGTTTTATCCCTGGGAAACCCTTATTGACTACTCCCAATAAATCTCTCCTTCACATGTGCAGAAGCATATTCCAAGATTTTCAGTGTTTCCATAAGGATTACTTCACATTTTGGCAGGAAAGGAAGTGAGGCTGGCCAATGTGTAGTTGCCTACATCATCTTTTTGGTGTTTCTCACATTTTCATTTTACAGTGGTTTGGAGTGGGGTGATTTGTCTTATGCCATTTGTTCTGAGTATTTTTATTTTCATCTGCAGTTTCCTTTTAAACTAAACCAATGTATTCACAAATTAGAAAAACCAATTAAAGATCCATGCAATATTTCAAAGCCATTACAGAATGATTCCTTGTTTATTACTGTTTCCATCCAGAAGAAAGTGGCCACCAGGTGACAAAGCTGTAAATATGATTTTTTTTTTTCTTTTGACAGAAGTTCTTCACCTGAATTAGATGACTCATTGCAATTGCTGACTGTAAAGTCCTGTTCATGTTTTTCCAAACTATCTTTGGGATGACAAATGCCTGCTGAAAACCTTTATGCTTCTGGAAAATACACACAATCTTACTATTCAAAAACTCTGATTTAATGTGTCATGAACAGTTATTTAAAAAATAGAAACAAAGAAAGCCTATCTTTAAGGTTTTTATTCTTGTTCAGTGAAAATAATGATCTCACCATAAACAATCTCCCTTAATTTCTTATAAAGCTAGAAAAAGACATTCACAATAATTTTCACTTTACTGAAGGTTCTGAAATTTTTTATTGTTGGACCACCAAGAAAGGGTCCAAGGAGTATACTTTTTCCAAGTCCACACAGCTATGGGAAATCTGACAAAGAACTAAATGCAGGGAGTAGGAGGAATAAAATTGAATTTATTAATCTTTCTTCATTTAGTTTTGTTTTGTTTCGTTTCATTTTGTTTTGTTTTGTTTTTCCCAGATATATATATCTCTTTTCTTGCCTTTCGATTTGTATTGACCATTTTTTATTTCAACACAGCCATGGTGGTTTTTTTTTCTCCTCTCATGCTTACATTTAATCCTTCTCTTTCTTCCTTCTACCTTAGTCTCTCATATCCCAAACATTGCAATTTATGTTTTTCTTGTCTTATCCCTTTTCTCTAGCTTTTTCTTTTCTTCTGTGTCCCTCCTTGTTCCTTTTGCCAGTGGCCCCCCATGCTCTATCCTTTTCTGTGGCTACATTTCCTTCTTCTCCTTTTATAGCCATGTATCCAAGTCTAATACTCAGACAATGCCATACATAATGATGACATGCACATTAAGGAGGGAATACTTGGGAAATCTGAGTGAAGTTCATTCCTTATCCAGAAAAGTTTATATAAAAAGAAGACCGCTTTTAAAGAGGAAATGCTAGAGTTATTCTATTTAAGCCTAACAGTTTAATGAAAAAATGTTAAAATAAGCTGGCTAATTTGAAGCTTTACAAATAATCTTGTCTAATTTTTCTGAAGTGTTAAAACTAGAACATCATCTCATTACCCAAGAGGTGCTTTATACAGAGTACATAATATATATATGAATGTATCCCCAATTTTTTTTTCATATATCAATTTATAGATAGAGCATTTCCATCATTTTTCCCCTTCCTAACATAAAAAAATAAAAATTCTCAATAACTTCTTTTCTATGTTTTGTATGGAATGAAAATTCCTTAAAGTGTTCCTAACTAATTTCTTAAACTAGCAAATGCCTTGGAAATATTTATTGTGAATATGATTTCAATTAGAGAATATAGAAAATAACATATATATATTATATATAAATATGTACATTATTATTGTCTATATAAAAATATAGACTATAAAAAAAGTAATTGGTAGATGTGGCTCAGTGAGTCAAGCAACTCAGGTAAAGTCATCTGACACTGGAATTTCAAAAAGTTTTGGGGTCTGAATCTGTTCCTAAGAGTACCTGTAAGAGTAACTTTACAGTGAAATTTAGTTTCAAGTTTAGCTAAAATTAGTCAAATCTTATCCTTTTAAAAAACATACTTCATTATTTCAGTGGTCAGGGTATTTTTCATTTATATAGTATATATACCAGGAATAACCTATGCCAAGAGTTACGTCAGTTATAAGAACAATCAGATTGGGTAAGTCATGATGTTAAAATCTGTTTTCAGTCATACTCTAAATAGACTTAAATGTCTCATCTTGTATCCCTTCACTCAGTAAAAGAGATGTAAATAGTGCAGGTGCACACAATTACACTACTTGTCCTTCTGCCAAACCACCATCTAAAACATAACTGAAGATTACACACATCATTACAAAAATAGATGAATTCTTCTTTCTTCATTAATATTCATTTTTGCAAAGTAAGCACTTCAATTGTCACAAAGCATTTAAGAAAATGTAGGAGAGAGAGTTCGAAGCTCAGAGGTAAATCATAAAGAGTATGCCTGCTTCAGATGATAAAGAAAATTATTTGAAAAGGATTTGATGGAGGCTCAATGTCCAGATGGAGATCAGTGACAAGTGGTGATTCTCAGGGGTCTATTTTGGGACCAGTAGTGTTTAGTACCTTCATCAGTGACATAGACAGTGGGATCAAGTGCACTCTCAGCAAGTTTGCAGACAACATCAATCTGAGTGATGCAACTGACATGCCTGAGAGGCAGGATGCATCCAGAAGGATCTGGACAAGCTTGAGAAGTGGGCCTGTGTGAACCTCATGAGGTTCAAGGTCCTGCACCTGGGTTGAGGCAACCACCGATATCAATACTGGCTAGGGGACAAAGGGATTGCGAGCAGCCCTGTGAAGAAGGACTTGGGTGTACTGATGAATGAAAAGCTGGATATGACCTGGCAGTGTGCGCTTGCAGACCAGAAAGCTAACTGTATCTTGGGCTACATCAAAACACATGGGACCTACAGATCAAAGGAGGTGATTCTGCCCTTCTACTCCACTCTTGTGAAACCCCACCTGGAGTGCTGCATCCAGCTCCAATTCAGTGGTAATAACGTTGTGGGAATCATATCCAAGTCCTTACAGAAGTCCAAGTAGATGACATCAATAGCTGTTCCTTTACCCACTCCACAGTAGAATGCCCCCATATTAGTCAGGCACAATTTACCCTTGGTGAGTCCATATTGGCCTTCTCTAATGACCTCACTGCCTTCCATACATTTCAACATGTCTTCCAGGAGGATCTGTTCCATGATCTTACTGAGCACAGAGGTGAAGCTGACTGGTTTCTTGTTCCCAGGTTCCTCCTTTCTATCCTTTTTAAAAATGGGTATGCCATTTCCTTATCTTCCAGTCACTGAGTACGTTGCCTGACTCCCATGATTTTTCAAATATGATGGGGAATGACTTGTCAACTACATCTGCCAGTTCCGTCAGGACCCTGGATGCATTTTTTTCAGGTCACATGGATTTATGTATTTTCAAATTCTTCAGGTGAACTCAACTTGGTCTTCTCCTACAGTGGGAAAGACTTCATCCTCCCAGTCCCTTCATTGAGGTTCAGAAGTTGAGATGTGGGATGAGAGATTACCACTGAAAACTGAGGCAAAAATATTGTTGAGTACCTCAGTATTCTCCACATCAGTTGTCACCAGCTCTCCCGTGTTACAAGGGGGTGTACATTTTCTTCAACCTTCTTTTCTGGCAGATTTACATTTAAAAGACATCTTATTATTCTTCACATCCCTCACCAAATTCAGCTCCAGCTGTGCCTGTGCCTGGCGAAATTGTGGAAAAGATTGTTCTGAGAGTTATTGAAAAACACCTGAATGACAAGACAGTCATTGGTCCCAGACAGAATGGATTCATGAGGGGAAAGTCCTGCTTGACCAATTTAATTTCTTTCTGTGACAAGGTTACCCAGCTAGTTGACTAAGGGAAGCCTGTCAATGTGATATTCTTGGATTTCAGTTAAAGCCTTTCATACTGTCTCTCACAGTATCCTCCTGGACAAGATGTTCAGCATACAGTTGGATAAACACACAGTGCAGTGGGTGAGCAATTGGCTGACGGGCCGAGCTCAAAGGGTTCTAGTAAATGGGGTTATGTCAGGCTGGTGACCAGTCACTATCGTGGTCCACAGTGATCCATCTTAGGGCCAGCACTCTTCAATGTCTTCATAAATGACTTGGACACAGGACTTGAGGGAATACTAAGTAAGTTTGCTGATGACAAAAACTTAGGAGGAGCTGTTGGCACTCTTGAGGGCAGAGAGGCCCTGCAGAGGGATTTGGACAAATTGGAAAACTGAGCAATCACTAGCTGCATGAAGTTTAACCAGTGCAAGTGCCGAATTTTATACCTGGGACATGACAACCCTGGCTGTACATACAGACCAGGGAATGAGACGCTGGAGAGCAGCTCCATGGGGAAGGATCTGGGGGTTCTGTTCAACATCAGCTTGAACATAAGGGCCAACTGTGTCTTGGGTGCATCAAGCACAGCATTGACAGCCAGACAAAGGAGGTGATTGTCCCACCTCACCTGGAACACTGTGTGCAGTTCTGGGTGCCAAAGGATAAAAAGGATATAAAGAGTGTTCAGAAGAGGGCCAGAAAGTCAGTAAAGGGTTTGGAGGGGAAATCACATGAGGAGCAGCTAAAGTCACTGGGTTTGTTCAGCCTGGAGGAGACTGAGGGGACACCTCATCACAGCCTACAGCTTTCTCAACAGGAGATGACAAGGGGCAGGCGCTGATCTCTTCTCTCTGGTGACCAATGACAGAACCTGAGGGAATGGCAGGAAGATGTGCCAGGGGATGTTTAGATTGAACATTAGGAAAAGGTTCTTCATCCAGAGGGTGGTGTATGCTTCCCAAATGAACTATGCAATACATTTAGCTTTTCCATCCTTACGTTTCTGTTGGGGTTTGTTTGTTTGTTTGTTTGTTTTGTTGCTGTTGGCTGTTTGGGATTTTTTGTTTGTTTTTTCTATTCTGAAGTATTTTCTTATTTAATTTAAGAATCTTTTAGCCAACTAGAATGCACAGCCTGTAAAGTCACACACTTAGAAAATAAAGGTTTAATACATAAGCCCTTGGGCTTCTTTCCTCAAAAAAGTTATCTAACATGAATTTTTTATGAAACTTTACTTGGAAAAAGTTCCAGAATGCGCTTTCCAGAATAAAGTAGAGTACATTCTTCTTTTTTTTTTTTTTTTTAATATTGATTTTATTCTTCTCTGCAAAGAAGCCAACTTGCCTTTTAAGCTGACTTTAGGAGGCTTCAATTAAACCTTGAGGCCATCAGGTCTTCAATCCAGTACTACATTTCCAAATACAGTGACACAATGTAGCAAACAAAGCACAAGAAATGTCTCCCTACCCCTTATTAAAAATAATAAAAAAGTGTTCCTACCGTTGCTCAAAACTTAGAGGATCATCATTTAAAGGCAGGCCCTTTATAGGAAAGCTCAGAAATAAGTAATCACATGAAACAGTTTCCATTTTGCAGCCTATAGTAACTGTAATTTTCTTCTTTGCCTTGTCTTCTCACAAGTAACAGCTTGAAAGCAGTTAAACTTAGAACTTTTAGTGGTGACCAGTGACACTGTGTTGAGATATTGCACATTCATAAATCAGTGTGAGAGCCACAAGAGCTACAAGATCACATCAAATTTGGCTGAAATGTAAAAGGAGAACAGTAGTGGTCTAACCCACGTATCAAATATATCTTCAGGTTTTAAAATATGCTTTTATTGTCTATGGTGTGAAATGTATTCTATAGCCTAAAATAAACAGCCCAATAGTATGAGAAAAAACTCCAAAACAAAAGAGAACCAGCTATTGTAAGCTGTGTATATTACACTCCTTCATTAAAAGTCAAAACATTATTACACTCCCATATTGCTTGTTTAAACTGCTTTGGACATACATAAAAATAAAAGATGTGTTCCTAGAAATAGTAATCAAATTGTGAATGATTTATTAACTACAAAAGAGCTACTACAATTGGTGGTAAATGTCAACTTCAGTAGCAGTTTGGCCAGTTTTGCTGAATATATGGCTATAATTTACATGTTGGAAGTACTTTCCATCCTACTGATGGTCCATGAAATGCCAGTATTTTCAATTAATATCTTCAAGTTAAATACTACAGTATCTTCTTCAAGACATTAAATGTCATTAACTTTTCAATTAATTTTATTTTTGTATTATTTTAATTACCTTGATATTTTGATTTCAAAAAGGAATTATAAGAGTCTGGTAAATAAGAAAGGCAAAATGAAGCTCAAAGAATTGCAGAATATTGTTTAGTACATCTTAGGATAACAACTTTCTGCTTACTACGGATATATCCAATAGTGAAACAAATACTACTGTAGTTGAGAGTGAACTTAATGGAAGCATTCTCCTTCTGACCAAATAAGAATAATGCACCGTATAACAACTCACTGATAATTCTTGGCTAACTTCCTTCAAGCAACCCTGTATATATCCCAACTCCTTTGCTTGTCATATAGGAAAGTACTAAAGCTTCACTGTTCACTACTTCCCCTGTGAATAAAATCCCGACACTTAAACTCTGCAACTCGTAACAACTGCTGCAGAATCCCACTGAGAAACCACACAGAGACCTTCAATAATAAAAAGTAATCAGATCTATTAATTTTTGCTGTGTTTTTATAACCCTAGCTATCATAAACCCTGAATGTTTTTCCCAGCATTAATTTTCCCAGCATTATTTTTCTCCTCAGCTAATACATTGGTATTTTAAAGCAATGTTAGCCTTATTCCACTGATAAACTAATAATTCAAAATGTACCTACTCGTAGTAGATCCAAAATAGAAATTGTTCTTCTTAGAAGAGCATTGTTAGGATTTGTTTGCTATTACTTTCAGGAGTGAAATGTTGTTGTTGCATACTTTGTGAATGTAATTCAAAAAATGACTATGATTTTATTTAAAATGTCACTTTAAATTAATCTGCTTTTAAAGGCATAATGAACATTTATCACTTAAAGATCAATTCCCCTTAAAGATATGTTGTATTAAATCCTGACAACAAGGTCTATCTTTTTTCCTCAGTAGGTAGTAATACCTGATAGCTTAGTGCAAAGATTTTATGAGTGTTAGGAAGAAAATGGAACTGTCAAATCGAATACAGAAAAATTTATAAAGAACTAGGGAAAGATTTACAATAATGAAAAAATGAAAATTCAAAATTCATAGGTTTCACTGCACTGAAAGTCAGCAGAGCTCTTCAAATGTACTCAGTTTATGCTTTTGGTTTGTGAGTCATGTTGCCACAATTTTGAGAAACTTTGGAAATATCACTTGCTCTGGTCCAGTTTAAAACTATCTGGCTCAATTCTTTTAATTATTTGAAAAGTATTTAATCTGAAATCCAGGAATTAGCATGTGACATTCAGGTGAACTTTTTGTTATGTTACAATCAAAGCATCTTTAATATTTTATTTTTGCTACTACACAAGTTTTCCTGTTGTATCTACCTGCAAAGCAACGAGAATTACCTTTGGCTTGCCATTTTAACATCTAAGCAGTATTCAGCTGCCTCCAAACATCATCACAGAGAGGCAATAAACTTTTGGGTTGACCTATCCTTATTACTTCATCAACAACTAAACTATGATTGAGAACAAAATCTCTGTCAATCTCTTTACTCCTTCTGAAGACATTTGGGTGGAAAGGTTAAGAAAATTGTCACTTTTTTCTGACCCTCAGCCAAAAGATTTTTACATACAAGCTGTCTTGGGTCAAAACAAAAACTGGTTTCAGTTTGCTATGAGAGGGAAGTAACACTCAAGTGAAAAAGGACAGGATAGAAGCATGTGTACACATTGCTAATTTGACATTTGAGAAAGATACTGAATAAAATTAACCCCTTTTCTTTCTCTAACCCTTCCATCCATGGAAAATCACAACTGAGTAAATTATATCACAGGTTTCAATCTACACCAAATCTGAATTTCTTGGCATGCTTACTTTTCAGAGGGTACCAAACTGCATCAGTGGGGCTAGTCAAAGCTTAAAAAGCTGAATTCCAGAATTTAAAAGTAGTAATCTTATAAAAAGTCTTGTCTGCTGTTGATAAAAGCATGTTTTTAGGCTAGGTGTAACAATCTAAAACCCTGCTCTGACACCGGTCAAGATTCTAGGCTGTCTTTATATTAGTTATGTAGAGCTCCAATATGCCCATAAAATAAACAGATAGCAAAGGCCATTGTATGAATCAAAGGGTGAAGTAATTGTTACTTTCTCAGGTATTACCAAGATTCATAAATACAACAGGGAAAAATATATATATAATTGCTCCACCCTGAACAGTAGCACACAAACTATACTGAACTGTTTAGCATGACACATCTAATAAAGTATTCGCAGTAAATATAGTGTTTGGCACTGGTTCTTCGAAAACTTCCATTTCTGCAAATTTATGCTGCACATTTGATAAAAATCCATTGGATTTTTTGTGTACACTTGAAAAATCCGTTTTGAGGCAAAAGGAGCCAAAATTATTCAACAGAAAATTCCTCCTCTGTAAGCTAAATAAACAAGATTAATTAAATAAACCTCCAAGATTGAAAGTTAGCAACAGATCACTTGGACAACTATTAAAAAAATCATAAATCTTGAACTAGTTGTTGAATGCATACAATTCAAAGAAAATGCAGGCCACACAGAGATATATGCAGATATTTTCTATTTGTGATGAGGCTAAAATAATACTTTTGCACTTTTTCTATGTCACACATATAGCTATAACTTACAGAAAAACAGAAAATCACTTCAGGAGTCAGTTTATAGAGGATTATTGCAGATCTCAGTATTTTAGACATCGAAGATAGTGTATTATAGTAACTGAGAAAAAACTGAGCTTCTTGAGCACGTAGTTCCCTCTTGGTAAAAATAAGATGTCTGGGTGACAGCTGAGATCTTCTTGATGTTGAAAATTACTTCATTTCTTGATGTCCTAAAATGTAGGTCTGGTAATTCATGGGCTGTTCTGTATCACCTTTTTGCTCTGTTCTTCTTTCTATTTGCAATGTGACTGAATGGTGAGATGAATGGAGACAATTTTTATATGATTGAGGGAAGTACAGAAAGTGCTTGGCTCATATCCTGGTCTTATTCTGGAGTGACTTCTTCAGGAGTGACACAAGAATAACATTTCATATAGAAATCAAATTTTATATAAATTCTGAAGGAATCTAGATAGGGACAATCAAGATACTTAAATTTGTACAGCATGGATCTTCAAATGCACAGATTTTCCTAGAGATGGTGATGACACTTCTGCAAAGTACATCAAGTAAAAATTCTCCAAAATTACTTTCTTGTGACATTTCTAATAATTTTATCTTAATAAACATAAGTCCACTTTTTGACAGTCTTACCATATATAAAAATACACCCATATTGCATGTGGCCTTTAACCTCCAGGCCCTGGCTTCTTTTCTGTCTCTTGTCACTCCATCACTATTTTCTGGAGTTGTGGTTCAGTCTTCACAGACATGGCATGAGCAGGCCTTGTGAATGCAACTAGTTTTGAAACTGAAGAGAAAAAATTTAGCTTCAAATATAAAAGGAAATTTAAAATGCTGTCCTGCCACAGTATCTAAACCAGGCTGCATTAATTATATCCAGTGTGGGGAAATATAATTTTAAAATTACATGCTTTACATGATGTCACAACAAAACATACTGTATTGGTTTTTGTATGCATCTATTGGAATTTTCTAACTCACTGAAAATAAATATAAATGATGTTGTTTTCACAACACTAATGAAGATTTGATATCTTTGGCAATATGAAAGTTAGTTTCTTTTCTTTCTCCTTTGTCTCATAAATCTTGCTGAGGAAGATGTTGTTACTTCAATACATTGTTGATTTTTCTACCATTTTTTGGGTTCAGGATAATGAGTTACAAAAATGATATCGATCTCTTACTAGCAGGTAAACCTTCCATGACCTTGTATTTTCTTTGCCTTTCCCATACCCCAATTCTTCCAATTCTTATACATCCTAGAGTAAGCTTTTTGTACACAAAGGATTCAGTAGACTGAAGATAAAAAATATGACAATTATATGTTGTATTGCAATAAATTTCTCTGTACAGGTCCTCCAAGTTCAAGTAAGCTCAATTACTCAGTTGTTCAATTATATTCTTATCTTTGTATTGATGTTCCTTCACTGCCATTCTCTCTTGAATGAAGTCTAAGAAATAGTAAAATAAAAGAAGGGGTATATTAATCCCAGCCTGCATGATAATCTCACTTTCATCTTCCATAGTGATTCTACAACCTTAAATTCCCTCCAAGATGGATGGAAATAATGCTATTCCTCTTGAAGATATTACTGCGGAACAAAACATGTATTTTCACATGCAGTCATGAAGCATACACTTGCCTTGCTACCATATTTCCATTAGCAGAACTTCTGCCTTTTGTGTGGAATCCCAATAGGGTTGAAGGACTTCATAGTGATAGAAAGGATGATCTTAAAAATACAAAAGCAGAAACAAAGCTCAAATATCTGCTACAAATAGCAAACAAACAAACAAACACAGTAACTTTCCAGGCATGATCTTGAAAACTGGAATTTCTTCTGTATTCATTTAACTTTTTTTTTCCTGCCATCAGCAATCATTCATAAAATCAGTATTTTCCACAATCTTCAATTATTAGTAAGCAATAACATTCACCTAAGTCTTATCCCTCTGAGTTTTCTGTATATTCTGAATTAAGTAGAAACCTTCTTCAATGTAGGGAGTTGAGACGACCATAGATTTATAACAGTTTGATCACAGACAATGAAGACTATTTTTCTAAACTTCCCTCTTGCACTTAACCAAATCCATCACCGGCTTTATTTCTCCCTCCAAAGGCTAAGACACACATGCAAGTATTGAAAAAAATAAATAAATAAATAAATAAATAAAATATATATATATATATATATATATAAAAAAATGTAATCTGTTTTCATTCTATCACTCATCTATGTTTCTCCTTCTAAAAGCCCAATATCAAGACCTTTGGTCAAGAACACGACCAAGTTCTTTCAACAGTATTTACCAACTGTTACTGATAAGAGGTAGGAAAGTTAAAAGTTAATGAGTGGGGGTTTTTGGAAACATATTTGTCCCTTTTTTGTTTATAAGTCTCCCTTTTTATCCTTCCTGACGAGACTTAAAAATAATGGACATCTCTAGAATTTCCCGTTTGTTTTTTTTTTCCTCTGGCAATATAAGTTTAAGCCTTTGGTGACAACATGGGAGAAAAAGATTATTCTAATGTGCACTTAAAACAAATTCATCAAGAGAAAGCAATGCCCTTAGAGAAATCATTACTTGCAGAAACAAATCCACAAGCACTTTTAAGGACCTTTGCTGGAAAAAAATTACATCATTTTAATATATCAATCATTAGAAATAATCAGTATTATTGCCACTAAAAGGAAGCTCTGTATTCAGAAAAGACAAATCATTCCCACTAAAAAGGTATTGTTAAAACTAAAGAACAGCCAGGAAGTTTTGAAATTAACGTATGTGAGCAGAGATTTCCAAGCTAACATTAATAAACACAGAGGTAGACCTTGTTGTATCAAATAAAAATAGAGACACAGTCAACATCAGCCACTGGGCAAATCAAATGACTTAAAAAAGCCACATAAATTTCTTCAATCTAGTGGCCAGTTTCCCCCACACATACAATGTTCCCATGGCTCTTATTGACATGTAAATTCATTCATTCGTTCACCAGAAGTAACATAACTACAAACTGCTCCTGTATTATAGATTGCATTTTGCTCAGGTCACAATGTTGCCAAGATCAGCAACTGGAGTGAGACAGAAAGACATATTTTAAAACTAAATGCATCATTTTCATGAAGTTAATTTATATGTTTTTACTAGATACATAGTAACGTTTGTCTGGCTAGATCCCTGTAAATTCCAATGATTTTTAAAGATGTTCTCATAAACACAGGATGCTACTAGCCCAACACAATTTCACAATAAGAGCCAAAACATTTTGCTTGCATATGCTAAACTAAGTTTTGCTGTGCTCTCTTTTGTTATTAATACTTTACATAGAGTTTACTTTAGCCATATTTTGCTTGTATTCGTATTTGTTGTATCTTGATCGACATGCATGTTCCCTACAGAAATGAGAACAGAAATACTAAGTATTGCATATTAAATTCTTGATTGGTGAAGGGGGTGTTAGTAGTTAATAGTTTCAGCATTTGTACAACTTCTTGGATTGTAAGGATCAGTCCCATACATTTTTGTGAGCAACAAATCTTAAATGAAGTTGAATAATTTCTATAGGGGAAGAGCAGTCCAGATGTATGATGTTAGACAGGTACTTTCTTTATCTGTATTTTGATTATGTGAGTCCAAACATCAATGTTTTCTTTTTTTTTTTTTTTTTTTTTTTTTAATACCTTAAGACAGGATAATTATACCAACCTTAGAATTTAGCAGGATTATACCAAAAATTCTATCAACTTTCTAGCATAATTTCTCTATACTATAAAGTATTTTTTCCAGTCCATTCCTTTATAGAAACAGTATCCCTCAAGGGTAGAATATTTTGATTACTATATAAAAATATACAGTGTTTGGTTTACATTCTCTCCATATCCTGAGGTAAATCTAAATCTAGTAAACTGGTTGAGTCATGAGAAAAAAACGTATCAGTTTCCTGGCATTGATACAATACAAAAATACTGAATATGCCTTACAGGTTTAAAATTTACATCAACCTCCTTTTATCTTACAGAGGTATTTAAACTGTTATAAATTGTCACTTTGCATACAAATCAGTCCTGTAACAGATCCGTTACAAACAAACACTGTACAAGATGCTTATGCATTGTAAACATGTAGATCTATAAAGTATTATCATCTGAATTTTCTTTTAGAATTTCATCTGTAGAGCACAAAGTTTTCTGGTTTCTTAATCTGCCACTAGAGAAGTGAATATTCGCCAGTCCATATGTTTGAAGCCATGATAGTACGGTGTGCTTATGACCCAAGAATGGCAGGCTACTATACTGATTCTCCACACTATACCACTAATTAGGAAAATGAGATGAGACAGATTTAGGTGTTATGTTTCACAGCAGAAGAATTATTCAAAGCATTCAAATAAAAGATGCTCTCTTGACTTGTTCTTTCACTGGACCATATCTTGAGGTTACTCCTTGAGGCTGTTCTGTAAGCTGATGTATTCATTTAGATGGCTAGTCACACTTAAAAAGCCACTGAGATTGTAGAAACTTAATAGCCTGTATTCCAATGTGATATTGTTAAGGCTTAAATGCTGATTTTTAATGGTGTTATGAGAGGCACAATTTTAAATACAAGATCTAATTAATGAATGTCAAAGGGAGTCTTGCTTACAGAAAGTACTTTAGGTAGAAGTACAATTAAAAGATTAAAAATATATTGCATTGCATTTCAAAAATTTTGTCATTAAACTAATGCCATTTATAAATAATTTCCATACTGTTGAATGTATATCATATCTCTTTTTAACCAGTATTAAGGAAGCATTCTCTGGTAATGCAAATAATTTTATGCAAGCTGTTGAGTTAGAAGGTCAGCAAGGTATACTGCGTTAGCTCTCCCTTTGCTGCAATAGCAATTTTGAAATTAAACAAAACAATATTAGTCTTAAAACTTGCTATTACTATGCTACTGTTGCTATGTTGGGCAGCAGGGTGGGGAAAGAACAAAGAGACATTTAAACTAAGGGTGAGTTTATGAACACTCACAAATCATCAGTCCTGAGGTAGGCTTAGACTAATAGATTCAAATTAAAACCAAACAAAAAAAAAATAAATAAACCCACACAAAACAACAAACCAACCCCCTTAATAAATATTTAAACATTCCAGACAAAGTTGTGTGGACTTTAGGCACTTCAGTATCAGCTTGCAGTCCTGAAACCTCTGATCAGTGGTTACTTAGCCTGGATTTCTGATGATTCAAGCTGATTCAACTGAATGAGATTTTAGGCTCAGCTCACCCCAAGCAGACAAGAAACTGTGGAGGAAAACATAATCAAAACCATTCCCCTGCCTCCTCTTCCGGTACCTTACTTTCAGTGCATACCTTCCTTATTGGGTGGAATAGTTTTAATTATAGCCACAGCATTTCTCTGATAGTATGGTAAACAAGGCTCATTCAGTACTGTAAGACACAACCCCATACCATAACCTAACCATGCTATGGACTGTCCCACATAAGATTTTAACCTATCTCCCACCCAAAATCTTGCATGCACATGTATTTAATCAGAATTTTTTTTGCACATGCATTTGAAACATTGTGCTCAAATGTTCTGGAACTGCAGCTGTTCTGAGTGTACTGGGTTTCTGTCCTGGTTTTGTTAAAAACAATACAAGTTTCTCTTTTAGTGAATTTTCCTTTCAACTAAAGTCTTCTTAGTAACTGCACTTTTCTAAAGTAGGATACATGTTTTGGTAGGCATAGGAATGGAATGCAAGGTTACTGATAAGGATGCACATCCCATAAGTGAGAGGGGCAAGGAGGAGCGAACTGAACAGGTGACTAAAACTGACCAAGTAAGTATTTCATCCCATTCATGTGATACTTCATATAAAAGTGGGAGATCACAAGGATCTCATTCCCTTTTTCTTTTCTTTGACTATGGCTGACATCTGGGAAGGACCCTGACTGCTGTCCTTGCAAATCTGAGGCCTAGTGACAGACTGAATCCAGTTCCACTTTGCTGTAGAGTCCAGCCCAGGACTTCTGGGCTTGCTCTGCTGCTGCTGAAGCAGTTCTGATCTTTGCCGGGGAATTCAAGATCGGTTTTGTATATTTTGTATTATTTTCTCTATTTTATTAGTAGCATTAGTAAAACATTTTCATTTTTTTCCAACTTTTTCTCCTTTTGTCCTTCTTTGCCTTCCTATCACCTGTACTTAGTGGAGAGGGGCGACTAAGGGGGATTGGAGGGGAGGGGGGCTTAACAAAGCATCTGCTACGGTTTATTGTCGCCCTACAAGCAAACCTTGACAGTTTCCCTTCATGATTCCCACCTCCTCTGTTCAATTATTAGCTTAACCTAATGTTGATAGAATCATAAAATGGTTTGGGTTGAAAGACACCTTTAAAGACCATCTACTCCAAGCTCCATGCTATGGACAGGGATATTGTTCACTAGACCGAGGTGCACAAAGCCCCATCCAACATGACTTTGAACACTTCCAGTGATGGAGCATCCACAATGTCTCTGGGTAACCTGGTTCAGTGTCTCACCACCCTTATTGTAAAAAAATTCCTCCTTATGTCCAACATAAACCTACACTCTTTCAGTTTAAAAACACTGTTCCTTGTCCTGTCACTACAAGCCTTGGTAAAAATATCTGTCCCCTTCTTTCTTGTAAGACCCCTTTGTATATTGCAAGGCCACAACAGCCCCAGATCTCTCAGCCTTCATGGGAGAGGTGTTCCAGTGCCTTCTCTGGACTTGCTCCAGCAGGTCCATGTCCTTCTTGTACTGGGAATACCAGAGCTGTAGGAAGTACTCCAGGTTGGGAGGAGTACTCCAGGTGGAGAGGAGTACTCCAGGTGAGAGGAGAGGGGCAGAATCACCTCGCTTGACCTGCTGCTGGCCACACTTTTTTTTATGCAGCCCAGGATACAACTGCCTTTCTGTGCTGAAAGATCATTTGCCAGCTCATATCCGGGACCTTCCACTTGTCCTTGTTGTAGTTCATATGGTTCATAAATATGGTTCATGTCCTAACAACTGTCAAGAATCACTGTTGAACACCATTCTTTGGTCTATATATAAGAAAAAACACATGTGAAATATACATCACTCTACTTGAAGAACACAGGTTCCCAGGATCTTAAAGCCTCACACGGAATGACTCATTAAATCTCATGTGGGGTAGTAAGTAAGCATGATGATTCTTGCAGAAGTTGCTGAGTGTCTCCTTTGTCTTATATGTGCAAACAATATTCTCACTCCAATAGATTAAATGTGCTAATGAATGATTGGTCTGAACAGAGCGAACATCCTTCATCCTCATGATGACAACATTTTTCAGCGATAAAGTTATTTCTCTGGTAAAATGAAGGAGAGAACTGTGAATACTGAGCCCAGAAAACAAAGAAGAATGAGGAACATTATCTTACCAGACAAGTAAACAGACAAATGCCTATCAAATAACAAATCAAAGTAAGAGGTGACAAGAAAAACATCAAGAATACAAAAGAACATGTCTGTAAGGGAATGAGCATCAGATAGGTAAGTACAGCTTTAGAAAAATTGCAGAGGACTGAAAAGGTCAGTAAGGGCATATACAATAAGGGACTTATGAAATTGAAATCTAGAAAAAAAAAAAAGGTGGGCTGGAATAAATTTTGCCTTTAGCTTCAGAAGGTAAACTGTTGAGCAGTCGTAACAAAAGTTATGTTTGGTGTGAAGTTACTGAAAGTAAATTATGGACATCTCTTTATTGCACTGTTGGATGAAGTCCTCTACAAGTCTTGCCTTACGCTCCTGTTCCTCTTATTCAGACTGTCTGTGGCAGTTTCAACAATAATTTTTATCCCAAAATTGAACTTTGTAATTACTTTGCATTGTGTCCACTTTTATTGCACTTTTCAATGCTTGGCAGCTTTCCTGAGACTATATTTGTCCACCTGCTACCTGTTCAGCTGTTGAAATGTTTTAGCTGTGTATTTTTCTTGATCTCCTCAGTGTCGCCTCCCGATTTAGATTTGTTCTTTCATATTGAGTTATTTGATTTCTTCTCTGCTAAGATTTGTCTTATTCCAGTGGGGCTGTGATTGGTATAAGTGAATTTTTAACTTCCTCTAGAATGACTTGTCCTTTAATTCATAGATTATAGTTTTGAACTTCAAAATAAAAGGGAATATTTATAAAGCATCTGATACCTGCAAAGGGTAGCATTTGTGTTGAAAATGAAGACTCTTTTAACCTTCATGTGTGATCATATCCCATAAGTTTTCCCTTCAGCTGTCATTTGAGATCTTGTGCCTGTTTTCCAAGGCTGTATTATATAAAAGCTGAAAAGATGACCTGGTCTATATTTCTAATAGAAAATGAAAGTTCTGTGTTGTCACACATGGTTGCTGCAATCACATGTGCTCATAGGGGAGAAACATAATGAAAATAAATCAATAGAACTTCAAAACTCAGTAACTCATAAAATAAGTCACTAAATAAAAGGATTTATTGAAAAATATAAAGAAAAAAAAGCCAATTATTTTTCCTATGTCCCCTTTAACTTCAGTATAAAATGCGTAAATGAACCCATAAACCTTAGATCTGTGGAAGTTGTACTCTGTATTGTGTTTGTAGGATCAGTTCAATTTCAAACAGGCAAGTATTTCTCAAAGATATTTCCAAGTCAGTAAAAGAATAAAAATTGCTCACCAGAATAGATTGCTGGCTGGACTAAGCCTTTTTAAGAAGCCATTTGGATTATGCTTTGTTTGTGTGTTTGTTTACTTGCTTTTAAGGAGGAAAAGAAGGCCAATTATTTCAAGGTATTTCAGTGGCCTCAGTGCTTAGCTATTAATAATACTTTTATTAGATATTAATATGTACTGTTATTAGATATCAATACTTACTGCTATTAGATATTAATAATATGTTCTAAGTGACATACATCTGTATGATCAAGTGAAGATAGTGCTCTGGGTTTCCTCTTGCACTGTGAGCCAACTCTGCTGTGCAAAGGCAGTTGCCCGACTTCCATGCAACAATACACCAAATGTTGTGTAACTTAGTGTGTAGGAGAATGGGTGTAGTGAGTGGTGACTGTGGATACTGAGCTGTGTAGATGTTCTCCAAAAAGACCAGGAGCTAAGTGGCGTTTTTCTTTCCCACTTATTTCTTATTGTATACAATGGCTGTGGTTTCATTCTGTTTATGCAGGCAGCTGTTACTTTCTAGGAACAAGAAGTATAAAAGCAAGAAGGAAAGGAGACCTCAGTATCTTGCCAATAAGGATGCTACAGGACCTGGATGAGAAAGCAAGGGTTCAAGTGCAAACAAAGGGACTTCCAAGTATCCGGACTGAATGGCTGGAAAGGCTCGGGAGTTCAGGAAGCGCAATGAGATCTGCCAGGAAAAGAGTTCCAGTGGTGCTTCTGCCCAACTCATCTTCTTTTATTGAGAACCTAAGACTATCCAGAGAATCAGGCTACTAAAAGGGTTTTCACTATCACTGTTGTGATTTTTAATTGCAAGGTGTCACTCAGCATGTATTGTCTTGAGCATAATTAAAGCTGTCTTCTCAAAAGTCTGAGTGGCCCTAGCCACAAGGAAGGGACTTCTGCATAAAAAGCATAAGAGTATTGATTTCTGAAGATTACTTAAATTTCGTATGGGTATAAATATAGTCCCCTGCTTGAAATTGTATACAACTAATAAGGTTATGTCAGTCTCAGTGAGCTGATGAGTGTGGAAATTTAATACATAGTTCAGGTGTAAAAAAATATCTCAGAAATCCTTGTGCACACCTTGGCCAATGATTTATATTAACACATTCAAATTTGCCCAGGGCTTACTCAAATATTTCTTCCAATTGGAAAAAAAAAAAAAAAAAAAAAAAAGCTTAGAATTGAAAAGTCACCATGTTATTAAAAAAAAAGTAGTTTAAATCCATTCTTGACTGCTCACTTAGGGACAGGATTATGAAAACAGCAGATTTTCTATTAAAATATTTATAGAATGGACTAGTAGCTTTCTTAGAGGAAGTTCCCTGTTTATTCTGTTTGGGAATCGTAACAAGTGGGCTTGAAGGAACACTTAACCTTTAAAATAAGGAAATTAAAATTCTTTACCACATGCTGCTAAATGCTAAAGCTGAAGTTTCCTGTCTTAATTCACATAATGATAATGCTATGCAGAATATTTCTCATAAACTCCAAAGTTATTTTTCTACAATACACATTCACCCATATTGAAAAGACACCTGAAATGATGTCTGCTCACTATACTAATGAAAAAGAAACAAACATTCTAGCACAAAATATTCATAAAAGATGAACCGTGTTTCAAACACAATTGCCTTTGTGAAAGGAGAAACATTTAGGTAATTTGTCATGCATTTTTTGTGTGCTTGTTTGTCTCATCAGAATACACATGAACAGATTCCTTAATGAGCCACATTTTTTTATTTATATAATGTTTGTGCAGAGTTTTGAACATGTGAAGTGCTACATAAGTGCTCAGTATTATTCAGTTCAATCCTCAGCCATTAATCATATAGAACTCCCAATAGACTGCTATTTGATTCCTGATGTAGCCTATTCTTCTACAAGATAAGAAGATATAATTTCAAAATAATTTCTCATGCAATACTGTGACTTAAGTCTGTTAAATTGTAACCACAGTAGAAGGAAACAGAATATCAGACTGAACTCCCCATCGTCCAAAAAAAAAAAAAATAAAAAAAGGGGACAAGGATATTTTCTGAGGAGCTTTACAGTTATGATTAAGAATCCAGAGTACACATATAGGTCACAAGTTCAAATTCAGTCCAGGTCACTAATGGCTGAAAATCATTACCAGCTGAAAGTTATTTACTTCACCATATGAAAATACATTAGTGTTCGGAGTTTATAGAGAATAGGCAACTGTGTACATAACACCACCATTGTATTAGGTACTACTTTTCTTTTGGAAAGCAAAGCACTCCTGTTCCAAACTGACATAAATTAAGTTCTGAATTACAGCCTCCTAGCTAAAGTTAGTGCGGAGTCTTGGAGGTGAAACACCAAACAGACAATGAGAAATGAATTGTTAAATGTCAAGGGAAAATTTATCACAGAATCACGGAATCACAGAATGTTAGGGATTGGAAGGGACCTCAAAATAAAATATACTACATATTTGTTTCTAAAAATAACAGAATTTACTCCTACAGGCAAGGGAAGTAGCTACAGTACCATTTCTGACCTCCATATTGCCCTTATTTAAACCAGTGGCAAACCTGCTACAATCAGAAAAGGAGGAATGTTAAAGAAAAGAAAAAAAAAAAAATAAAAAAAGACTGCTCATGAAGAAATATTAAAATAGCAGTAGATAAGGGTTTTTTCAGTATCTAGCAAAATGTACAGTGCCTCCTGTTCTGAAATCTCACAAAATGTGTCTTCTGCTAATCAGTCATCCTGTTTTTTCAGCATCGGTTCATTATGATGAACATTTTTGTATTTGTTATAGAAAGAGACTTAAGAAGTTCTTATGATGGATATTTGTGAAGAAACAAGTTTGAGAAATGGTTTCTGAGCATAAAACAAGGATTAAAACAAACTGAAAGAATAAGTAGCAATAAATCAGCAATACTATGTGCTAGTCAAGATTTTTAAATGAGCTTTATAAAATCATGGAAGTTTCAATTATGTGTGGAATTTACTACTTAAGTTCTATGCAATTAACTACTCGAGTACTACTTACCTGCTATTAAAGTCAGTTAAGGTCAGAGGAAGGAGATGTTGTTCAGAGTACTGTGTGAGGATTTGCGCTCCTCAATTTATTTACATCTGATGCAGTGAACAGAGAGCAATGAAATAACAACATTTGCTGACATTACAGAGTTACATAAAAAAAATAATTTTTTTGTCAAAAGAGCTGCATGATAATTTCACAAAACTCAGAGACCAGGTGACTGAATGAAATTCAATGTGAAATAATACACGGAGTAAAACAAATAGAACTGTTCAGCACTGATAGAAAAAACATTCAGAATTATTAGGAGAGGAGGTGAAAAAAAAAAAAGAGAAAACATCATTTGGCTACTGTGTAAATATTTTGAACCTGAGCATTTTCGATCTTCTGATTATGATAATTAGCACAGTATAAAGGAAAAGATATAATGAAAAATAACAAAGGTAAGCAAAGGGTTTAGTCTTCTATAGAAGGACAAATTCAATCAACTAGGAACTTGAAAATGTGAAAACTATGTGGAAGATACAATATAGCTTTATATCATAATTAATGAGTCACAGAAAAAAATAAAAACACTTCATTGTCTTCCACAATATATGAATTAAGTGTCATCAAATGAAATAATCAGATACTAGTTTAAAGCGAACAGAAGAAAACATATTTTCATACAACATATAATCAAATGTAGCACTTACTGCTCAGAATGTCATGCATGTTAACAGTCGTGATGGGTCAAATAAGCAATTAGACAACTTCATTAGCAAAAAGTATATCAAAAGTTATTAAACACAGAGATACTAGTTCTATTCAGGAATTCTGTACTGCAGACTGATGGAAGCTAGAACTTACCCAAGAAATTGTCTTAATATAGAAAGTTATCCTCCTATAAGGAATTCATAGGTTTGATTCCAGGTGAAAAAGAAGCTCAGGTAAGAATATGTTTTATAATATTTCTGTAAAAATTTTATAGTTTAAAATGGAACAGAATGGAACAGAAAGGAGCTTGCTTTACTCTAGAGTAAGGAATAAGCTTTTGGGGTTTAGGTGGGCTGTTTTTGTTTTTGTTTTTGTTTTTTCAGATGTGTTTTTGTTTTGTTTTATTTTCATTTAGTTTGGTTTGATTTGGTTTTTTTAGCTTACCTGGAATAAGCATCGTTTTCACAGTAATATACATAGAGACCTCACAGCTTTACTTTAAAATAAATTTTATATTAGTCTTGGGACTACTTGGTGAAATATAAGCTTAAGAGAGTTGATACTTTCCTATAAGGTGCCAAAATCAAAATGCTGGAGTGAGATCAAGGCGCAGGTAGGAATCTTAGCACAGTGATTCCACAGCACATGGGAAAGAAAATAAGACCCCATTTCCAGAAGTGCACACTAACAATGACCAGTTGACTTCTCTTGAAATCTGTATTTACTCCATGACTCAAGCATATCATCAGATATCACAGCGGGGAAAATAATAAATTTAAAATATTCTCATTTTTATTCTGGAAAGCTGATGCTCAAGCTCCCTTCTTCCCATTTTACATCACACAATAGTCTAAACTTGCTTCTCTTTTTCCCTAGGCAATTTGTAAATGCCAGTCCTCAAATTGCACTTGTGGTTGTGCTTCAGTGGTTTTAAAAACTCTTACTTTCATCTGTTGCCATTTCACATGGTCAGTTCTCAATGGGAGATTATTTTATACTCCATTACCTTCAAGTTGAACTTTGACTGAAATACAGCTATTATGAAAACCTACTCAAAGTCACAAATTTTCCTATCGTTTAAAAGAAGTGAATGCATTTTTACATCCTTGGTTCTTTCTCTGGCCCTGTTGGTTTATATGACCTTAGACTCTCACAATCCATAATGACATCGCAGGTAAAATGAAAAAGTATTTTATTTTAAATTGGATTCAATTGAACTACGTGTGCAGCTACTTCAGATAACAGTATGACCTAATGATTTCAGCTTGATTTTAAGAGTTATTTTAAAGTAAGTTTTTCTGATTAAATTGTTTAAAGCCACCAGGATTTGAGCTCCTAGCCTGGCAATCTAACAAGCCATAAAATGTCCTGTTCTTTGGTGACATTCTGCAGAACGATGCCACCTTTTTCACAGAGATGCTCAATTGAATTTGAACTAAAAGCCATAGGCAGTAGGGAGAAAATGGTGTGTTTGAAAAGGTTCACTTACTGATAGTCTTTTTAAAAGTTATTTATACTTTGAAGCCTGAAAAGGCTTCTTAGTAAATTAGAATCCAAATAGTCTTGAAAATCAGAGCTAGGATATTTAAATGCTATTTCACCATAACACTAGGTCTTTGGGCTAACTTATGTTAAAATAGACAGAAAAACAGTCAGAGAAGATCTGTATTTCTTTTCATTTCCAGATTGGACTTTTGCACTGGGATCACACATCTCTTGTCCTTTCTGAAATACCAAAAAGATAGAAGTCTCAGCTTATTTTAGCTAAAAGGGAAGATACATTGGAGACATCCTCAGTGTAAAAAGAAGGAAAGTGCTCACGCAAACCAATTTTTGATATGACCACCAATCGGTTTTTGAGTGTGTTTTTCTCAGTCACACTCTCTGAACTGGGGTGGAAATCTTCAGGTGAAGAGCAACTTTACCAAACATACCCTTTCAGTCATCATTAAAACTGGAAGGCAGATTCAACAGGTGGATCTTCCTGGGGAGGTGGAGGTAAGGGAAGTCATAAAATTGCCTAATTTAGGGCATGTGTTTGCACCCATGTTAAGAATGACTGATTAATTTAAAAGAAATGTTAATGAAGATTTAGGATACCTGGATTTCACTTATTTCTTTATAAAATCAAAGAATTAAACATCAACAAATGGAAAATATTTCTAAGTCCAGTTCCAGAAGAGCCTGTCCAGGTGATTTTGTATTATCACTTTATTCTGTAACATAAAAGAAAAGGAAGAAAGCCTTGAATCTAGATCACTCACATTGTGGAATGATAATCTAAACTATCTAGTGAAGTGCTAACTATCAGTGCTAATTTTCTGAATATAGCCCTTCTAGCTTATGAAACAAATGCTGAAATACATCTATATATTTTTCTACAAAAACAGAATACTTTATACTATTGAGAAAAAATGTAGAGATGACAGAACTTCTGATCTAAAACCAATATTTTTGTGTGATTTTCTTATGATGGCTGCAGAGCTAGAACCAAAATTAGATTAAAACAAATCATTCAGGCTTACTTATCACCCACTATTCCCTGTAGCTGCATGAATGACTGGCACCGTGCTTTCATTCCCAGGACCACCACATCAATCATGTAAGAAAACACTCTGGTCAGCAGTGCATATGGTCATCATATGTTCAATGCTGTTTTCTTTTTTCACTTTAAAATACCTCTAAATAAAAAATAATCACATTCTTTTCCATTAATCCTCACCATGTTTTCCTATCATATTAAGAGAACACATTTCACAGTTTTTGTTAAATAGATGCAGTTCAATCTGAATCAAACTATGTCAGCATTTTATGATACACTGCATAAATCAAGTGTCAAGAATAAGACTGGTCGTGTTTAGTCTGTGCTTAGGTAGGACGTTGTGACCCCAGCTTTGCTTGCATGCCATCCAAGCAGCACCTCCAGTGGAGCTGACAGTCTTTCTATATGTGTCTGCAGGTATCCAAACCTGGTGGTTCTGTACTAATGGCATACTATGCCTCTGGGTAGGCTTGGGGGTTCTGCATGCTCCAGAAATTTCATATTCATTCCCTCGGATCATAGGAAAGATAACTGATGATAACCAAAAATTACAGCACAGCAATTTCTTTTCTTCTACTAACATAAAATAATATCTCAGTTAACAATGATAAATTCATATTGCTGTGTATTTTATGAAAACAAAAGAACCCCCTCCAAATCTTGTACAGTAAAACTGTGAAAATTTGATATTCCAGAAACAACTGGAGAGACTCAAACAGTGGTGAAAGGTTAATACAACTAATGCAGCATTTCCAGAGAAGATGAATGTGAGGCTTATTGAAATGGAAGATTAAGTTGCTTTTCCTTTTGATATTATTGTTTCACAAAAAGCATGTTTTGTTACCTGCTGCATTAAAGCTTTTAGACATCTAACACTGAAACACTTAGGAGCTCATACACTAACAGCATTCTACTTGCAAATCAGAGCACACACAAGAGGACTTGACTTACATATTAAACTGGCAGCTCTTTCCATTCTCTATTTAATGAACGCAGCCACTTCATTTATAATTTTTCATCCTAATTTTATTATGTGAGCTTGCACAGGCCACACAGAACACTGCCTGCAAGAAGACGTGGATGAGTCACACACAATTATTTTCGAAAGATCAACACTTAGACACTATTCGATTTTTGGTGTATTTGAATCAAATCATTTCAGAGGAGCTTGAGAAAGAAAAAAAAGTAATATTATTCTAAGAAAGATTTAATTCAACACTATTTGCTGTCCTTGTTAATCAGGAAAGCTTACCACACCAAACTATTTTGTTATCTGTTAGGAAGAAGTTTTTAAATACTCCATTAAAATTTTATATTACTCTTTTTTTCTGTATTTCCTTCATAAATTTTTGTGCAACTTTGGATACGGTCATAACCACCATTTATTTGCTCAGGACTCAGTGTAGAACTGATTTTACTTTAAACATATTAGCGTGTACAAATGAAATAGCTTCATACAAATGAAATGACGACCACCACCACAGATCTTGGTGGTATGAGGAGTCACAAAAAGAGAAGCTGAATCTAGTCTGCAGCTTGGAGTCATGCACTTTTTCAAAAAAAGAAATGCTCAATATTCTACTTTTGTAATACTAACAGTAGTAGCTACTTAATGTAAAGATTCGTGACTGTAAAAGCAGACTCATCACCAGTATGTCTTCATTTTTGCCACGATAAATGTTTTAAATACAGAATCTTTTCCCTGCCAAATCCCAAAGAATAATTTAAGTAGGTTCTCATTCAGCCTAGGTCTTTCCAGTTCCCTTCGTACGTGCCTTTCCACTGTCTCTAACACTGATATGAACTAAACAGCCACAGCTTGGGGAATTTTACTTAATTTAATTTCTTGTCAATTAAAACCAACTTCTAATCATTGATCTGGGTATTGGGGAGAAAGGACACCAAACAAAAAATATTATGGACTTTTTTTCCCTTTCTAGTCTCAATTTCTATCATGTTTGAGATGGGCTACACACAATATATCCTAATTCATTTGGTAAAGCAAGAGGCAGCACAGGAGGTCGGGTATGCATTGCTTATTATCTGCTCCTCCATGCTTCTCACTGGTTCTGTTCCACTGCTTTGGGCTTCTTCATTTTCCATTGCTCTGGCATGTGTTAC
Source organism: Streptopelia decaocto (assembly GCF_964273445.1). Taxonomy (NCBI): domain Eukaryota; kingdom Metazoa; phylum Chordata; class Aves; order Columbiformes; family Columbidae; genus Streptopelia; species Streptopelia decaocto. The sequence goes on from NC_138663.1 coordinate 154,387,083, forward strand.
CCACAGGCCACAGTGCCTCAGGGTGTCCTGCTCTGACACCAGTCGCACAGAGCCAGAGTCTCTCAGAAGTGTCCCTACCCTGACATGGGTCAAGTCTGTCCAAGATAGTATCTCCAGCCATGCCCCTAGTTGTCTCCTCATCAGCATATTTTCTGCCATGTCTCTCCAAGAGGTGTGTCTTTCCCTCTGTGTGTCCCCAACAGCATCCAAAGCATTGTCAGCCCCTTGGGTCTGCTGCTCTGCCTTAAAAATCTGTGAGCTGAGGTGTCACAGGGTCCTCTGTCAGAGTGCAGTTTTGACAGGTGATGAGCTGCTCACACGAGTGTCAGACTGGGCTAGGACCAGCAGAAGGCATTTCATGGCCTCCACACAGATCACCTCTGCAGCCCCGTGCTTCCAACACCCTGCAGTTCATGCTCAGTAAGGTCATATATGACTCTGAATGCTAGTCACATTAAAGTTACATGCCATAGCACACATCAAGACAGTACAAAAGTCCATTCATCTCTCTAAAACTTCTGCCTTATTTACCATCTTATAAAATGAAGATACTGGTGGTTTTGAATCTTCCAGATGTTTTTTTGAATTCACTATTCAACTAGCTGTCATCTACTCAGATGGCAGTCATATATGAAAGTAGGACAGAGACATTTCTTTCTGCAGGTAGCTTTAACTGTCAATCAATCAAAGCTAATCACATTAATGAAATTCATAAATGAAGCTAAAGCAGAATGAAGAACAAACACCCTCTAGCAAAACCAATAAACAATATTTTTAAAGGTACCATAAAAACACAAGCTGAGAAAAACAAAGGCAAAATTCAGCTTGGAAAAGTCATCTGAGAAAAACAAATCTGAAATACTGGCATTTAACATGACATACCTTTGAGAAGCTGTAATGATTGCAAGAGGCCATGGATTGATGATGGAACTGAATATAGGGGTAGAACATCCTGAACCAGAAACATAACAGTCACTTTTAGACACTCTTATGCAAGGTGGGCACTGTGCTGCAAAAAGATACAGCAGAATTTGAAGCCATTCTGAATGCTGCTGGATAGAGGAGATTGTCAGAGTGCTACAAGGGCTGATGTAGAAAGACAGCAAGATAAAATTCGAAGATCATCTCTGAAGAGGGACTAGGGTAAGAAGGGATATATGTGCTTGTTTATTTTTTTATTTTAAAGAGAAGTAAGCCTGTAGTAAAAGTTCTGCAAGAAAAATAATGGAAACCTTTTACCTGGATGTTGGCTTAAAAAATAGTGTTGAGAAACATTAGATTTACCATACAAACCCTTCCTCACTGATTACTGACAGATTACCAGTTGGTTGCTCAAGTTCCAAGATAAGCACTTGTATCTAAATTTCTTTGCCTTTATTTTTATATTTCTCTTCTCTGCTAACATCTGAGCTTCAAAGAAAGACATTTTAAGAACAAGAATGTATAGATCTCTTCATATGTGTTCATTACCTTATATAGTGGAAAACAATCAATACTAACAAGCGTTCAGGTGCAAGGATTTGTTTAGTAAAAAAAATCCAAGTTAAATTTTAGGCAGGTACAGAAGTTATTATACTCTGTGGACCAAATCCCAAGAACTCTGTGGCACTATTTTGACTGATCATTGTGTGGCTGGCCTCAGCCTCCCTGATGTGGAATTGTATTAGAACAGCACAAAGGCAAGTGCTGACAGCACAGGAACGTTGAAAGAGAAACAGCATAAAAAATATCAGCCCTTCCTAGTTTAGCAAACATTAGCAGTAAATCTTTAACTGAAATGGACTTCTGCCAAGACGTCTCAGCTGAAACCAGTCCTTGAAGATGTAATTTTAATAGTGCATTAAACTCAGGAATCTGAAACTGTTTAGTGCAGGTGTACTGGTTGCTCCTGTTAGTGCTAACATTTCTCAATACCTGCCATACCACGGCATCTGCAATGGTACAGTTCTTTCCTGTTCCAGAGAGGAAACTTTTCCAGTGTCTTCAGTATCAGTGTTGTAACTGTACCCTTTCATTAAGCACAATTTACTGCACATCATCTACAAGGTGAAAATGGTCATCAGATCAAATCTAACCTGACAATGGAGTATTTTACAAAACCATTTCATGACTGCAGTCAAATAATATCTAATAAAAAGGGAGGTGGATGATGCCTGAATATTGCTATATTTCTTGCCTTCTCTGTGTGAGGATGTCACTACCCTTTGGAAGCTCGAACAGATTGCAGCACTTACTGCTATTAAAAATCCACTCACAAAAAAATTTAATAGATCTGTTTTCACTTGGTCAGTGCTCGCTAATTTACAAGTGATGTTACAAAGTTCTGAACTCCAGCGAAAATGCAAGTCTTGACACTCCCTGAATCTCTGAGAAAGTCAGAGATTATAGTCTCTGCTTTCACCTTTTTTGGCCAAGCACAATTTTTATAAAAGCTAGTCACTACTTCTTACTTGTTTCTTTGATGCTATGATAAACACATAAAAGGTGTTTGGAACCAGCTGTTTTGCTAAGAAGTAGAAGGCTGCAGCATCAAGCATTAGTATTTATCTGATAACAATTCACAGTTGAAACCTTCTGTGTGTTCTTTAAAACAGTGCATAAAAGTCTCTTCTCTTCAGTGACCAATGACAGAACCTGAGGGAATGGCAGGAAGATGTGCCAGGGGGTGTTTAGATTGAACATTAGGAAAAGGTTCTTCCCCCAGAGGGTGGTGCAGCACTGGAACAGGCTCCCCAGGGAGGTGTCACGGCCCCAAGCCTGACAGTGTTCAAGAAGAGACTGGACAAGCCCTCAGACACATGGTGTGAACTGTGGGGTTGTCCTGTGCAGGGACAGGAGTTGGACTCAATGATCCTTGTGGGTCCCTTCCAACTCAGGACATTCTGTGATTTTATGATTCTATGATATTTTGTGAAAAAAAGCATGGAAGAGAATAAAGTGCAAAAAAGTGGATGCATTTTGAAATGTAAGATTCTCTATTCTCTGAATGCAACCAGAGTAGTACTTATTCCAGTATAAAAGGGACTGATTAATCTTTAGCCCACAGAGATCTGAAAGACAGGATAAAAAATGGAAAAGGGAGAAAATAAGGAAAAGGAAATTTAAAAATATGTTGTTTCCACCCTGCCTGATAGGAAGAGTGAAGAAATGAAATTTAATTGGAATCTTTGTATCAATTGTGATGCACAAAGCAGAAGTCTATGCATCACCACCTAAAGTTCCTACTTTCTCATCTGCTTCAGACTCAAGTCCAAAGGATAAATTGCTCTTCACAGACAATTCGTGACAGTTACCTGAACTTTAGTAATTTGTTGTCTTGTACCACATATGCAGCTTCTATAAGGGTTTCTACACGGAGAAAATTGAGATTACTACTGCTACTGCTGACCTAGCTGGCACAGGCCATCCAGACCACGCAGGACCACTCTTCAGGCCCAAAGGGTGTGGGAGTCAGTGAGGCAGGTGTGAAGTTGCTGAAGTGAATGAAAGGAGAGGACTAGAGTCCTGGTTTTGGGAAATGGTCACTGGTAGGAGACTAGGAGATACTAATGAAAAAAAAACAAAATGGTTGGGGATCCAGCTTTGTACAGATGAGAGTATGTGAAGTAAAGTAAAGAGGAAGTAAAGGGGTTTAGGATCAAGATTCAGTCTGGAGACATGGAATTTGGTAGGAAATACAAAAACTGGAAAGCTTGAATTTGGAGCATAGGGATGCATGATATCTGTAAATTATGCTAACCCTGAGCCACCTTATAGTAAACATGCAAATATCAACATTTATCATCTAAAATAGACAACTCAGTGATCAATCTTTAGAAAAGAGGGAATGAAAAAAATCTAAATCCATTCAAAGGATCCTAAACTTGCATCAGAAGGTCTGTCTTACTGTCATTCATCAGACTTGCTCTCTCTCAAGAAACTGTACAGGAATCAGACTGTATATTTTCTCTTTTTTAGTGGACTATGTTGGATTTAATAGTCAATATTTCCTTTGAAGTCTTTCAAAAGATCTGGACCAGTTTAACATTTCATCCTCAACATTTATTTTACTTTCTCCTTAAGTAGGAAGCAGTCTAGCCAGCCTCTTATTAGAATAGAAGGTTCTTTCCCTTTCAGAGATAAGTAAATCTCTCTTTGTTGTAGCAGTTGTTATCATTTAGAAGTTAATAGAGTAATAAACAACTCTTTGCTTCAATTAAGTGCTAAAACTGTGACCTCCATCCTCCTCTTTCAGTAATTACTTGGCATTCTGCAGCGGTGAAGCAACAGTTCATTGAACCTCACGTTCTACACATTTTTCGTTTACTTTAAATACATACATAATACAAACAGCTGAAGACTTACTGCATGCAGTTTATAATTGGATTTTCATTGAGACCAGACAAACAGAACTGAAATTACTTAGGAGTGATTGATCCCTAACATCTTCCTTTTAGGTATGTTGTAAAACTGGCTTATATCCCCACTATAAATGAAAGATTGAATAATCAGAGGCATGTTCTTACTGTTGATCAAAATGGGGATGACAGATTAGAAGAAACATATTACAGAGTCAGCTTGTAGACTGGCAAGGCTCTGTGGTGATACCGTGTGAAAACTTCAAAATATTATTTCTGAGTTTGAGTCAGACGTGGCTTTGTTTATGATTAGATCTACTATAGAAGATAGATGTTAGGTATAAAAAAAGTTACAATAAGTTTTTCACTGAAAGGACCCTCACCACAACCAGTCAATAATGCAGATAGAAATGGAAAATCAATATTTGTCCCTTTTTTAAATTCAGTGGGGAAAAGTGGGAAATAACAGACTCAGGACAAACGGTACAAGTAAAGGGCTCGGGGGAGGTGGGAGGGGTCTCCAGGGGGCGGAGCTTACGCGAGGCACCGCCTCCCGCCTTATATAGGGCGAAAGGGCACGCGCTCCAGTCAACAGCCACGCCCCACAGGCGGGTTTCAGTCAGGTATGCTCGTCCCGCCCCCGCTTGGCCCCGCGCCCTGGGTGGGGCCTGGAGGCCGCTGGGGGTCCCTGCGGGGCTGGGTGGGGAGTCACTGTGGGACAGGCCCCGCCCACTCCCTCAGGTCCCGCCCGGGCTGCAGACCGCCGCCCTACTTTTATTTTAAAATGATCGTTTTCCTCAAATACCTTGATTTATCCCTCAAACTGCTTCCCCCCTCAAGTCTCTGTGGTTCCTTCCTGCAGGAAGCGCCTTTTTTATTATTATTTGCTACATTTTCCACATTTTTATACATTTTCCGTGTCTGTGGAGCCACCGCCTCCCGCAGGCCCCGCCCGCACTCGCAGCCCCCACCCACTCCCACAGGCCCCACCGTTTCAATCCCCATGTCTCACTAGACCACACAAAACCTCTCAGTTTTTTCCTTCAAAACCAACACGCAATCCCACTTTTCTCCCCCAATCCCCCCCACACTGATGCCAACCAAAAATCCCCATTTACACACCTGCAATACCCAGTCCTGCTTTTACCTTGCCCTTAAAAATGATCATTTTCCTCAAATCCCTTTATTTATCCGCCCCAACCGTTCGCCACCCTCAAGTCTCTGCAGTTCCTTCCTGCAGGAATCGTATTTTTTATTCTTATTGGCTACATTTCACATATTTGAAGGGTTTTTAAGACATTCATCACCTCCAGCAAACCCCAGGGAGGGGAACAGTGACATACCCGTGGGTCCCCATCCCCACACCCCCCCCACAATTTGGGGTGGTAAATGCCACAATTGGGGCACTCGCCAGCGCTGCATCCCCTGGAGTGTCCCTGGGTGTCCTGTGGGCTCACAGCAACTCATGGTTTGCATCAGTGACATTGGGGACATTGATGTGGGGTGAGTCCCCGGTGAAAGCGGGGGGCGGGGGTGCAGGGGAGGCCCCGAAGTGGCGCTGGCGCAGGACGTGGCACAGCCAGGCCACCAGCTGCCAGTACTCGTCAAAGGAGATGCGCCGGTCCCCGTTGGCGTCCAGCTGCGCAAAGATGGCGGCCACAGCCTTGGGCTGCGCCGTGTCCTGGGGACATGGGGACATTGGGGACAGCACTGCCTGGGGCTGCACCATGTCACAGGGACATGGGGAAATTGGGGACAGTGTGGGGACAGCATGGGGACAGCACGGCCTAGGGCTGCACCGTGTCATAGGGACATGGGGACATTGGGGACAGCATGGGGACAGCACGGCCTGGGGCTGCACCATGTCACATGGACATGGGGACAGCATGGGGACAGCACGGCCTGGGGCTGCGCTGCATCCTGGGGACATTGGGGACAGTGTAGGGACAGCATGGGGACAGCACGACCTGTGGGAACACTGTGGGTCCATGGGAACATGGAGACAGATTGGAGGGACACCATGGAGACACATTGGGGACACCATAGGGACAACCCAGCTACATGAGAGGACATGGAGACAGTGCAGGGGGAGGTGGTGGTTCCACCTGTGGCTTTGTCCCCTAGCTGGGCAGGGGGACATGGGGCTGGGGCCATGGGGACACTGGGAACATGGAGACACCATGGTGCCACTCACTGTGAGCTGGTGGCCCAGCTCGACCCGCAGGAGGCGCTGGAAGGCTGAGGGGTCCAGGCTGGGCTCCCCTCCCCCCGGCGGGGGCCGCGCATACTGGTAGAAGGTCCCAACCAGTGCTGCCAACCCCTTCTCCAGAGGGGAGGGGCCCCCTGGGGACAGAGACAGGGGGGACACTAGGGATAGGGGACAGGGACACAGAGACACCAGGGACAGGGTATGCAGGACAGGGGGACATGGACAGGGGGGACACCAAGGATAGGGGATGGGGACAGGGGGGATGCCAGGTATAGGGGACAGGGGAGAGGGACAGGGGTGGCACGAGGGACGGGGGGGCACCAGGGACAAGGGTACAGCCCAGGGACACCAGTGACACATCCCAGTCTCTCCCAGTACCCCGTGCCCCATCCCAGTCAACCCCCAATGCCACATCCCTGTCACTCCCAGTTTCCCCAGTCCCCCCATAACCCCATCCCAGTCCCACCCAGTGCCCCCAGCCCCTCATTCCTGCTTCCCCTATTCCCTCCCACTCCCACATCCCAGTCCCTCCCAGTATCCCCAGTTCCACATCCCTAACCCCCCAGTACTCCCAGTCCCCCCACACTCCCATCCCAGTCCCTCCAGTTCCCCCAACCCAGTCCCTCCTAGTCCCGCCCAGTCCCCTACAACTCCACCCCAATCCTTCCCAGTCCCCTCAATCCCACATACCAGCCCCCCCCCTCCCAGCCCCCCCACATCTCCTCACGGTCCCTCACAGTTCCCCCTAACCTCCTCCCAGTCCCCCCAGTTACCGCTGGGCTCTGGGGCACTTTCAGCCCCCTGGCTCTGCCCCATTGTCCGACACTCCCAGTCACCCCAGTAACACCCACTCACTAGGGACCCTTCGGTCCCCAAGGGCGCCCCAGGGTCACTGGACTAGGTCACATGACCACAGCTATTTCTGTCACCTCCTGGATGCCTGAGTCCCATAACCTCCCCAGTGACACCAGCCTCCCGGACAGCTGGGTCCTCTCCCACCCCAACGCGCGCAAATCCCCTGGAAATCACCCCAAAAACTGCCCGACAAGTGCACCTGTTGTTAATTAGCGACGCTAATTTGTGGCTAACTACAGAGATTTCGGGTCATTTTGTCCCTCTAGCCAGCAGACGCTTTGAAAATCCACATTTTTGACCCAGAGATTGCCCGGTTTGGGGCTCTTCCCCCTCAAATCAGAACCAGCATCACTCAGGTTTGTTCTGTTTTTATTTTTTATTAATATTCCAATGTTTTGCCCCAAACCTCAAAATTTCACCTCAAAACGGATTGTTTTCTACGATGACCCAACTCAACCCCAACCCCAAACTGTGACATTTGGCCCCAAAACTCCTTATTTTGCCCCAAAACTCATAATTTCATCCCAAATTGCAACATTTCACTCCAAAACTCAGCATTTCGCCCCAAAGTGCATCAGCTCAGCCAATGACCCAGCTCAGAGGCCCCAAATTGAGACATTTTGCCTAAAAATTGGGGGATTTTGCTACAAAATTGGGACATTTTGCCCCCAAATTGAAACATTTTGCCTCAAAATCGTGACTTAACCCCAAAATTGTGATGTTTCACCCCAAAACTGGAACACTTTTGCCCTAAAATCGTAACATTTCACTCTAAAACTACTCACCTTGCCCAACGACCCAGCTCTGGGACCACCAAATTGCAACATTCTGCCCCAAATTTGTGACATTTTGCCCCAAAACTTCTCATCTTGCCCAATGACCCAGTTGAGAGACCCCAAATTGGGACATTTTGCTCCAAAAATGGGACATTTTTCCCCAAAATTGGGACATTTCACCAGTTGTCCCCTCAAGGTGTCCCTGTCCCCACAGTTGTCCCTCGTTGTCACCCCCTGCAGAGGGAGATGGGGCTGAGTGACACCCTGGGGACCCCAAAACCACCTATTTTCACCCGAAATGCTGCATGTGTCAGGACAGTGCCATCGGGGACAGCTGGGTGTCACTGTCCCCAGGGGGTGACACTGTCCCCAGGGGTCAGTGCCTCCTTGTCCTCTGCCTCCGGTTCTTACGTGGGTGGCCACAGGTGACAGCCCACGCCTTTGGGGGAGGGGGTGCCCCATGTCCCCAACCCCCATAGCCCCAACACCCCTGTCCCAACACCCCCCATGTCCTCCCCAGTGTCCCCAAATCCCCCATCCCTATATCACCAACATCCCTGTTCCAATGTCCCCAAACCCCATCCCAGTGTCCCCAACCTCCCAATGTCCCCCCAATCTCCCCAACCCATGTCCCTGTATCCCCAACCCCACATGCCCCCAACCCCCACAGTGTCCCATGTTCCCCCCCATGTCCCCAAACCCCCAACCCAAACTCCCGAGTCCCCACCCTTGTTCCCCCCACCACTGTCTGCAAACTCCACGTTCCCAAACCCTGTCCTAATGTCCCCAATCTCCCCGTGTCACCAACTCCCCCGTCACAATGTACCCAACCTCCCCCAGTGTCCCCAAACCCATGTTCCCAACCTGTCCCCATGTCCCCAGTGCAACCTGTGTCCCCAACCCCCCCCCGCCCTGTCTCCACAACATCCCCAACTACCCCTGTCCCCAAACCCCCAGTGTCCCTGTGTTCCCAACACCCAGCCATGTGTTCCCCCCTCCCCCATCCCCCTGTCCCCAGAGGGGACCCAGGCATTCGGCTGCCCCCATTCCCCCAGTACCTCCCAGTGTTGCTCTGGGCAGAGCCTCTGCTGGACCTGCAGGGGGAGCGGAGGCGGTTCCTATAGAGTGGGACCTATAGGGGCTGGATCCTATCCAGTGAGATCTATATGGGCTGGTTCTATAGGGGTAGGACTTAGAGGGGCTGGTTCCTATAGGGCAAAGTCTACAGGGGCTGGTTCTATAGGGTGGGATCTATAGGGGGCAAGGTCTATAGGGTGAGAACTGCTGGAAGCTGGTTCCTACAGGGTGAAATCTATAGGGAGCTGGTTCCTATGAGGTGGGATCTATAAGGGCCAAGGCTGTGGGTCCCTACAGGGCAGTTGGAGGCAGTCCCCTATAGGGGCTGTAGGGGTTGGTGTGTGCCGGGGTCACCTCCAAGGGGTGCCCCGGCCGTAGGTCACCCCAATGCTCTGCCCAGGCCCCTACAGGGCGGCACACACAGCAGTGCCGCCCACAGGGGGCACAGGGCCTATGGACACCTACAGACATCCTATAGATACCCCTATAGATGCCCAGATCCCTATGCTACCCTATCGCCACCCCCCCGCCAGAGCCCCATGTGCCCCTATAGCCCCCATATGTCCCAACCCCCCATATGCCTCTATAGGCCCCCACATACCCCCATAAACCTCCCATACCCTCATATGACCCATATAACCCCCCACAGCCCTCCAGACACCCCTTATACCACCCTGTATGTCCCATATACCCCCTCTACCCCCCATACATCCCATAAACCACTCCAGACGCACCCATATGTCACATTTACCCCACGTTTCTCTCCAGACACCCCCTATACCCCCTAGGCACCCCTATAACCCCCATACATCCCAGCCGCCCCCATACGCCTCTATAGGCCCCCCATACCTCCACAGACCCACCCATATGACCTATATAACCCCCACAGCCCTCCAGCCACCCCCTATACCACTCTGCATGTCCCATATACCACCTCTAGACACCCCTACAGCTCCCATATACCCCTCCAGACACCCCCTGTATGTCCCATTTACCCCCATGTTTCTCTCCAAACACCCCCTATACCCGCCTAGGCACCCCTCTAGCCCCCATATGTCCCATATACCCCTCCAGACACCCCCTATATGTCCCATATATCCCTCCAAACCCCCACATACCCCTCCAAACCCCCCTATAGCCCCCATAGCCCTCCAGACAGGCCCATACCCTCCCCACGCCGCTATATACGCCCCATATACCCCTCCAGGACCCTCTGTACCCCTCTATACGCCCCCTCCAGATCCCTGTACAACCCGCCCCACTCTCCCTCACCTCCCTCTGCGGCTGCCCATCATGGCGGCCGCCGCGTGGCCTCCTGGAAACGCCCCCTCGGCCCCCAGCTGCCGTCTCCCATTGGCTGCCGACCCGCCAGTGCCCGCGGCGATTGGCGGGAAGCGGCGCGGGGTGGGGAGAGGGTGGGGGTGCTGGCGGAAGGAGTCATCTAGCCCAACCTCCCTGGCGTAAGCAGACCGCTCTACAGCAGATCCGGGTGTGTCTTGTGTTGAGGGCTCCCGAGCTGCACGCAGCGCTGCAGGGGGGGGTGTCTCACCAGAGCGGAGCAGAGGGGCAGGGTCACCTCCCTCTAGCTGCTGGCCACGCTCCTTTTGGTGCAGCCCAGGTTACAGTTGGTCTTGGGGGCTGGCAGAGCACGTTGCCAGCTTATGGTCACTCTCTCAGCCACCAGTCCCTCTGCACAGAGTGCTTTCAATCACTTCATCCCCCAGCCTATATTGATACTGGGAGTTGCCCCAACCCAGGTGCAGGACCTTGCACTTGGCTTTGTTGAACCTCATGAAGTTCACATGGGCCCACTTCTCGAGCTTGCCCAGGTCCCTCTGGATGGCATCTTGTTCCTCAGGTGTGTCAACTGCACCACTCAGCTTGGTGTCATCTGCAAACATGCTGAGGGTGCACTTGATCCCAGTATCTATGTCATTGGTGAAGATATTAAACAGTACTGGTCCCAGTACAGACCCCTGAGGGGCACCACTTGTCATCCAGACATTGAGCCATTGACCTCTACCTAGTGGTTGTGACCATTCAGCCAGTTCCTCATCCACTGAGCAGGCCACCCACCAAATCCATCTCTCTCCAGTTTAGAGAGAAGGTGGTCTACTGACCTCCAATGGGATGCACCCCTCTCAGAAGGAGAAAAAGGGGTTTTGCTCAGGAGCCAGCAGGGCTGATTAGTAGAGCTTTAAACTAGATGGAACGGCGAAGGGGGCAGTACCAGGCTAGTTAGTAATGAGCAATGGGATGGCACGCCAGAGCTTGAGGAACTGTGTGCTGGTGAGATTCTTCAGACTGTGCCATGAGGTGCCAGGCACAATGAACCACACCTGGAGTGTTTCTACACAAATGTGTGCAGTATGAGGAGCAAGTAAGAGGAGCTGGAAGCCTTGGCCCTGTCCCAAGGATATGATGCCACTGGTGTTAGTGAAACCTGATGGGAGGAGTCCAGTGTCTGGTGTGCCATGATGGATTGTTACAGGCTCTTCAGGAGGGATAGGCAGGGTAGGCGGGGCAATGGGCACTAATTGAAATGTGAAATTCCACCTGAATATAAGAAAATACTTTTTTACTGTGAGGTGGGTCAAACACTGGAACAGGCTGCCTGTTCCCAGCATGCCAATTCAACATGGTCCTCTTCTTCATGCCCTGTGGCTTCCTCCATCTGTCCTCATTTTCCTGGTCCTTGCTGAGGCCTTGTGTTTCGTTTCACAAGGCTCTGGACAGATGATGGACGCCAAGGATCCTGTAGGTTTCCTGCTTCATAACAGCAGGGCACGGGCTGAAGTGGATGAGGAAGGTGATGGCTCTGCTGGCCTGGTGCAAGACGCTCATCCTGCTGTGGATGCCCAGGCTCTTCATGGGTGCTGTGTCAGGAGGAGGGCAGCCAAGCTCTGCTGGCTCCCTGTGCCAGCCAGGAGCAGAGGGCTCCTTGCTTGGCACCTCTCCTGTCAGCCATGAGGCAAGGCCACCTTCTTGGAGGCCCCTCTGTGTCCAGCTGCTGTCCTGGTGCCCAGCAGCTGTCTCTCTGCCAGCCCCGTCCTCAGTCCTGCCCCCCCACTCCTGGGCTGAGCTGGGAGAGGACAAGGGTGGAGGCAGATCGGCGCAAAGGGAAGTGCAGGCCCTCCTCTACCTCGGGTTTCCCACTGTGGGGCCAGAAAGCACAGCAGAGCTGCTGTTCAGCTCTGCACGGTGCTGTCCCAGGGGCTGAACCTAGTGACAGGAGTTGGTACAGGGACAGGAGTTGGACTCGATGATCCTTGTGGGTCATTTCCAACTCAGGACATTCTATGATTCTATGACTTCCCAGGCCAGCACCAGTCAGGGTAAAGCTTCTTCTCCTGAAGGTGATGCTCCAGGGCCTCCCGGGTCTCCCTTGGCAGGAACCACATAATTACTGGCAACCACCTATCTTTGTCTCATGAAAGCATTCAGCATGAAGACAAGCATCTTAAAGATTTGTAGGAATTGTAAATCATAAGAACAGCTAACCCCCCAGAGCTTGTTGAATCCTCATCGTTTGGGTCAGCCTTTTTTTTAAGAATACATTATACATGTAGTTTTCTTTATAGTTTATTTAAATAGCTGAAATGTAGGCAATAAGTATAATAAGCTTTGTTGATAAGTCCAGAGAAATAAAAATGCCTGTAATTGCCACCACTACCACAGTTAATGGAATATGCTCCCCTGAAAGATGAGAACAGCATTGTATTGTATTAGGCATTATACAGAATCATCACACAGCAAACTTTGGATCAGCTCGTTGCCAGTGACTTACGCAACTGGAACAGGTGCCAAATAATGTGGCATGATCTTTTTCAAGGATTTTTCTCCCTCATTTTGGTGATTGCACAGATAAGCATGTTTCATAAAGTTTCCTGGGATTAAGGTAAACTGACAGGGATAGCAAAAACAGTGATAGAAGGTTAAATCAATAAAATAACATTTTTTGAAAAAAGCAAACAAAACAAACAAACAAACAAAACCACAAACAAACAAACCAAAAATAAGGTTTGATAAGGATACAGTAAAAAAAAATAACAACGAAGGTAATATTGTCCAAGTAAAAATGGGAAAGAAGATACTTTATTTCAAAGCACTTTAAAAGGGCAAAGTGAAAGGGGAAAATATAAAGGCTGGCAAAAGGAAAGATCATGTTATAAAATGTGCAATAAGAACTTTAGCACTCATATTTCCGATTTTGATTAAAAAAATAGACCTCAAATATTTAATAGGACAAATCAAAGTAATTGCAATGAAGCCTAGACAACCAAGTCGAAAGAGAATCCCATAATTATATGAAATCATTAGGAAATTCACATAAAAGGAATAATACTACTTGTCTCCAGCACTTGAGTCAGGCCTCAGGAATTTTACACTGTAAAACATTTCATCATCCTTTGACTTTGCTTCAAATCTGGAACTCAGGTTACAGTGGGACAAAGTAATCTCTTTTCATTCATAAGGGATACAAACTTGCTTTCTATCCACAGCAGTTTCCTGAAATGAAAGCAAAGTTTTTCATACAAAAAAGATTAGAAGGTGCTGAGGCTTTAAAAACATTAGAAATACTACAAGGCTATGGTAAAGTTATGAAAGTTAGGAATGCTGACAAATTAACTCAAGTGTGCACCTTCTTGCTGATTAGGGACCCCAAAAAGAGGAAAAAAGAAGTTAATAGAGTTGCAGTGGTTTACAGTACAGACATTAGAGGAAGACCGACTTTGATGAGCATTTGAGATTAGTTACAACAAAAAATAGTACACAAGGAATCAGTCATTAGCAAAATGTTTTCGCTGACTGTCTGTAGGTCAAGATACCAAAGCAGAGTTATCACTTCATTAAAACTGCGATGACTATGAAATAAACATTCCACAGGAGTTATTGCACACATATATGTATCTCCTGTAGGATACCATAAAGAACTTTTCCTTTCGCCTTTTCAGAACAGTTTTAGATTTACTATAGATTTAGAAAATTCTGAATAAATTTCGTAAGGCATATTTGCACAGCTATTATGTGATGAACAGTGATCATTCAAAAGCCATTGATTTTCACAGAATCACGGAACGTTAGGTATTGGAAGGGACCTCGAAAGATCATCTAGTCCAATCCCCCTGCCAGAGCAGGAACACCAAGATGAGGTTACACAGGAATGTGTCCAGGCGGATTTTGAATGTCTCCAGAGAAGGAGACTCCACAACTTCCCTGGGCAGCCTGTTCCAGTGCTCTGGCACCCTCACTGTGAAGAAGTTTCTTCTCAAATTTAAGTGGAACCTTTTGTGTTCCAGTTTGTACCCATTGCCCCTTGTCCTATCATTGGTTGTCACCGAAAAGAGCCTGGCTCCATCCTCGTGACACTCACCCTTTAGATATTTGTAAACATTAATGAAGTCACCCCTCAGTCTCCTTGAAGCTAAAGAGACCCAGCTCCCTCAGCCTTTCCTCATAAGGGAGGTGCTCCACTCCCTTAATCATTTTTGTGTCTCTGCGCTGGACTCTCTCCAGCAGTTCCCTGTCCTTCTGGAACTGAGGGGCCCAGAACTGGACACAATATTCCAGGTGTGGTCTCATCAAGGCAGAGTAGAGGGGACGGAGAACCTCTCTGGACCTACTAACTACATCCCTTCTAATACATCCCAGGATGCAATTGGCCTTCTTGGTCACAAGTGCATAGCGCTGGCTCATGGTCATCTTGCTGTCCACCAGGAGGCCCTGGTCCCTTTCCCTTACATTGCTAATAGGTCGTTCCACAACTTATACTGGAACCTGGGGTAGTTCTTAGTTGCCCAGATGCAAGACTCTACACTTTCCCTTGTTATATTTCATTAAATCTTTCCTCACCCAACTCTCCAGCCTGTCCAGGTCTTAGTGGATGGCAGCACAGCCTTCTGGCGTGTCAGCCACTCCTCCCAGCTTGCTGTCATCAGCAAACTTGCTGATAGTACATTCTATTCCCTCATCCAAGACATTGATGAATATATTGAATAGTACTGGTCCCAATACTGACCCTTGAGGCACTCCACTAGATACAGGACTCCAACTGGACTCCGCCCCATTGACCACAATTCTCTGGCTTCTTTCCTTCAGCCAGTTCACAGTCAACCTCACTACCCGATTGTCCAGTCCACACTTCCTCAGTTTAGCTGCGAAGATTCTGTGTCAAATGCTTTACTAAAATCAAGACAGACCACATCCACTGCTTTGCCATTATCTATCCAACTGTCTATGTCCTCATAAAAGGCTATGAGGTTGGTCAAGCATGGCTTGCCCTTGGTGAAGCCATGTTGACTGCCCCTGATGACCCTCTTATCCTTGATATGCCTTGAGATGGCACCAAGGATAAGTTGTTCCATCACCTTTCCAGGGATGGAGGTGAGGCTGATCAGTCTATAGTTACCCAAGTTCTCCTTCTTGCTCTGTTTGAAGACTGGAGTGACTTCTGTTTTGTTTTGTTTTCCTTCAGTTAGATGAACTGGTTTTAAGATAAGTAAACAGAATTATTTTACCTCATAGACAATTATGGCTATCAACTCTAGTAAATACTGGGAATAAAAGTGCATCAGGCCAACATATATTGTGTCCTCACGTGAAGAAGCACTCAAAGAAATGCATATTAAATGAGTGTTCACTTTGTACTCAGATAAAACTGACCCACCCTCCGCCCCCAACAGGACATTATTCTTCTTACCTACAGTACTAACATGACAAATAAAATACTGTTATTTACCAAAAATAGTCAGTGTAAACTATTTCAAAGAAAATCAGTGACAAACCTACACTGAAACAGTGGGGTGACTTCTTACCAAGTAAAAAACTCCTCTCTTTGGGAGATTTTCACTTTGAAAATACCAATGGCATCAGTTCTGCATTTTACTATAATTATTTAGTAGAGTTGTTGTTCGTCATTACTGGATAATTTAAGAGATTAGCAGGTCATTTGTAACCATGGAAATCATGTTGCCTGCATATCTAATAGACTAATTTCCACATGAAGCAAGGCAGTAGTTCTGTTTATTTATGTGCTTGTTAAATGCTATTTTGAACTACCTTGTTTTCCTCAGGAGAATTGTCATTCAATTTCTGAGAAGAAAAACAAAAAAGTTAAGCTATGTCCTTAGACATCTACAATGAATACACGCTTTCCTATATTTTCAGTACATGTATCTTTGACAATATTTCTATTTTCACACCTTTTTTTGATTCTTGTCTTTTACATTTTAGGTAGAGGTTTCAAGTGGTTAAGGACTACATATTTAAAACAAAAATCCGTAATATTTCAAAATTTCCAGTTAGCAGCCTTAGTACATAAGGACATGGATTAATGACTGAGTCAGAGCAGCTTAATGGTAATTACAATTCACCAGTCAACTGATTGCATTTGTATGTTTCTTATTCTGTCCCATCTGTGGGACAAATGTTTAAATCATCTTGATTTCAGCATAGTAAATTACTATAGAACTAAAAGTTCTTAAGAAAAGATAGGAGCAGCTTGAAGAGATAATGAAGTTTCTGGATTACTCTATATCCTCAAAGGAAAGACATGACAATAATGCAGATTTTTTAGAACAGAAAATATATGGTCCAAACCCTGGATTATAGACTTTTTTTTTCCTTTGTTATAGAAAAGGATTCTTAAGTTAAAGAGAACTGGAATCTCAAGAACGCATGTCTTAAAAGGTCACGGAAAACGCAAATCACAAGGTGACTCACCTATCAAGTGTTTTTTCTGCTTTCACAACTACAGCATTGCCTTCACAACTTAGGCTCAAATCTTTCATATGAACACCCCAATAAATTCCCAATATATGAAAATCGTATTATATCGCATTCCTTCTGTCAATAATTTAGCTAAAATCTGTTGATTTTTCCATAGTACTTGCTTAATTTGAAGTTCATGTCATGGCCAGTTGACAACTAGCTGTCTTCATCTTCACTAAACTCAGAGCTGTCTACTGGTTATCATCAATCACTTGTTGAAATAATCATACTCTGTTGACATCTTAATTATTTTAATAGGCAAATTACACAGCAGGGTGATGTTGTAATATTAAATCAAATATATTTTCCAAAATTCACTTCACAAATTTTCCCAATTATATGAGCACTTAGGGAAAAAAAAAAAAAAAGAACTTAAAGACATAGCGACCACATATTAGGTTTCAACCACAAAGGAATAGTATCAAAAGTGGCCATTCTATACAATTAGATATACATATTTAATAGTGGTGTATTTTAATTTGGCAAGCAGATAAACATCACACACAGCCATTCTCTCACCAACTCCCTCCATGAGATGGGAGAGAAAGTCAGGGAAAAGAGGTACATATCATTAATTACTCTAAATACAGTTTAATATGCCAGAAAGGGAATAATAATAATAATAACAACAACAACAACAATAATAATTGTTGATATTTAATATTAATATTAATATTAATATTAATATTAATATTAATATTAATATTAATATTAATATTATTGATGCACAATGCAGTCACTCACCACCCATCCGCCAATACCCAGACAGTTCCAGAGTGGCCGTTCCCCAGCCAGCTTCTCCAAAAATATACATTCAGAATGATACAGCATCAAATATCACTTTGGCCAGTTTGTCCTGGTTTGCCTCCTCCCAGCTTCTTGTGCACCTGGCGTGGTGTGAGGAGCTGAAAATTCCTTAACTGCTTAACAACAACTAAAACCTCAGTGTGCTGTCAACATTATTCTCATAGTAAATCCAAAATACAGCACTACACCAGCTACTGGGAATAAAATTATCCCAGCTGAAAGTAGGACATACAGAGAAATTAAAATTAATACAATGCGGAAATCAACTGATTGCTCTTAACCAAATAAACTAAAACCACATTGCCTACTTCATCAAAATCTCTGTAAAAGAAGGAATCAGCATCACTGTTTAAATGCTGAACAACATCAAATGCTTCTCAAGAACAGTAGTTCATTCTTCAATATTAAAAAAAAAACTTAATAAACTGACTTATTTTCATCTTTGCGGTGCTGTAGCAGTCTTGTACTTTTCATATATCTACAATACAGGCGGGTGGTACCAGCAGAGACCTCTCCATTAAACATAATGCAATAAATATAGTGACTAGCAAAACAAGACTAGACTTGACTTTCCTGTCTTGGGAACATTTCTTGAGGAGCAATTGCATAGAATATCTGTGACAGTAATGAAGTTAGTTTTTATAAACAGTCCTAAGCAATAGCCACAAGTTTTAGTTAAACATGAAATAATTTGTGCTAAGTTTCCTAACAATTTTCAAGTCAAATATCAATTGAAAAATCTATGTAGTTTATTCTCCAGAAGTCAATGTGGACTTACCTTATTGGAAGTTTATTTACTTTCTACTATTTACACTGAAAACCAAAATTATTTGTTTCCTCTTTCATTAATTTTCTTGCAGTAACAGATTTTCAAATTATATTTTGTATTTTAGCCTGTCATATACCTTTCTTCAAAATGAGATACAGAAGAAATATTACCGTACGAGTTACAACTACATTCAGATTGTTACAAAACATTCACAAAATAGTAGACTGCACTAACACTTTTTTCATGTGAGACATCCAAATCTTGGACAATCAAATACAAGGCTGAATTAGTGATGTGTACTTGACTACTCCATTTACAGATCATTTTTTTTTCTACAATTAAAAATGTAAAACAGCTAGGATCAACTGGCGTAACTTCATTCATGTAAGAAGCCGATATAAATTAGTCACCTCAGCTCCTATTATAATTGATTTAAAAGCAAGGATGATTTATCTTTCTGCAGAAACTGTCTTATGGTGGAAAAGATTCACACCATTATTCTTTCTGCAGCTATAAAGGGTCTCTAAAGAACTAAATTACTCCATACACCTGAGAAAGGAATCCTCTAAGTAACCTATGTGGAAAACATTCACAGTATAGCCATTTTCCTCTGAAGCAGTCACCTAAACTCTCTTTATAGTCCATGAAGTTCTATGACAATTAGACTGACCCATTTTAGTAATCTACAATAGATGAATGAGAGATCATCCATGCCCTGGTCTTTCTATTGCTGGTATAAAGACAACTTAGATAATGAGCTCAGACAATGTCTAAAAAACACTGAGAAAATTTCTGCCTTCAGCTTTGTTAATGTTAGGTGAATTGACACAATGCGATAATCACCATTTTTCTATCTCTAAAGTTATGAAACACAGTTGTGACTTGCTTAGATGACATCACTTCTGAGTCGTATAGAGAACACTGCATTTCTTTGTGCTTCCACAGTGAATTCTGAGAGAAAGAGGAGGGCTGGACAAGGTCAGTGAGATTTCAGGCTCTCCGGGGAGGCTCTTTAGGCTCTGACCTTGGATTCTCCATCTTCTATCCATAATCAAACTGCAAAAAGCCCTGAGTAATTTGATCACGCCTCAGATCTGACCATGCTTTGAGCAGGAGGTTGAAATAGTCATCCTGAGATCTTTTCCAGCAAAATAAATCCTGTGATCCTATAAAAGAAGTGAGGTCAATCAGCAACCAAGAGATGAGGCTTCTGGATAATATGTGAGACTGACATGTGTCACTTCAACATCTGAAGAAGTTGGATGCTTCTTTGGATGGTGGGATTGCATTTTCTTGCTATCATTCCACTGCTTATATATCTTTCTTTCTTGTCTGTACTACTCTGAGGAACAGATGATCTCCTTTACTCCCTTTTATCTCTCCCAAATCTACTACAGTAGCTCCTATTGAATGTCTTATCTCCCAAAAGTTTCTTGCAAGCCTCCACAGCAGCCACTGTTCTCCTGAGGGGGAAAAAAAGTAGAAGGACTGAGATCCGTCTGATGGAAGACACAACTGGAAGCAGTGTCTACCCCACAATATTTTCCATTGACATGTTCATCTTAATATCCATCTAAAATATTCGCTGTGTGCTATGTATATGAGGAAACAGGGATAAGTAGTCAATATTTTCATAATCTCTGCATCATCATATCATTTGCTTATGTTATTTGTTTATGCGTAATATGGATAGTGGATTACTATTATGCTGCATTCTAAAAGTATGAAGCAAATGTAATTTAGGTATTTCCTTCCAGTCTATGATTTTGGATAAAATGATACTCCCAAGGCTTGAATCCACATTCAGTTCTGAGAAAGATAAAACACTGTCCTGGTTTTGTTAAAAAACAGGTTTCTCTTTTAGTGAATTTGTCTGTCAGCTAAAGCTTTCATATTACCTGCATTTTCCTGGAGAACCAGATACATGTTTTGGTAAACATAGCAACGGAATGCAAAGTTATTGATAAGCATGGATGGACATCTCGCAAGAGGGGCAATGAGAAACGGGTGACCAAGAAACTGACCAACTGTGTATAACATTCCATTCACGTGAATTCTTCATATAAAAGTGGGAGATCATGAGGGTCGCATCCCTTTTTTCCCTTTTTTCCCCGTTTGCTTATGGTCAACATTAGGAGAGGACCTTGCCAGCTGTCCCTGCGAACTGAGGCCTAGTGACAGACTGAATCCAGCTCTGGTTGGCTACAGAGTCCAAACCAGGACTTTGGTTGCCGGCTCTGCAGTTGCTGAGACTTTCAAGATTGGTTTTGTATATTTTGTATTATCCTCTCTATTCTTATTAGTAGCATTAGTAAAACATTTTTAATTTTTTCCACTCTCTTGTCTCTGCCCTTCTTTTCCTCCTGATCGCCTGTCCTGAGTGGGAAGGGGGGAGAGGGAGGGGCGAAAGGGGAGAGGGGGGAGAGGAGAGGAGGTTAACAATACATCTGCCAGGGTTTTATTGTCACCCCACAATCGAAACCCTTGACAAATACAATCTTTACATGTTTTAAGGAATATTTAAAGATTTGAACTTTAAGCATGGTGGAATTGTTACCAAATTTCTTTATTCATAATATCTCTGCTGGACCAGATCCCACTTATAATCACATATATTATTTCTCTTTCCTTTGTACTCATGTTAGTACTGTAGAAGAAGCAACAACAGATACGTCATCTAGCCTTACCATTGCTTTGAGAATCAAGTCCCATGTATTTTTCCTCAGCTCAACCAGTAAATTATTAGAAAAATTAGCAAGTGAAAATGGGTTTAATTCCTTATTAACAATGACACTAAATTTATTTTTTGTGTTAAATTTACTATTTCATGAAAAAAATACTTAACACTACTTGAAAACATTTTTTTTCTCACACTGATTCTTATGCAAGGATCTATAAAGACTCCTATTGTCACCCAGGTTTCATGTAAGACTTATTTCTCTGGTGATGTCAAAAGAACATTGACAATTTATACCTGCTGGACAGGAGATAACTTCTATTGTAAGTAATTTAGATATGTGGGGTTGTAACAGAGTTGATCATCTAGAAGACAAACAAAACTAGTTTTATATATATATATATATCTATATATGTATATATAGATATATATTTGCTGTTTGACACCATTGTCTTGGTCTGTCAGATCTTTATGCTCTTTTTACTATCTTTGCTCACAGGTTAGTACCCAACATAGTAAAGGCATGCAGCGCCAGTATAATGCAATTTTAAAATTCCATTTCTGTTCTTACCAGGAAATATTTTGTTTTAAATGTCCTAGAAATGGATTAACTGCACACTTTGAGAAAAAAAAATGTTTGTAAGAGCTGTTTTAAACTTTTATTTAACAAAATATGTCTAAGTCTTAATATTTTAGATATTTGATTACTTTTTTTTAACAATTATCATCAAATGTGCCTTTATAAAGGTTCATGACATGCTCTGTGATCTACATTTTCTTGGATGGTTCAGATGGAGAAGAGAGTAAATGTTATTTCATGTGGAATCCAAAATGTAAAGACTTAGCAAGGTAAAAATAGTTACCAAATTCTAAAACATCAAAGAAACAATGAGCATCCAAGGTGGGAGGCGGGGGGGTGGGGTGGTAGAATATACCTGAGAAATATATGGAATTGCATATTAAAGTTCAGAAAATTGGAAACTTACTATGTATCTCCAACATACATTCTAAATGGGTATCTCTGAGGTATTATAGTGATAATAAAAGTGTGTGTTCTGCTACATATTGTAAAATAAATCAAGGTGAAACCACAGTTTCTGATGTCAGAGGAATAATAAAAAAGAATCAGTGTGTTATAATAAATGGTTTAAAAATCCAAGGATGTTTTACTAAAAAAGAGAATATGTTTGTTTTTCTGTAGGATCCTGACAGACTGCCCTACTGTCCATAGTGAAAAAGATGAGGTTTTAATTTAAATTATTGAGTTAATGTTTTAACATGGATAATATATAACAGTAAATACATTTTATCTCTTAAGCACTTCTACTTTTCTGTATACTGTCTATTGTCTTTTCTGCTAGTAATAATGTCTTGAAGGAGGCAATACTGGGTTGTTCATAAATAGTTCATATGTCCCATTAATCCCTTCTTTGGTATGTGTTCTGGGATATGGATAAGAACTCTAGTGGGATATTGGTGTTTCTGGGATATTGATATGTCTGAAATGATCTCATACACAGAAAGAACTAAACTGAATTTGAACTTCTTAGACATTATTCAAGAAATAGCAACCTTCCAATAACTATATTCTGATTTTTGGACTGGGTTCAAACTTGCTATTAAAGGCATAAAGCAACTATGAAATACAAAGAGAAATTAAGGAGCTGCAAAGATTGAAACATAACGATAAAGATTTCAATTACTCTTGTGTATGCTGGGTAAAATTCAAATCAAGCTGTGATATGGGAGTTATATTTTTAGACATTACAAATTATGTTTTCTTGGAGGCTCAGATATATCACAAGAAAAAAAAAAAAAGGCAACTCTTGTTCTAATTCTGAATATCATACCAGTTTTGAACAAACTCTGAACATATCTTTCAGGCTTAATCTGTATAGTAAGATTTCAGAAAACTTTCCGCATCTTTTCACCTTCTTCCCCATTCCTCTTTCTCAATGCTATATATTCAGATTTCTCCTGGACAAAAACCTTGCATAGGAAGAGAACTGTGAAACACTTTGAAAGTTGCAGCCAATCAGCTTGGGGGGGGGGGGGGCGGGGCGAGGGGTGTAGGATTCCAGAAAGCACAATGAAATACACTTGACTCATTTTAGATGAACCTTCAGATTGTTACTCCGTGGACCCAGTTATCAAAACATACTGAAATTCTACTTCTTGTAGGAATAAAAGATATAGCAAAGTTCACTGAAAAGGCAAACTGCATACATTTGAGAAAGCTAATTATTATGAAACTGAAGGGTGGAAAGTGTGAATCTTAAAATAGAATTCAAATTTCTGGGGAAATTAGGCCTCAAGAAAGAGAAGCATCTCAATATGAAAGATGTAAAAGAGCATAAAACTAGCAATTCAAATTAAAAAACATAAGAAGTCAGGTCAAAAATATGTCGAGTATTTGTATGTTAAAGGCATAAAGGCTCATAATAAAATCTTTTTCAAACAAATCAAAAGCAGCAGACCTCAGAGAATCAAAGGGATCAGCAGAAGATGGAACTGTGAGAAACACTCATACAAGAAGGTTGCATGAGGTGACTACAGAAAAGAGAGATTAATATATTGACAATGAGTTAAAATGGGTTTTATAAAGGAAAATCATGCCTTAGAAATCTATCTGCTTTTTCAAAGTGTCACTGAGTAGGTGGATAAGTATGGTCTAATTATATTTCTATTTTCAAAAAGCTTTCAACAAGATCTCACATGAATTTCTTAAGTTTGGACCTTGACTTCTCAATATGCACATAAATGTTTAGAAACATGATAACTAGAGAGGCAGTGATGTTTTCAAATAATTCAGAATACATAGTCAAAATCAAAGCTGTCTATAAAGAGCTCAAGAGGATTTCTCCATAGTCAATGACTCAAGGATAAAATGGTATATGAAATGCAGAATTAGTAAGCATAGAATAATGCACATAGAATGAAAAAAAAAATCCCACAAACCTTAGTTAAACTTATATAATTGTAGTCTCTAAATTTGTTGTACAGGAAGATGTCTTCTGTCAGTCTGTTCAGGTCTCAGAGGAAATATCCTTAATATGCATAGGTAGTCAAAAGGCAAAAAGGATCTTGTGGAACAGCCTGGTGGAACAGAGACTAGAAAACTTCAATAAATAACTGCAGTCTCGACTGTTCCATTAAAAATATTGTCTGTGATTTAAAACCAGACTGTGGTGGTACTGCAAAAAAGTTGCAGAGAAGAATAATGTGTTGATTCTGGGACACACATAATGGCTTCCATATAAACTGAAACTGTATCTGGAAAGGCATGACTGAGGAAAAATAGGTTCAAGAAGTGTAGCATTTTGAAAAAAAAAAAAAAAAGGTAAATGTGGTTAGGAATCATACTAGAGCTATGGGCACCCCCAAAAAAGTTCTTGGATATGCAGTAAACAAACACTTTTTTCCTCACACAGCACGTTATTACAATGTTGAATTCTTTGCTACAGTGATTTTGGAAGTCAAAGGTGCAATCATATTCAGAAAGTGGATTCAACAAATCCCCTAGGCATTTAGGCCTGTAGTGGATTTTAAAATACAACAGTTCAGATGTAATTTTTACAGGAAGTCTTCAGGTAGATAATTACCAGAAACTGAGAGTTCACTAAAAGAAGGATCACCCTGTACTTCCTACATTTCCTAAGCATTGGCATTTACTACCAGGGACAGGATGTCAAAAATATGTGGAACTTTGGTTTGATTTTGTAGAGAAGTTCCTGCATTCTTTGTCTGATATGAAATTTATGAACAGGGCACGAAGCTTAAGAGATTGAAACATGCTTTTTTTAACCATTCTGCGTGTGTAAACACTAAGTCCCTGAGTTATTAAAGAATTTTGTAATACAAACCCATCTTTCGTCACAATTTCTCCATTTCAGGAGAGAGTGAGAGAGCCACCTACTTGAAGGTGAAATGCACCACTCTGAGGATGGCAAATAATTGTTGTTCACAGTAAAAGAAATCTAAGGTGATTAGCATAGATTTATAACTTTTAAATATTTATACTGTCTAAAACAAAATGTATTCAGAGAACTTGTGCCTTGACACTGTGGTAGAGAATTTGGAGACACAACCAGTGCCAGGAGCGCACTGAAATGCTTGGAAACTGAGAGCTCCATGACCTCACTTGTGCTAGGACCAAACACTTCAGTTTTGGGAGTCAGAGCTTAACAGAATAGCAACCTTATACAGGAATGCAAAACACCAAACAAATACCATGAATCATTTGTAGCATTGGTTCTTCTTCTATCTCACATTATGACTATCTTTGTCAAGACATTCACTGAGACAGTAAAAGCAGAGCACCCTGTAGCATGGTCTCTTTCTTTCTGAGTATTTTTCAGCAGATCA
Organism: Streptopelia decaocto; assembly: GCF_964273445.1. Classification (NCBI taxonomy): domain Eukaryota; kingdom Metazoa; phylum Chordata; class Aves; order Columbiformes; family Columbidae; genus Streptopelia; species Streptopelia decaocto. Next base: position 154,412,725 of record NC_138663.1, read on the forward strand.
TAAATGATGAAGATTGAGATGACATAGGGAGGGTAATGGAAGAAAAAATTGTAAAGGAACTTTGGCAGAGTTGAAATTATCCAGACAAAATAAAAACCTACCCTTGGAAACTACATACAAACTATTTTCTATTGCCTTCAAGCGCTGGACATAATAAGGCTAAAAGTCAAAGTCCAGGCATGCCTGTGTTAAGAAAAAAATGTAGAAAGTTATTTATTCAGTCTGTGAGAATTCAGAAAAATGGAAGAAGACACAAATTGTGGGAATAATGTTCAGTGTCTGAATAATAATTTCTCACATATTAGGGGATCATTTTCCTTCCTGACAAGTTATGATTGCTACCTATACAGTATAAAATGAAGAAATGAAAAGATCCATTGCTCTTGCTACAATCATCAGGTCATCTGAATGGCAGAAAAATGATTTTTCTCAATATTCAAGACCAGGTCAGCTAAACTATTTGTATTCACAACACTGTAGTCTCTTAAAGTATTCCTTAACCTTGCTTCTGATTCTTTGACTGGTGCACTGTTGGAAGACTGTAAAAAAAAACCAAACCAAACCAAAACAAAAACCTTATATTGAATCAAGACAGAAGGCAGCATTATTTTTAAAGTGCAATGGTTTGAAATGTGTTCTTTGCAACTTATGGTAAAATTCACTTTTGGGAAGGAACAGTCCTAGGAACCACTAGGACACTACTTTGGGTGCTGCAGGTTTGGCACTTCAGTAACACATACTTTTTTATCTTGCACAGCTGTAAATTTTGAGTAATCAAATTCTGTCTACTTCATGGTTTATATTCATGCCATGAATGATACTCTAGATCAGTGAAGCTCTGCATTGATTAATACTAATATTTTTAAGTGAATATAACTTAATCTGTCAATCCTGGCAGCGTGATAAAGTTACTTCTACTTTTAGAGGAATAACAGAAGAGTATGGGTAGGAAAGCACTTCTAGATGTCAGCTAGTCCAACATGCCCAGACCATGGAGGGCTAACACCCCTCAGACATTGCACAACATGGCTGTGAGATGGTCTATGCGCTTTTTGTTTACTAAGCACATAAAAAAACAGTATCGTTCTCTGTGGCTACATCTATATGAGTAAACTAAGTATGACCAGGGTGTGGGTCCACTCATAACATCCAGCACTGGTCCACAATAATCCACACCACTTCATAGTTATTCCATTGCCTGACATGATTTTGGCTCACACCAGCAAGCACCCTTCTACACAAAAGCCAAAATACAAGACAATAACTAAGACTACACTAAGGAGCCGGGGACTGCAGAGGCCAAGGTGTATTCCTGGTAAGTAGTAAAGATGAGACAGCTCTCTTTGAGAGGGAGAGAGAATTTGGCTATATGGGCTCAAATTGTGTTGTGCAATTATGTCTTTTGTCCAGAGATGAGCCTTTTGACATTTCCACTCAACTAGCTGGCTATCTGAGTAACAGGAGAATTTATTTTCCCCATTGCCAAACCTAATATTCTTCTGTTTCATTAAACTGATGTGATTGATTACATGCTTGCTGACCTGATGCATTTACTATGCAGTTTGAATAAGATTAGAACAATTTTATCCTGCACAAGTGGTTTTTTTTCTATCTCTATATGTGCGTGTTGTTTATCTTTACTGTCACTTCTTACAAGAATGTATTTTGCACTTTGTGGGAAAATGGTTGTATTAGTTAATGCCGTTTGGAGAGAAGATATATTTATGCTTAGACCTGCCAAGATTCTCTGTTTCCTCATGTATGAGGACAGCCTTATCCAGACACAATCCTTTGAATAAGTAAAATTGTTTGCAATAAATATAAGAGAAACACAAGCCCTTTCTACTCGTATAATAAAGATTTCTCTATTTTCTCCATGCCAAGAAAAACTTCTCTTCCAACTCTGTTCTGTCTATACCAGCATCACATCAACACCACTGATACAAATCATCCTGTTATTAGCAGAGACTATAAACTTTCAAAATCAGAACTTAAGATAAATGCTCTAACTTCTTTTACTTCTGGGACAGAGAAACTGTCCCTAAGGCCAAATTGGCTGCCTGTAGCTCAGAGAATCAGAGATAACCCTGGCCCATTGAAGAAAGCTAATGAATATTAGCCTCAAATGTTATCCATCTTTCTAAGCACTCATATTTTTCCAACTGAAATACTAAGGACACCTACTGTCCTGTCTCACTCACTACAGTAACTTGCTTAGAAATAAGATTCAAGTGGGACTCCATAAGAAGTGGCTATAAAAATATGACAACCACCTGCCTCCAGAAAGAAAAAGAGGGTTAAACTTTAATATACCTTAACTTTCTTTTCTGAACAGTAGAACCTTCCTTCCTCAGAATCAGTAGGCAGAGTAAATAACCATGTACAGCAGATGTCCACACTGACTTGGGAAGTCAGAAAGATAAAATTCCATGTGCACATAAGAACATATTCTCAGCATTAGCAGAATGTAGTAGAAACATCAGATAAGTGAAAACAGATGTTGTTAAAATGTCAAGTGCAACACATGTATAGATACAAGATAAGCTTTGAAAAGGTTAAACTTTGATCCAGGTTAGACTATAGGAACTTATGTTAATCAGGTAAAAACAATAATCTACTTTGGACCAGATAGTGCCACCTTTACTGTAATATGCTATTATGTATTGCTCTCAATGGGACCACCTCTGAAATATTAACTGGTTGAGCCAAAGTGGTGGCAGCATCTCAGCTGTGCATGCTTTGTGGTGTGCTTCTATAAACGTATTCTCACCAACATCCAGAGTGTTCAGTAAATCCTTTCCTAGTCACACACCCACACTTTCATCCAATGTAAAGAGGAAGCAGTGAAAGAGAGTAACATACGGCAAGATATGCTCTCAGGTCTCAACCTGATATGCAGCCACCATACATCCAATCACCATGAAGCAGATCCATGTTCCACAGTTTTGAAGTAGTTCATATTTGTATGTCTTCCATTCGAAAGGCAAATAACCTTCCTCTTCAGTCTATACAAAGCTTTCAAAATATATATTTAGATAGAAAATCTGACTTGATCTTCATTTCAGAGTTATGACTGGAAGTTTCCACATACCTGCTATGAGTTTTGCTTAATCAAGGAGTAAGTTTTTGACCTGTGTGTATGCTTTTAAAGTGTCAGGGCTGCATCATGTCAATAGTCACAACCCTGAGCACGTGCTACTAAATAACTGGTATATATCTTCAGTAACTAAAGGAAGCACCATACTTCAGAGGCGCTCCTTGGCACTCTCTCCACAGGGGACCAAAAAAAGCTCTGAGGTCTTGTTTCAGTCCTAAATGCCTATGTTTCTCTGCACTCAGCCCCCATGTCTATGTCCTTTGTGAGTTGCATTCACGCAGTGTGGAACCAAGGTTCCTCAATTACTCTCACTGCTTCACCAATGGTTGGGAGCTGGTAGGCTCAGCTATGCATATGTGTAGTGTAACAACTGCCATAGCATGCTCTCATCTTTGGGGCATATCTCTTTGGTTTGCCTCAAAATCAGGAGATAGAACTGTTTCATGTAATTGCCAAACCCCCATGGAGGTGAAATCTCAGTTGCATCGTGTCTAGGTTCTCTTCTCTTTACTTTCTTACAGCAGGGGGATGATCATTTAATCAGCTGTCATGATCTTCTCACACACACCATCTGGATAAGGCAACCTAATCCACCAATGCTTGAATAAGTTTCTGTCCTTTTTCATCCAAGTGTTACACCCAGCTGACATGCGGGGTAGTAACAGCAAAATATATTTTACAAATACTGGATCTTGATTCCTTGCTACAATTAAGTGTTGTTCATAAAGAAGCACATCCATTTCTACCTTTTAGCATGTCAACATGATCAGTCCTTCATTTAGAACACTAAGGACAACAGTCATGTTCAGATTTTTAGGTGATGGAAATTTACAGTTAATACATATTAATACATATTACTCACCTTATTGTGACTTTTGCTACTCTTATGCTCCTGATAATAACCTCTGAGAGGAAAAAAAAAAAAAAAAAGATGCAGCAATACCATTTTGACTCATCCTCCTTTTGTATTGTTCAATAAAACGACTTTTTTTTAGGTAAGACCTTATATTGAATGAAGCTGAAGGAGGGACTCCTTCCAGCGTCAGTGTGGCACTTTAACATCTCAGCTCTTTGTGACCTATAGCTGAATAAAGCGCTAACCTTTAAAAGACTTTTTCATAACTGCTTTTTCTTTTGCAGAGATAACACCTCATACAGTTGTATTCTGAGATCAACTTCAAGATTCTGTATTGCTTTTAGGGGCTTTAAAGACATAATAGAATAGCTTTATTTTATTACTCGGCTCAGAATCTTCTCATCCATTTCAATCAGTTTGGTTTACACTTGGGTTTTACTTCCAAGTTTTTCTAGTATTTTTACATGGACTTGGACATTTTGCCTTCTGATTGTTTCAACACGGTAAGTTGAGCACTTAACTGGAAATCAACAACTAGGCACAATTCTAAGAGGTTAATATTGCCTTGTACATTTTATGTTAGTATCTATTTTAGGAATGTTATTGTTTTGTAATGCAATAGAATTGCATTTAAATAAGCGTCTAAATGCTTTTCCTTAATACCTTCTTGAATATGGCTGTCTCTTTTCTATATCCATTCAAATATAACGTGATTACAGACCCCAAAATATCCAGTTGCTTTCAATGTTCTCCTTCACTCTACAGGTGTTTGAGATTTCTGCAGTCAGTAACATTGTATTTGATAAAGCAAACTACAAGTATCTTTTGGGAGAGGCCATTAGTTTACCATAAACAAAGTTGATACATTGAGGATGTTATCAACAGTTGGAAAGTGTAGCACTAAGTAGAAAAAGAAAAGAAGGCAAATATTGTCTCTTCCCCTTCTTGTGGATCACGTAATCCTTACAATAGACTTCTAGGAGTTCAATAAATGGCTATTATAGTAAGTCCCGTCTCTTTTTGCATGTTTTTGGACTTTCTCTGCTGTTATTACATGTCACTGTTTGAGCAGCACCACAACTTGTCCTTCTGCTGGGACAATTAAACTTTCTAGTTCATGGAGCAGAGACTGAGGGACATGACTGACAGAAAGGTCAGTTGCCCATTCCTTTATTTTTCCAAGTTGGACAGTAGAACAGTATATCTGTTTAAAAAATTTGACAGTGACAGAGGATACATCACCAGATACTTCTTGCTTTAGTGTATGTGTACATACATATATATAAACTGTTGATAGTGTGCAACTATGTTAAATTTTAAATGACAGAGATGGCAAAAAGGTCATTCTTGACACAAGGGATAATGCCTGCAAAATATGAAGCTGTTAAATCAATGCATTAAAGCATTTCTCTGGGTCTCAAGCAGTATTTAAGACAGCAATATTTACTTTTTTCTCTGCCTTCAGGGTCATAACTGTATTTTTATGGCTGAAAATTTTCAGAAACATTCATGAAGATGTTTACTGTAATGATTTTCAGGACAAACAGGAAAGTTTGGCTAAGCTGATATAATAGACACAGCTTTGCACAGCAGGGAGTATCAGGCAGCTCTAAAAATAGAGATTGCTACTACTTCTGCCTAGAATAACATGCCTGAAAGAAGAATACACATTTACACAGCTGGCTTTACATGGCTCTTATTCATGCAATAAAACAAAAGGAAATTACCTCTTCCGAGGTTTGTTTTTTTTTTTTTTTTTTTTTTTATCAGACACTCATTAAATAATAATTAGTTCAAAGTATAAATGTGTATCATGAGTCATTTCTATATATGCATACTTATCCTTTTTGAAAGAGCAATTGTCTCCCTGAGGTAACGTACAACATCAGTGGGCTGTGTGAGGTCTTAACAATCTTACAGTTTAGTAGACCCAGTTTCAGCAGTTGCATAACCTTTTATTGGGTCTTAAACCAATGTGAAAGTAAAGGGTGCTTCCTGCCTGGAGTTGATCAAAGCTGAATTTGGTCAGAACTTACTAGCTGAACATTTAAATTCTATCTAGGCCAATGAAAAGTTAATCATTTTTTTCCCACTGCTTCTTCACTACTTCAGTCTTTCAGGATTTTATTTCTTCTTGAAAGCTCTCTCTCTGACTGTCATATGTATTTTTTCCCAAAAAATATCAAGGATTAATACCTCTGTGGATGTCCCCTTTTTCTAATTTTTTTTCTACACGGAGGCTATCCAGGAAGACTCACAGACTTCATTTAATTCTTCCCTCGCAAGTCCAAAATGGTATTTAATCATGTTTCTCTTATCTGTAACCTTTCTGCTCCCTTGAGGAATTTTTTCCTTTCTTCGATAAATTAAAATACTCCCTAGTATTATTATGATGGTAATCTCATTTATGTCCTCCTCTCTAATTATTTCATACTTCCAGAAATGACAAGAGATCTTTCTGCCAACAGCATTACATAAACACAAGACTTTCTCTTTTTTTCTAAAAGTGAAGAAGAAATGACAGTCAATCAAATATTGTTTTCATGAAAATTCTTTCTACATTCCTCTGCAATCCTTTATAGCCTTGTGAACAAGAAAAATAATATTGTTTGTAAAGGTTGTAATTTAAAAAAATAATAAAAAGCCCCACATGCAGTCTGAAACCGTAGACTACTTCACAATTATTTTTATTTAGGCAATTTACTTTTTCTTTGCTGTTGACTTACTCAGTGTAAAAAACTTATTACTACAGGAAACCACAAAATGGGGAAAGGTTGGTGTTTATCTTTTCCTCCAAGAGCTGAAAGTGAACTAAATCTTAGTTCATCTGTTACTACATGTATGGTGGTCGTATATGATTGCTCTTATCCTATTTATTTTTATTGATCCATTTTAGGTTCTACCACGTCTTCAAAAATAAATTAGAAAGAAAACAAAGATTTGTATGTTTGAGGGTTTTTCAGCCGATGTGTCGAACTGGCAAAATGCTTTCTTTGAAGGTATAGTAGAGCTGACACATAATTGTTGCCCTTACCTTTGTTGCTACTGACACTGGAATCTGAACCCTCCTTAGAGACATAAAAACAATTTCGATGTGACAATCTGAGAAGTTACCACCAGTATTTTACAAATTCCGCAAGGTCAGAGATTTTGACCTATACTGAGCCAAGGAAACCTCTGGAGGGCGTTATGTTTTATGGGAAAAATGTTGTCATTGATTTCCAAATCACACATTTTAGTGCAACATAGAAGAGAACAGCAGCCATGAAAAGCAAAATTCAGTAGGAAGAAAAGTAACAAAAACCCAAGAAGTGTTTAAAATCTAAGAATCTAAGCTTCTTTTTTCTTTTTTTTCTTTTTTCTTTTTTCTTTTTTCTTTTTTCTTTTTTCTTTTTTCTTTTTTCTTTTTTCTTTTTTCTTTTTTCTTTTTTCTTTTTTCTTTTTTCTTTTTTCTTTTTTCTTTTTTCTTTTTTCTTTTTTTCTTTTCTTTTCCCCAGGTTCTTTTACACATTATTTTCCAGTCATAGCAGAAAGATAAAAGCAAAGATAAAGAATGGGGAGTGATGATGATTCCTTATTTTATAGCATACACCAACCTGAAAATTGGTATGGGGTCTCATATATTTCTCTCTGAAAACCCAAATAAAATATACCACTATACTTTGTTTCTTCCATGTGGCACTTAGAATTACTTAAAAGGTCTGAAAGGGCTGACACTAGTCCTTTAGTATAAATCCTAGTTTGATCTTTATTACCAGCATGACATATACATAATCTTTTAATCTTTTTCTGAATTTCTGTAAAGACAATAAGTTTTAAAACTACTTCCCCAAAGTAAAAAACGAAGTTATTTTCCTGATTAAGTTTCACAACATTGTCCAGCTGTCATGCAAGTTTGGTCATTTGGATAGCCAATGGCAGGATTTTTTAAGGCCATTACCTCATAAAAAGAGTTTGTTATCAAATACATTCATTCTGAGGCTGTTGTTTATCAATAAAATAAGTCATTGGATTTCTAAATAGACACCACCTGGGGAAGTAAACTGAGATTTTCAGAAATCACTATTACTAATTTGACAGGAATTAAGGTTAAAAAAAACAAGTGATTTGTCCTTTACACCTGTAGAGTATCTTGTGATATTTATCCTCTGTTCTTCCAGGCAGAGACTTAGAACAGTGTCATAACCTAAGTGTCTGTCTCTCAGCATCCTTCTTATGAACAGGGGATGCATAACACTCATGAGATTTAAAACTGATTCATTTACAAGCTACTTTAAATATCTATATAAACACTTTTTCATTAGGTACAACTAGAGTATTAAAGTCCACATATAAGATTTCCCAAGGAATTTCCCATTATTAAATTATTGTTATTATTTTCCTGTTAATTCATTAAAAGCCTTTATTTTTCTCCTGTGAAATGTTTTGCTTGTTGTAGGAAGGATTAAAAGTTGTCACTGCAGGCACTAATATGATACATCTTCAAAAAATTCACAAGTATTTTATTTTTTTAAAAGTTGTCTTTCTTATGGTTTATTTATTTTAACAACATTATAGTGTCAAAACAGGAATTTCCATATTTATCATGTTCAGTGTGCAACAAGAATTATAACATAATGGATACATTGAGACAATCTGGTTAGATAACTGTGAAAAGTTATGAATAACTGAAAAAATCCTGACACTGTAACATCTTTTAACAAAAGAGACTTGAAAACTGGACTGCAAAAAACATAAAATTCACAGTCTTTTTCAAGATATATTGAAAAACTTCTTTTTACAAAAAAGTTTTTACATAGAGTTTTCTCCTTTGCCTGTGTTTTATTTGTTTATTCTCTCATTTTGGCATTGAAAAAGAGAAGAGGAAAAAATAATATGTTGAGGAGTTTTACATGTTCATTGTGTTCTACTTGCTACCTATTCTAAGTAAAGTGTGTGGTGGAAATTTCCACTCTCATAAAAGCTGTACCTCTGAAATAGTTTAGAAGATATAAACCCGAACTATAGAACTCACACTGTTCCACAAAACAAAGCTTTATAATGTTTTTATTAATTATTATTAGATCTTAAACATAACTCTATTACATATTGATAAATGTTCGTAATTGAATAGGAATCTTGATTTTTAAACATAAGCTTTTTACAGGAAAGAAAAAAAATATACCTTCAAATAGAAGAAATAATTTAACTTAGACTCATGAATGAAAAAAACTGCATGTGGTTTTAATGTCTATTAATTCATGACAGTATTCTCTTGCTTCAGATACAATCATGTATTTTCAAGATTAACTACTAAAATATTAGGCCTAGGGCACATGGAATATTTTTACATACCTAGTGCCATGGTGGCAGTTTCATAGATAAACAAGCAAAAAGAAAGGAAGGTCAAGTTAAATTCTCCAAAGTACTTGTCAGAACTTGGGAAAGGACTAAAGAACCTGGGAATCCTGGCCCGTAGCCCAATGCTCTAGACCACAAAATAAATATTGCACTTAATATATCCACTCTAGCCAAAGTGTTTTAGCCTGCATGACGGGGCTACCCAGAACTGACAGGATATTAATTCTAAAATTGATCCCCATTGGTCTTTTAGGCAACTAGATATTAATTCTCCTGCAAACCACGTAACGCACAATTTTCATCTTACATTTATAGTTCAGCACGCGCACATTATTTCCTACAAAAAATGTTACGGTGCTATCTCATAAGAGTTTTGGGGGCTTTACATATTTCAGTGTTGTTGCTGATAGTGAGGACTCTTCTCCAAATAGTCCTCCCTAATCTCCTTAAATGAGGAGAGGGGGGAAGGTGGTAAAAGCAAGTGTGGGCAAGGCTAGGAACGCAGTGGCAGGGCAGAGAGTGTCTGCACGGAGCGCTGCCGCCCTCTCAGCATCTCCCAGCTGGGCAGCAAAGCTGACCCACTACCCCAGCTGTGTTGGCTTCATTGCTCACTGGGCCCTTGCTGAAAGCCCACCCTCACCATTGAAAATTGTTAATAAAAAATCGTGATACTGAAATGAATTTGACTCATTCTCAACCCTCAATACTAAAATCAGAGGTAAACCTAGTGTTCTGTGGATTGTAAGACTATTGCTCGTATGTTTACTTTTTTTTTTTTTCCTAAATGAAGTGAGAGGAAAAATCACATCCAAATTAATTAAGCTTCTTGTAAGACTAGCATTGGTAGATACAGTTAATTTTCATCTTCTACCAAAGATATTAGAGTTCATATCTCAAAGGTAATTGAAAGCCCATATTTGAAGGAAATAATTCCCTTGGGTTCAGAAGCGGGATTTACTTAACCTACAATGAATGAAGGAGTGGTGCAGTAAGTTTAGCTAATATAACAGCTTTATGCTTTTCATATATTTTTCCACTGAAATTTCCCTCCTGCTTCCTGTGTTTGACATTTTAAGGAGTACATTCAGTTGAGTTTTTCAATGAGTCTCTATGGTAACAGCAAAAACGCCCAATCAAAGGACTTTACCTCCTCTGCATTCTTGCCTGTTCACTCAGCAGAAGCTGTAAAGCAGAGAAGTGAGAATCACTGGTCCTTTTAAGTGTAATAGTAGTGTGTTATAAAGTAGGAAGAAATGATCTGTAGATTTCAAGACTACTAACAATCACACTAGTTAGAGAAATAATTCATCATCTGTCAAGTAACAGCTTCAGCATCAAATAACTTTAATATTTCAGAATTAAATATGTTATTTTGTATTAAACTGAATATTTGATATTTTCCTTTGTTTTAAACTGAAGGATTGTTCTTTCAAATTTTCAGCCTACGCTGGGATATACTGGAGTACAGCAGCAGGTGCAATAAGTTTATGAAGTACTTTTATTGTAAGCACACCATGAAATGCCACTTTTCTGGCAATGTATTCAGTAGTAACTAGCAACTCAATGATCATAGATGTAAAATAAAGAAATATGTTAACAGATTGCCTGAAGTCAATAAAAAATGGAGGAAGTCAGAAAAGATACACAGGATTAAACATCAGTGTCAGGAAACCACAATAACCTACTAAAATCCATTGAAGGAATTTTGGTGAACAGGTATTGTTGTAGCAAGACTTGCTTTTCCACTTGCTTTTTTTCTTTCAGATTATATAAGAGGCTCAGCTGAAGTCCTTTAAAATATAACTGACTTGGGATATTGGCATTTCCCCTAGACACTATTTAATTGCATTACATACATATATATTTTAGAGAGATATTTAGAATGCCCCGGCATTGTCAGAACAGTGGCGCCAGGCTGGAGCCTGCCAGCATTTGCCCGCCAAGGAAGCCTCCAGGGGCCACATCCTTGCCAGCCTGGCACGGTGCGCTGGGGACCGGACCACGTCGCACAGCCGTAGCGAGAACCTGTTTGTGCCGCCCAGTCACAGCAGTTTGTCCCGCACAAAGAAGCAACATCACAGAAGCAGATCTGTTTTACTGTTCTAATCAACCTAGCACAAACATTAACGTGTTTACTCATAGCTTAAGCTTTTGAAGGTCATCCATCATTAATAACAAGTCTTATGTATTAATACATGGAAAGACACTCCTAATTAACAGCCCTTTCAGCAAGGCGGAAACAAACTGCAACATTTTAGTGTGATTAAGAAAACTTTTCTCTGGCATTTGGTACTCAATGACAGCTTTGCAGAAACCTGCCAGTTTGGTTTCTAATGAACCCTGGCCATTATCAGCTAAGATTCTGCTTGAACGCGGATGACCATTGTTTCTTAGAGGGTAAATAGATGAATTAACCATGGACAGATACATTGTGTCCAACAGAGATTTTAAGTCAATCATTTTGACTTTCAATTGTTTGCTCTTTTCAGTAAGGACTGAATGGTACAAATGCAGGAAAGAAAAAAACTGAACAAAAGATGAAATCTCAACTACAGTGTTTATGCTGGGTTTCTATTGGCAAATAATTAAGGTTTGTCCAGCTTCTAACCAGTGAAGTAGATTGGTCAGCTTTTGATGAAATTTTATTTACAGTGTAATGAAAACTCACAAGGTAATGGTAAACGTAAGGCCTGGAGAAATCACTTGTGGTATACTGCAAGTCCCAATTAATTCCAGTTCACATATACAAAAACAAAAATTAATGTTTATGATGAAGAATGGACTGAACACATACAAAACAAAAACTGAATAAATTTTTGATGTGTGAAAAATGCACATCCTGCAAGTACTTAAAAAACCCTTGAGATGCACATCACATCATGACTTTTAGAAAAGCTCTAAAAAAACTAAAACCAAACTTCAGCCGCAAATGAAAACTTAAATCTGTATTAACATTATGAACAGAGGTGAAGCTGACTGAAAACTTTTAAACAGTGCTTTTTGACAAAAGAGCGGCAGTAGAGGAATCATTACATTCATTTTTCAGAGATTTTATTAAAAGGCCACATGTGAAGTCAAGCAGATAAATGACAAATTGCTTCAGAACGGTGACAGCTTCTAAAATAGTAACATAAATAACTAGAATTTTTTTAACTAAGTAAAACATTTCCAAATAATAAATCAGTAGCTATTGATAAAATATATCAGAAACTGAAAAATGTTTCCAAATTCCAGTTAATTAGATCTATGGCCAGAGCACAACTGGTCATGAGATGTTATTACTGTACCAAATTTTTGACAGAAAATGCTGTTGTAAATTCAAGATCTATTAAATGCTAGTACATATGGATCAACTTGTAATGTAGTATGAGGAGGTAATGAAGGAGAAAATCAAAGGCAAGGTTATAATACAGAACTACAGAGAACTGATGATTCTCTTATTAGCTTTCAGAAGTAAATTAACATAAAAATTATTATTAATGCTTTCCAATGAATCCATGAATGGTTTTTGTACTGTCTTACTTTATTTACCTCATGAAAGGCAGCTTAATTCACAATCAAATTCAGTATAGTAAGTTCATTATATAAATCCTTTATCACACTAGTAGCTATTCCGTACAGGGAAGAGTGATACAGAAGCCTTTGCCCCACTATTTACATCCTTCCAGTCTGTCTTATTGTGGTTTAACCCCAACCAGCAGCACAGCCCCACACAGTCACTCACTCAAGCCCCTGCAGTGGGATGGGGGGAGAATCAGAAGGGTGAAAGTGAGAAAACTCAGGAGTTGAGGTAAAGGCAGTTTAATAGGTAAAACAAAAGCTGTGCATGAAAGCAAAGCAAACCAAGAAATTCATTCTCTAATTCCCATTGGCAGGCAGGTGTTCAGCCATTCCAGGGAAGCAGGGCTTTGGTCCTTCTAATTTTCTCCCTGCATAACTTGTAGTTCTCCTGAGTTGCCTGCCCCTTCTTCCAAAGGGGCTTCTCCTTTTATTCTCCACTTTCAGCCAAAGCTCTCTTTATCTCCACTTTATCTCTTTATCTCCACTCTTTATGTCATACCACCTATATTGTGTATATAGAGCAGGTCCAGCACTATCCAAGGTGAAAACCAGTCTAGGTACCCGCCTGTGTTCTCCCACACACCCTGGCACCCATGACCATGCTACCATAGGGTATATCTCTGTGTGGTATCCCTAAATACTTTGATAACCTTAGGAAAAGCCAGAAACACATTCTTGAGACACACCAGTATGAGCATTTGGAATATTCATGGGTGTTCAAGGTACTGAGGAGTCATTGAAATGAAGCAGAAAACATCTACCCTATAGAAGGGGAAGGTGCCATTCTTTCTTTCCTCCACAAATCAGCTCTTGGAGGAGAAGAGGGAAAAAACATAATTTTTAATTTCCTCCATTACATGGTTCTGGAAGCACTAGGCAAACATCAATGCAGAGCACAGATACCAGATGTGACAAAGCACTTAAGATTCTCAAAAATGCTTAAGATGTGATTTACACTCAAACAAAGGAAACATATTATACATAGCAGCTCGATATAGCTACCTACTTTTAAGTGAGGGGAAAAAAAAGTAACCCCAAGCCCTCTACAACTATTCTGTCTTATGACAGGAAAGTAACAAAGATAAGTGAGATATTCCTCACAAAGAAGGATTGTCAAGGCATCTGTCTACTTTGTATAATATTGATGATAACCAATCTGAGATTCAATGTCATATCATTTAAAATGAAAGATTTTGTTAGCCATGTGCCAGCAGCTAAGTTGTATATCTGTCATGGATCCATAACATTTTAAGAACCTCCTTGAGCAATGAAATACATTTGTTATTGTAAATGAAGATTAAAAGTAATAATTATCTGTATGATCACATTAGAAGTTCAGTGTATGAATCATGATAGCTCAAGGTTAAGTATGCTTTGTAATGCAAGACAATTGATTACCCTGTATTTCATGCTGGTACAGTACTGCTTCTGTGGTCTTAAAATTAAAACAAAAACCTGAACACAGATTTGCTTTGACAGTTTTTGTCAAAAATAGTTACACGGGGAAGTGTCTGATATTTGGGGTTTTGCAGTTGTCACTTTTAAAGTGTCAGTGTTCACAGCCTTTCCAGGTAAATTTGTCTCTTAAATTCTCAGCTTGCACCATACATGGGATCAAGGACCAAGTGGAGGCATTCGTAATCTAAATTAAATGAAGATCCCACAAGAGATCCCACTCCTTTAACAATATGCAGTTAATGGATTACTGGGTCATTACTGCAGCAAACAGGCAAAGTCTAGATATAAACTCCAACAACAGAATCTTATTAAAATGGCACTTTCAGCAGTAAGCCGTACAGGTCATATATGAGGTAAGTAAATCCAGAAAATCCTTTTAAGGCTAGCATTTCCCTTAACATTCTCCTATACATTCTGAAACTGAGATTAGTGAAATGGTTTATTTTATTGAATCCCTACAGTGTCATCATGTAATAGTATTTCACAGCTCCAGTATATCATCACATTACATTATACTCTCACTGTCGCCATGCAAACTACAATACCATGAAGTGATAACATAGTGTAATGAGACATAGAATCCAGTGTAATGTGATATACAAGAAAGTCAATGTGGCACATCTCCAAAATTACCCTCATTTAAAGGGAAACCAGATGAATTTTTAATATAAATGTACAGGTCATTCATTTTCTCCATTTTTTTGAATGTGTTTAATCTCTGTGTATCTTGATACTTCCACAGAGAACTTTATTATAGTCAGAAGCAATCATATTTTACTAAAAAAGCTGAAATCATAAAGTCAAAGCCATTTTGTATGCAACTTTCTGAAAGGACTTTAAAAGTATTTGAAAAAAATACTTTTACAAACAAAAAGCTAAAGCAATGATATAGGTGCCTCATGTCTTTGAGAGGTTGTATACATGACAATTAAATATATTATGTTCACAGAACTGAAAATCAGGTTGGTTGGTGCTGCTTTCCTACACACATACACATACTGATATCCTCATACCTTGGTTATCCCATGAGTACGTTTAGGGAGAGATCATCTAATCTTCCCTAACTCTTGTTGGAGGTGTAAATAAGGGAATTAACTGCCTTTGCAACAGCAAGAGATGGTCAAATACTAGTAATAAAAATTCTCAAGGAAAAGCTAATAAAGAGAAACTTAGTTGCAGATGAGTCTCTCTACACACAGTGTACCTCTCCAGAGGAAAACATTCAAGTATAACCAAATTAGGGAAACATACTAATGTTGCATTCACATGGAAGTTCAGTTATCACTGAAAAAGAAGCCTAGGTAAGATCAGGCCCATACAACACACACTCATCGGATTTCCCCAATAGATGTGTAAGTTAGTTGGTTTTGATGTATCAAAACGAGTGATTTACATTGTCACTTATTAGAATCAGTAGTAAGACTGCCTAGCTATCGTAAAGAAGCTGATTTTCTCTCACATACCTCCACATTTCTCTGCAGCTCTGTGCATCTGCAGCATACACTCTTCCAGCTTACAAAGCTAGGTGTTTGCCACCTTCTGTCAGCTGAGAAAGGAAAATTTAAATAGCAAAGAGGAGAGAAAACTATGCACCTATCCACCACACAGCCACTTCCCACCTTCACACATGTGAAGAGATTTCCTTCAGCAAACTCTGTTTCAGTGTGAATCAGAGGGTCAGCAGAGGGACAGCAGGAAATGGAACTTAGCCTAGGGAAAATTTTCTTCTGGGTCTATTAAAAATCATTTAATATTGCTATTATAAAACAGATTAAGTTAGAATATCTCTCAGAAAAAAAAAAAAAAAAAAGGCAAAAAAAAACAACAAAACAAAACAAAAGTGTACCCCATCTTCAGCCTCTTTAAAATAAATAATCATTGTCCTTGAACACACGTAGTAATATTTTCATAGCATTACCACAAATTTAACTTGGTCTTTTAACAGCTCCTCTATATCTATTTTACTAATTCAAAATCAGGACATGATTTGCTAATTCTTACTGTTCTGCAAAACTTGTATAAGTAGCACTAAATTTGAACCAGATTTTCTGAATCTTGCTGAGACATGTTAATTTAGTATTATTACTGTCAAGAGTGAAATATGCTCCTAAACATGCTGCTTCACATCACAAAACTTCACAGCTGAACTGGCATTCCATTGCATCAAACTACTAAAGCTATCTGCAATTTAAAATAATCAGGAAAAATTACTATTTTAATGGAATTCAAAGCTGCCTGTTCTCAATCAGAGCAGCCTCAGAACATTTGCCGCACCCCAGAAAATTCAGAGTGATTATGAATAGCATTCTCTGCTTTACTAATATTTTTTCAACAGTCAGAAAGATTATGCTATTTGAAAAAATCCATGTGCAGAAAAAAATTTTCATCAATTCCTTCACAGTTATTAATGGGTGGCTGTGTTAGCTGATTTATTTTTCTTTGTCCTTTATAGAATTAAAGTAGATAGTTTAATTAAATAGAATTATTTGCATATTCAGGTATTCAGATTAAAATATGTTGGGATGGACAATTACAGAAAACAAATTCAGTCAGAGGTAGTGCTACTCCAGGGTTCCCTCACATGATATGGATTTCACAGCTACTGCTCTGCCATATGGAAACGAAGTCCTCTAGGGCATCATGACTTCAACATCTGATTTGGAAATAGAAAGAAATGCAAATACAGAATTATTTAAACTTTATACCCCCAACTTTATACTGCCAATTAACAAAACCAGACTGTAGCGATAGGCAGAATGGAAGCTAATCCTACAGTCTAAATATTGTTGTAGCTTCCATCTTTGGGTTATTCACAAATAATCACTATCTTAGGGTTTAGATCTTCCCAAGCACACTGCACTCCTGTTCTCAGCATATTTCCTTTTATTGTAGGTGGCTGAGCTGTGGAGGTGAAACTGAGGTGCAAACTGGTTTTACTGTTCCTCAGGATGTTTTTCCACAGCCAGTGAAGCAGTAGGCAACTTATTTCTGTCAAAATATATTATCTAAATGTCTAGGAAGCAAAACTAAGCAGTTCCTTAAAACAAAAGATATTAACTATTTTAAACATTATTAAAAGAATTAGTGCAGACAAAAATAGTAGTTCAACAATGCTTAAATTTGCAAACAAATATACAAGTACATTATTAAGTAATTAACAGAGATAAGGATGAGATGACAGTCTCCTGAATGAATCCTTTTAAGATATTGCTATCATGTCCTAGAAGAGTTCCTCTTTGGAATTTAAAATATGTTGCCTAAGTCATCTTGGCTATCTTACATGAAAAGGCTGTACATTTCTCCCTCTTCTGGCAAGATCTCTAACAACCTCATGAAACAGAAAAAAGTTTTCTTTAGCTTTAGCTGCCCTTTATATCTCCCACAGGATTAATCCTTAGAGATGAATGTGACCAAAGGCACTAGACAGAAACCATAGTTATTACTTTGGCAGGTTGTTAAACTCCTTTATTTCGAATTGAACATTGTCTCTGTTGTTACAAGGAAAACTGTTCAGCATCATTGCAGTATTTGTTCCATTCCAGTTTCCTGACATATAGCCCTTTTGTAAGGACTTCAGAGGCTAGTGTCTGTGCTACAAAAGGCTGGTTTATGTTTGCAACATGATCTTTCTACCTAGAGTCATGCTAAGATGGGGAATGATATATGCTGCAAAATTGTAGCAGTGATACTTGGTTTTATTCCTCTCTGTACCCATGCAGTTGTGAGGGTTTTGCTCTTGTGTATCTATTGTCTCCTTTGGAGGAACTCCCAATTATATTTCCACAAGACAATCTAAGATAACTGGCAGCTGTATGGTAGAGCAAAGATACCAAAGTAAGAAGAAAAGAAGGAGGATGAGACTCTGTGAAAATCTAATTAAATAATTAAGAGCAGAACTGCTTCTTCTATAGTTGCAAAATTCCCACTGAAGCTTTTAGAGCTGCATTTTTTTCCATTTTGTGCCTTTTAGTTCAAAAGTAATTTTTCATCAGCTTAGAGCACTCGTTTCGCACCATACTGACAGAGAGTAAGAAATTATGAAACATTTTTATCCGTAAGAAGTTAGGTAATGGTCTCTACTCTGGATGTTCATATCCCAGAATGTAATAGTAAACTAACATGAACAATCAAAAAACAATCAGATGGATTATTCTTTAGTTTACTCAAAGTTCTTTTAATCTATTCAGTGCAGGATGTCTTAGTGTCTGCTTTTTAAAAAGTACAGTTTCATTTGTTTCTCTTTACTGTACTCCTTTTCATGCATGTCCTAAAAATCCTCCTGACATAATGTAAACAGAAATCTTAAGATAGAAACCATTATTGATTTCCAGCACTTATAGAAAACAAAGATGTTCTATTGTAAGTTGCAGAGCCCTTTATCAGGATGAATGACAGCGGATTTGAAAAGAGCGGAACCTATCTTTGTTTGCCTGTCTTTAGCTGAAGTAATGGCACAGAGCAGTAAACTAACGTCTCTTAAGAGACCAAATAAATTTTCTTTCAGGATTAATGGTCCGCTGCTAGTGTGAAGAAGATTAAAACTAGAAGCAAAGAGACAAGTGAGTCCAGGGTAGCCCCATGGTTCATTTCCATGGAACTTGCTAGTGAGCAGAGCCAAAAAGTCAAGCATTTGGGTAAATGGTTCAACACGAAATTACTTACTGAATGCTATCAGACGTCATGGTCAAATACATCTGCTGCACAGTTAGGCAGTAGATAGAGTGATTTAGCACTGCATACAAATAATTGAGATTCTGTCTGTTGGTACCAACAGAAAGGCTGGCAGCCATAAGATTGCCAGTCACCAAGTGTCACTTCTTCATTTACATCACATTGGTATTCAGACAGTGGAAAGCAACCCCAAAAGTGAATTTATTACTGCAAGAAAGTCAATATTTTACAATAACGGTAAGAATTCTGAAGCAGTAATTTAAAAGACTACTTTGTGCAAACCATTTACTACTTTATACACATGTACATTGCTATTCATTGCCACGGATACCTACAACCAGAGTAATTCTGTGAAGGTTTTTAATTTTAAACACTTGGTCTTTTACAAAGTAAACTGCTAGTGTTTAGTTTAGTGAGTAAAACTGAGTTATTAGAGACCTCCTTGACTTTGCTAGAACAATTATTTACTGTACATGGTTCATTTGTGTCTCTCTTTTTAATTTTCTTGAAACAACATTTCATTAGATTTTTTCACCCTGAAATGTACCATCAAACACTCAAATCAAGCTATCCTATTTTCTTTGGAAACATCAGTCTTGCAAAGAACTACCCTTCTGAAAAATACAAGCAAGTTGGGCCAACAGATGAAAAGAAACAAACACTCAGGCTTTTTTCCAGTATCCTTTCAGTACTTTATCAAAACAGAAAAAACATTTGAGTAAATACAAACACACAAATTATGTAAAAGGCTTTCTTTATCATCAGTGTTTTCCTTTGGAAGTACAGAATTCCCTGGACTTGGCAAATATGTGGCTGTAATTCCTGTAATTCATACATTATGAGATCACATGACTATGGCACTTTACCTATCTTGAGTTGTCCTTATTTATGTGATTTGCCTCTCATATTATGATTGGACTGAGTCTTCTACATTTCTTTTGCATATATATCAATTAGATTTATTTAACTGAGTTTTTATAAATTGGTGATAGTATATGGTATTTGGGGGAAAAAAAATCCTTATCAAAGCCACAAATCTATCCAGGAAAATTTGAATTCTATCCCATAGCCATATTTCCTACCTGACATTACTTTTTGTCTCCATCTCAAAGTACATTTCAGTAGATATTTCTGCAGCTGCAATATAGAAGCAGTAAAAGACAGCAATAAGCCTTGTTTTCATTAAAATTCTGCAATTTGTGAGAGAGCACATTCATTTTGGACAGAGAAAGGAGCATTTCTCAGCAACTAATAATGGTAGCTCACAAGTCTGATTATGTCAGTGCTGGCTCCTAGAAAAGACCAACCGATATAATTGATCTTGTAACATTTAAAGGCTCTTCACTTCAAGAGTATTTTATTGCTGCCTGGCTACAATTATGTTGACCAGAAGTGAGGCCAGCACTGGGGTTCAAAACTCAGAGGAAAATCAGTTCAGCATGTAACCACTTCAGTCCTAATGGCAGAAGTTGCATGGGAAATTAATTTTCAGGATCACATTAAGTCAGACTGCAGAAACTATTGTGGGATTCACTTGGATAAAATTGCTCTAGCTGCTGGAAAGATGAGTGTCAGTAATGATATTTATTAAACAAAATGAATAACGTTTGGAAGCCATGGAAACCAGACGACTAAAATTGGGTAGATGCACTAAGTGCAAGAGGGCACTAAGAGCTTTTAAGACAATCAAAGGATTTAAAGTACAAGGGCAGATTAGATACATTCATAAGCATTTTTATCCACCTTCTATCTCATAGACAGTAGCAAAGTAAAATTAATACAGAAAATAAAAGAATGTATAATCAGGGAAATAAACCTCCAACCCCGCTGTAGGAGAATATTCCCATCCTTGAATATCAGCCTCAGTTAAGGTTCTATTTTTTGTATTCTTGAAAGATGAATTTACTATCTAGATAGACTTCAATACATAATAATAATTTTTTTAAAAAGGGATATGAAAATATTCTAGCTAGAATTAAAAATTATAAAAAATGCACAGAAGAAATACATAGAGGTAATTCATAAAAGGTGTTAGCCATCTAAGTAAAACAAAAGACATTTGACAGAAATCAAATTAGAAATGAAAATGGAATAAAAGAGTTACAAAGACACATGGCTCTGAATGACAAGGGCTTTTCTTTCATTTTTCTCTAGTAGACTACTATACTGTAATGCTTCTAAAAACTCACATCCATGTTTATCTTTATAATATATTATTAATTCAATTGATTAGTGGAACTATTTACACTGTGAGAAGTTAAGCCTTTAAGACTACAGGTAAGAGGGAGGTAGAAGACGGAAGAGATACAAAGAAGTGCAATAGTTATATTCTTTAAAAGACCAATAAAGACCATGTTTTGAAACACATCAAAATATTTTTAGTTTCAGTTCTGTTTAAGTAATTATTTAATAAAAGAAAAAAAAATGGTACATCACAACAGTTACTAAAACAATTCTACTATACATTACATATCTCTCGTACAATGTGAAAAGAATAAATGAAAAACAAATCATCCACAAAGCTTTTCTCAAAGCAATGGTCCAGTTGTTCAGCATATCTCAACTTGGAAATGAGATCTCTTCTTCTTTCACAGAGCATTTTGCATTTCTGTATGAGCCATATAGCACTTACTACTTAAAACTACTGTATCATTAGTCATATTATTTGTAGGGGTAATGGTGACATGAACTTTGCCTTAAAAATATGTGTTGAAATGCGACTTTAAGAATTGCTATGACTAAAGAAAATAAGGAGCTTACAAATTTTAAAAAGCAATTAGTCCATTCAGATTTCCCCTGTAGCAAAAGAGCGAAACAGATAATGTTACTTCCAGCAGTAGCACTCAAAGTTAAAATGCCATCTACCTATGTTTCATTCGAGGCCATATTACATTATAAGTTGCAAATACAGTGAGAGTTAATCAAGCATACCTAGTATCTAATGCAGCTGACAGCTCTCTAAGATAATAGAAGTGGTTCATTTTACCCTTTAGTGGGAACATCATAAGGGTGAAAATGTCCTTTAATACTCCACTTCCATAAATAGGCCATCTGCTTTCCATTAGATCAATATGAATAAGTACTGAAATAAAGCCAGACTCTTTCATTTGTTAACAGAAACATCCTTTTCTATCCCTAGAATCAGTTAGTCAGCTCACCTTCAAAAACTCAGAGCCACATTTATGTGACATATTTCCTTTCCAGGAACACCTGTATTGTGCAGAATATCCATATATTACTGCACTGTAAACAGCTCCATTCTAAACTGATGCAAAAACTAATGTAATTGTGCACATGCAAGTAGGGAAGAGAGAAGCACCAGCTGAGATGCCCAATACTTGGCGGGGCGGGGGGTGGGGGGAGTGGCGGGAAATTAAAGAAAATAAAAGAAACAAAAGGAAAAAAGAACTTTCTGAATGACACAATCTCACTTCTTTCAATTTCTCACCTCCAGGATTTTCTTCTAGCTCCTAAAAGTCTTTTTATTATTTGGATGAGTAGGAATTGATAAGACATTTGTCTTTTCTTCCATGTGTTTCATAAGATGACACCATTCTGAAGAGACACCAGTCCCATTCCAGTTCAGATCTTGCAGTCAGAGTTGGGTGGGTCTGCTTTGACTGCACTGAGATGACTGTTCCCACATGCTGCCACAGATTTTTAGTATTATTCCTCCTTGATTCAGTCCAGGGAATCTATAGTATTGTCTCCATGAAGAACGTTCTGAATAAATCTATTCATAGTATCAAGCATCTCTTTGCACCCTGAAAACACAGACAGGTTTAAGGACAATAGCTGTAAAAACATCTTAATAATATAAAAGACATAATCCATTTTATACTTTGTTAAGTCTCTTCCCGTAGTACTTTTTAAAAGCTTTCTCTTTTGTTAATTTGTACAGGAACTGAACAGGTGTTCTTTTCATTGTAGTGGTGTTTTTTTGCCTGCATATATTATACAATTAATTTGTGCTCAGATAAAAAGAAAATTCTAAGTCAAACTGATGCAGTAGTTTCCATTATTATTGAGGAACTAATTAGATAAAGGGTGCATGTCACCCACCCTTTTCATTCTTCTGTGATTGTTCTCATAAAATAACGCCATTATCCTAATCAAGTCAGGGGTTTATGATTATTTTTTATTTATTTCCTTAATGTTATCTCTTTAAGAAACTCAAAAGGTTCACTTAATGATTATTTTCTGTAAAAAACTAATCCCTGTATGTGTACGTGTGTGTATATATATGTGTATACAGATATATATAAGGCCATGAAGTGTAAGTAACTGCAAAGGGTAGGACCGAAAACAGAAAAGACGATATGTGAGTGATAAGAAATGAAGAAGTAAAAACTAATGTCTCTTCATTCTTAGTGAAGAGATATTCATGAGTACTGCCCTTTTTCCCTGAAGGAGCAGAATCCTCATGAAGTAATGCAAATTTTGTCCTTTGTTGTAGCCACAAGCTGCCAATACATCACCTGATATCCTTTTCCGTTGGCCAAGCTGCAAAGGCTTTGTCTGATTCATTCTGCAGTAACTTTCCACAATGGCATCTGCCTTTATCACAATGGTGGCTGATTATTGTCACTCCTGGCTCTCCAGCTTGCAGCTTGCTCCGAGTACTGGAACATGATTGTTAAGTGGTTTAGGCATATCTGATGCTAATGCTTGCACCCTTTGCTCTTACTACTATTTGTCTGGAGACTGAGATGTGTTAATGTAAAATCAAAACCCACACTGTTAAACCTGTGCTGTGCAGAATAAGGAAGTGTTTGTCTTTCCTTCCATCTCTACAGCAGATAAGCTCTGCTTTTTCTGATTTGTCTCCCCTCCCCACTCTGACTTCCTTCTCGAATACTTTTGGATGAGGCAGCCCTTAGATACAGCACACAGGTTTAAAAGTTGTCGGGAAGCAGCTGAAGTCATTGTTATACACTCCTTCCAATTTGTATTTCAATATGGAACTGATAAACTTCATGGGGCAACTCTTCAGCTGATCCAAGTCATCATAGCATCTTTAGCTTCAACAAACCATTTTAATTTTTCGGCAGAGAGGATGACTCTTCTGCTGTTTACTGTATTTAGTACTGCTATTCAGCAGCTCAAGTACTGCTTTTGAAGCTCTGATTGAAATTACTGCTCATTACAGCTTCTGCTATTTTTTTAAATACAATCATGCACATAAAATGCACAAACATTTTATCTCTTCCAGTATTATTGCATTTTAAGTTTTTTCTCCTCTAAGATTCCCTGACTTCATTCACTTCACTCCACATTTTAGCTATTTGCTTGGCCAGTTCTATTAACTATTCTATATATCACAGCACAGTATTCTCCATTTTTTTCAAGAAACTTTGCCTCTTCTTATTCTGTCATTTTTAACCTCAGGAAGATCAATTCAGAAATATTGAATTACATCTATCTATTTTTAAGATAAAGCTGATATTTTCTCTAGATTGCTGTCATTTAGTGTGAGAACCGTCTCTGCTAACTTTGCTAACCAAAGTTTAGATGTCTAGTCTAATTAAGTCATCCAACTCCCCCTGTCACCAATGGAAGGAGATAAATTGAAAGTTGACATAAATCACCTTTCAGGGCCATCCACCCCTCTCTATTGATTATGTAGGACAAAGAGATCTAGGCAAAGGCATCATTTTAAAAAAAAACATGAAGGGAATAGCGTATTAATAAAAGTCTCCACCGTTGCCCAGCAGCACACTGGTCAGTGTATTTAATCAGGATGGTTTTGTTCTCACCTTTCCAAAACCACTCAGCTGAAGCACTCCATTTTGCACTGAAGACAATATAAATTGGCGGAGGTGGTACATACTGCCTCATTCAACAGCCTAATCACTCAGTCACTGAGTCATTCTCATTTTTGTTAGCTCAGCCACAGAGAGTACTTAAATGTGGCAAGCAAAATGGAAGAGCTTGTCCTGAGTAGATTCTGACCCTTATCACTGTGCTACTTGAGCTCCAGCTGCCTCAAGGAGGAACTGATGACAAATCTGAGTTGTTTGTCACAACTGCTGCATCTACTGTGACAAGGGAAGAACCCAGTATGACATTTTGCGAATCAGGCATTTTTCTAAACTGAGGCCACATAGCTAATTCCCACTTGATGAACAGGTGAAAGAGTCAATCCCCTTCAGTCACCATGGTGTAACTGACCACCTGAAGATCATCCATTACACCAGATTTCTCACTCGCTCAAAAACTGAAAAAGTGAGCACTGGTGTCACCTCAGCCTTGTGCCCAGAGGGAAGCTCCCCAAAGCAAAATCTTGTCCTTGTGGCTGCTAAGGCTGACAGGTTCAGATTTTGGGAGCCAAAAGTCCATTGACACACAAGCTTTTAACTTCATGAGACTTAGTGACTTAAACATTGCATTCTGCATGGAACAAGCAGCAAGCTTCTACAACTTTGGCCAAATTGCATTATTTTTATTTTACAGTACGTTTCACAGTACATCATAAACAGAAGCCAAATTCTTCTGACTTTTAATGTTTCCTTCTTAGCAAGATTGCCAGCACTGCATGCAACTAGACCTACAAACAAAATTGAAGTTGAGTATCCGTAAAAAATAAACATTAAATGTGAACAAATTCTTAAGAAGACTAATTCAGTGACTGCTTCCAAAGTCAACCCACTGATTAGCAACATAATTTTTCTAATTTTAATTTTACATGCTTTCAGATTGCCTTTATCTGCTGCAAAATACTTGTTCCAAGAGAGTGCAGATTCTGATAGACAGAAGAAACTCTGTGACACAATAGGCATTATAATTTTCATAAACTATTTTTTTCAAAGCAGACAAAATCTCCAATTTCTTTTTGACAACTGAAAAAGTATCTACGCAAAAAGGAACTTCAGAGCATACCAAGGTGTAGCCTCACTTAATAAAAATTCAGCACCATTACCACAAAATAGGCTCATAACTGTCAATTTCATTCATTACGTCTCTTTTCTAGAGCAGTATGCTTATCAAGTAGCAGGAAGAAAATACAGTTACATTTGTTAATTCTTGGAGAAGGCAAAGAGAATGCAGAAGGCCTCGGTAGAAATGGCAAAGCCTTACAACAGTTTCTGACCTAGCTGTTTAATCTGTTTCTTAATTCTGGCCATATATAATTTTTCTATGCGTATTTAAATAATGTAATCTGTTCTGTACTTCTCATATCCTACAAAGATAAGTAGGGGAAATACACAACAGGAAACTGTTAAATTAAACTCCTCAAATACAATTTGTCTACTAATAATACCAGATGCCTCGCATTTGTGTAACATCTCTGCTTAGATAACTATCACACATTTAATCTCCTCTGGCCATAGACATAGCTTTAGGACAAACAAAAAATTAAAGGTTCAATCTAGTTTTTATGTAATTCAATAATGAAATCCTTGTACATATCAAGCAGAAGTCTCTAGTCCTGAAAGGACATTTATCCTACTTACCATGGGTCTTACTTACCTTGTTGTGGTATAACAGGAATTACTCCTGTCCCTAGGGTGAGCTGAATTTGCCATGACGAGATAGAAAGTTTGTATCAACTACACAACAAACTCCATACGGTGCATTACAGGATCAAGGCTGCAGTATTTCATGGTGTAGGATAGATAGACATTACTCTTTTTAAACACGCAGCAGAAGCATTTCTGGCCTTAAGAATTATTCATCCAAATGGAAGATAGAAAGTAAAAACAGCCCTGGTGCACTGAGGAAAAAAATTTGCTTTACTCTGCAATAAATTCTAGCTTTAGACAGCAAATTATGAGATGACAGCTTTCCAAATCCCCAATGCAAAACTCTCTTTCTACCAAAACATCCTTTAGATACTTCCTAGTCTTGCTTGTATCAAAGACACCTGACAGGTAACTTCTTTAGCTCTCTACAAAGTAGGCCCTTTTCCACTTTCTGCTTTGTCCTCACTCACCTCTGTTCCAAGAAACGGCAACACAAGCTCATGATAAAAAGAGAATGAAGGCAATTTCTGCCTATATCCCATTTCCTAGCTAGCCTTGCTCTCGGTATTAAATTACTTAGCTATGCATCTGAAAACCACTTCAGCAGCATTCTGGGCAGGTACAGGAACAGCAAGAAGACTCAGAGACCCTTAAGTTGGTCTTCAGCCAAATTTTTCTTAAGTCTCTTGAAAAATAATATCTTCAATTATTTTACACCTTCTGTGGCTGAAGAGATTAATATAGAACAAACATGAAGGAAAGAGTGCCACCTGCTGTGTCACCAGTAATATTCCCTCCAGTACTCAGGGAAAAGTCCAGAAGCTGAAATACAAACAAGATGAATTGCTCAATAGTTAACAGTAATTAGATCACAGAGGAAATTATCACTTGCAAATGTCATTATTGTGGAGATACTTTTTGATTAAGTTAAAGGGCTTTTTTTATTACATTTTCACTAAGATATTAGGCATGTCCCTGTTCTCCATCACACTCATCTTTGTTACGTTACTTCCTTTATTTTGGTAGACACTGAAACTAAACTCTTTCTGCTGTGGCCTCTGCATAGTGTGGCATACAATATGCATGTCTCTGTGTTTTGATCTTTCTTTAACTTTCTGCTGTCACAAAGCCATTGTCCATATTTAGATATTTTTCTTCTATACTACTAGTTCTGTCTTCTTGACAGAAAATTGATTTTTCTCATTCTGATACACGAACCCGAATAAATCTCTTGCTGTATTGCTCAAGAGCATCAACTACAGCTTTACAGCATGTCATTAGAGACAGTGACATTAGAATAACCATGAGCAGTCTGAAGCAGTTTCTTTACAATACAACCAAAAAATCCCTAGTTTTCTGCTGCTAACAAGTTAAAGATATAAATTCTTTACTGCATTTACTGCACCTTGTTCAAAGAAGTAAAAATCCTTTTTGCTCTTTGGAAATAAGAAGAGGAGAAGCCTAAGAGGAGACCTCTTCACAGCCTACAGCTTTCTCACAAGGGGAGGAGGATGGGTGGGCGCCAAACTCTTCTCTCTAGTGACCACTGACAGAACCCAAGGGAATGGCAGAAGATGTGCCAGGGGAGGTTTAGGTTGGACATCAGGACAAGGTTCTTCCCCCAGAGGGTGGTGCAGCACTGGAACAGGCTCCCCAGGGAGGTGTCACAGCCCCAAGCCTGACAGTGTTCAAGAAGAGACTGGACAACACCGTTAGACACATGGTGTGAACTGTGGGGTTGTCCTGTGCAGGGACAGGAGTTGGACTCAATGATCCTTGTGGATCCCTTCCAACTCAGGACATTCTATGATTCTGTGCTTCTATGATTCTAATAATATTCAAAATATATCCTGCTGTAAATGGCATCCAATCATGCTCAATTTGAGGAAAGATGGAAACCCAAATTTGTTTCTGCATTCATGTCTTTTGAAGATACTTCAAAGTGCAAAACCTAAAAATGACTGCCTGCATGGTGAGCTTTTACTCTACGTTTATGGAGATAAATGCTGTTCTGACCTCACCACACCATCATCATGACCTATGATCTGCTACTTTATTGGGGACATACAGTGACTTACACAAAACTTGCTGACAACTTCAGGTAACTTGTTGCAGAAGTGTCCACATCACATACCTACAAACTAGATCTATTCTTTTACTGGGCTGTCTGTAGGTAAGTATTCCAAGACTGAATTTGATTACTGTTGAGTAGACACACATTTGCAAGACATACATACATTTGTGGTGCTGCACACTGATGCACAACTTGGACTACCTATGCTACAATGTGCAAGTCTACTGGGGGCTTTAACCCAGTTAAACTCTCATAGTAAATCTGCTTCTGTACAAAGAGAAACTTTACAGTGTTGCTGCTTCTGACACTGCTGTCCTTGAAATGAATGTATGTGAAAGACTTTGTCTGTAATAACATGAAGTGGTGCATGTCATGATGTCAAAGCTCTTACTTATTTTTTAAATGTAGACTTTATGTAGTGAGCCAGAACAATTATCACAGCCTCATGCTCATGTTCTGAGGCAAAGGACATTTCATGTTGCCCCTGTAACTCACAACTGATTTAAAATTAATTTCAGCATTCACTACGGGTAAAAAAAATTAAGCGACAGGCTAAATACCACCAAAATTATTACTGTAACTTCCACCAGTCAAAGGAAACAAGGGAAAAGAAAGATGTTTTTTCTCTTACAGTGGTCTCTAGATTTTTGTAATTTATATACAGACCAGAGAGCCAACCAGAGAAAAACTTCAAAAGATGAGTTGAAAGCTCTCTTTCTACCCATAATGAGCTTTTATTTGACCAAGGCAAGGAATTATAATAAATTTCGTAAAGCAACTTATATTCCTCCCAATTATATGAAGGTAGGGGTGCTTTTCAAAAAAGTTAATAATGTGCCTTTTGTCATACATCCTTTCCCAAATCCATTGACAATCAAGGTAAATTCTTAGATTCGTGGAATTTTCTGTAATGTTTTTAGAAGTATAATATTACAAACTAAATTGATTTGACTAACAAGCTTTATAATTAGTTTATTTTGTAAGTGATAGGATTGCTAGAGCTTCATAAATTAAAAATTAATTGGTACTAAGGTTTAATATGACATAAACCAAACCTACAAAATTTAGATTGCCTTTATGTTAGTATGTTTGGCCTTAGAGTAATGGGCTGATTTTAAGAAAATATTATTTCAAATTATTTTGTGTACTTTTCTATCTAGCCAACAGCATCCTCCTTAGAAAATGCTAACATACCATACAAATAAGCTGCTCTTACGCAATTTATTCCTTTTCTTCTCTTTTAAGCATTAAATTTTAGTTTATTTCATAAAATTTATCTCTTCTTGAGCACAAATCTCTTTCTTCATTCTTCACAATCCCAGGCCCATAGTTGATGTCTATTAATCTCTGTTTTGGTTATGTACAGAATTATTTAGGGTACCTAAAGCATTCAAGAAGAAAACAATGTTGATTCACTCAATAGGGGCAGTTTCAGAGCTATTTGGAGGTTTCTTTGCTATAATATTGCTTCCTATGCCTAGTTTTATCTACCTTGCATAATTATTCCACTGATATACATTAGTATGGTGTAACAGCCTGTGTTTAGTGACTGCAAGCTAGAAGACAGTTTGATGAGATCAATCTGATTCTACGGTCTGAAGATGGTTACAGGGAATAGAGTAGAGATCGACAAAGCATATCACAATATTTTTTCCATATTTTTTTTCAGCCAAGAAACATTATGAAATGAATTTAGACATGGCTTCCTAATGAAAAATAAAAGGAGAAAAAAATAAGGCAATATATTGATCCTTTGCTTGATGCAAGCACATAGGGAAATATGAAATTCTACAAGCAACCACAGTTCTCATGGCTGTGCCCAGCTACAACCTGACTGATCCGAGGAGCTCCACTCCAAGTATGTAGTTGAAGTATCATAATCATTGAATGCAGTTTAGACACATTTACAAGTACACACTCAAAAAAACCTTCACCATATTTCACACTAGTATCTAAAAGACTTTTTGAATTATAAAATAACCCAGTCTAGTAAGTTAATGTCGCATATTAAGAGGTTTGTTATGTTAGAAGGTAGCACTATTTACAGGTATTCTCCTAGATATCAAAGCAATATAAAATACTAATTGCATTTACTCTTTTATGTTATCAATTATTTTTATATGTTTACTCCTGAAAACACTGACTATAATATCCAGTCTTGTAAATGGACAGTGAAGTCTGTTTTCTTCCTGTAAAGACTACCCAAATAGGATTTAACTTTCTTTAGAGAACCAGTACAAACCTTATGAAAATTCCCTTGTTTATCTTTACCCCCGATATCAATGGGATTTTGAATTATTTGTACATTGTTCCATTTTTCTAGTATAATACAAAGCAGAAATTGCACATGCAACTGATATTGCATATCCATATATGCAGAACTACCATGCATTTGTTGATTCAGAGTTCTGCTGAAGATTTTGTTGCTCAAAATATTTCCTACACAGTTTAAGTTTCAGACAACCAAGAACTGCACAGCTGCAAAACTGACACGAGTGATCCCAATGAGGTGTACTTTCATAAATTAGGACAGTAAACCACGTCCTGTTTCAAACTTTAATGCCTAAAACAGTGAAGAGCTGCTTTAAACAACATTATTCAGTAGCATTTCTAAAAATCAGACCTTGTCTTCATAAGCATTCTTAGTCGAATTTTGTTAAATTTTCTTTCTTTCAATGCTCTAAGATATTCTAATTTGAATGTTCGAACGTTTGGTTTTAAGTTTTTCCTTTTCTGACTACGAAGATAATCTCTGTGCATTAGTGCTAGTGAGGCAACTCTGAAGCTCTAAAGTTTTAAAAAGATAATCTACATATATATTTTATAACTATTGTGTCTGTAGAAACAGCAACACTCTGTGCTCTGAAAGTTCACTTAATTTCAAAGGATGACTTGTACAAGTGAATTTCAAGTTTTAAAAACACAAGTACCCACTAACTTTACAAAGAGGAAGGTGAAACAGGTATCCCAGAGAGGTGGTAGATGCCCCATCCTTGAAGACATTCAAGGCCAGGCTGGACAGGGCTCTGAGCAACCTGATCTAGTTGCAGATGTCCCTGCTCATTGCAGGGGGGTTGGACTAGATGACCTTTGAAGGTCCCTTCCAACCCAAACTATTCTCTGTTTCTATGATAACTTACTTCCTTATAAGAAGCTAGAAATGCTGTACTTTCTACCTTCTTTGGACAAAGGTGTGCAGCCCAATCTTACATAGAGGCACAAAAGTGCCATCTGAATTCACAGGCTGCTCTGACACACAGATTCACTAGCGTACAGTTTACTTCACCTACCTTTAGATATACATGCGTCTGCATGTGAGCTACATACTGTAATCTCCCTGTATTGTTAATGGAAAGAATCAAGACTTTAGGACAGGGGTATCCAACTCATTTTCACCAGGGGGCACATCAACCTCGCGGTTGCCTTCAAATGGCCAAATGTAATTTTAGGACTGCATAAATGTAGGAGTAGTTAATAGTAGTTAGTACATCCTATGTACTGATGGCTGATGTGGCCTCCAGTGAAAATGAGTTTGACACCCCTGTTTTAGGACATGACTAACCTCCTAAGCTGGATGACTGAAATGCATCAGAAAAAGCATGGCCTAAAAATCCCTGTTTCTTCTCTCTGGTGGGTGACTGCTTCAGGTGTAGGTATCTACTCTTTAGGTGTCTATATTTGATCAGACTAATCTCACCTGTAATGGCAATTAGTGTTTGACCTTTAGGTATTGTGCCTTCTGGTGCACTGTGTAATTGCAAAGGACACTGCTGCAGCCTCCTTTTAATAAGGCAATAAGACTATTCTTAATTACTGTAAGTGCTAAGTGTCTTTACTGGGGAAGAGAATAGGCTAGGAGGTAGTGGAAAAGAAAAGCAGAGTGATGTAAAAAGTTTAGAGGGACTGGAGAAGTATGCACCTTATCTGGGCATGAAGTCAAACAGCAATAAAGATTAATTTAATCCCTTGTCTTAGCTGATGTACATCCAGATGAGACCTTGAAGGCTAAAAGGCAGGACATGCCCTTTCTGAACTGATCTGTAAAGCCAGTACTGTCTTCCCAGGCATATATCTCTTACAGGTCCTCTTCAACCACAACATGTCAGATGTTACTGGATGATTCTAGATGTGAAAGAGAAAGAAGTCTGGGCAGTGTATTCTCAGTGAAGTCTCTTTAATCTGAAATCACCCAAATCTAATGCCCTTGAGGGCATGCAGCAAGAAATATCTTCTTCAGAGAGCTGCTGAAGTGGCAAATGTGAGCCAGGGGTGATGCATAGTGAAAATGGAAAAACTTTCATCCTCATTATTTATCTGCAAAATGGTGATTGAATATTAGGAGATGTTGTAGATTACCATTAATTTCAACACAGTGATTGGTTCATACTTTTTTATAAAAAAACTCATCAAGAACATCTAATCTGTTAAATGGAAGTCTTTTGTCACTTTACAATTTAAAAGCAGGGATAAATACGGACACTCCCAGCAGACTATACCTGAAGTGTTAGTACAGAAAAACAAATGATATACCTCTAACATGACAAAAATGTGTGACCAGCATATTTCACATCCTAAGGTGGTAAGCTAACAGATATTTTTATTTCCCATTTAATATTCTGTACTTATCTTTTCATCCTGCGAATACTTACAAGGATATTTAACCACTCGAAGACTTTTCCTAAGTCTAAATCTATCTTTATTTTACTAAACTGAGAAACTTTCCCAAATTTTCTTGTAGAAGTATATAGTTCAGCCTTTCTCAAACTCCATA
The DNA here is from genome assembly GCF_964273445.1 of Streptopelia decaocto. NCBI lineage: Eukaryota > Metazoa > Chordata > Aves > Columbiformes > Columbidae > Streptopelia > Streptopelia decaocto. The sequence goes on from NC_138663.1 coordinate 154,446,016, forward strand.
TCTGGAGAGGAGTGCAGTAACATGAGCACAATCCTGTCCACACATGAATATGCACACCCATGCACAGATGCACAGAGTGGCTTCCATGGGAAGAAAGCCAGCATGGTCACTGCTCAGTCTTCCCATCTGTGGTGGACATAAGGGCACCAGCAGCTGAAGGTAGACTCAGCCTGAAACTCTTTGCCTGACTAGAGTTAATCACATACATTTTCAGTGTGAACTGCAGTGAACTGGAGGTTTAGTTTGTGAACACTAGGCTGCTAAAATCTGTAGAGACATTAATATCTTTTTCCACTTCTACCCTTAGGCAAATTTTGCATCAGGATCACAGTTTTCTTTCAATTGGTAGAGTTAGTGCTTAACATACTGTGAGCTACTGTAAGTAAATAGTAATGCAACTTTCAACCACAGACAGCCAAAAAGCTTTTATTTTAAAAATTCACTTTTACCTTTCCCTAAAGATCTTCCCAGAAGGTTTTGAAAAAGGACTTTCGTGAAGACGAAAATTACAGAAGTTAGACAGAGGAGTTATAGTGACAGCATATTACATGCTTAAAATGTTGCTGCCTAGAAAGAAATATGTACCTGTAGATAGGTCTTATTCGCAGTTCTCTGTTTCACCCTGTTAATATGTTTGGAAACTATCCACTTGTTAAAAAAATGAATTTGTACAGTCAAAATGCTATTTTAAATACTCTGTCCTTCTAATTAGCTATTATTTATTCTAAAGGAACTTTCATTCAAGTAAAACTTCTTGTTACCATGATCCTGTGATGTCTCCACATTCCCACCAGCATACTGAACTAAGAGACATCAGACTGAGACATCTACACGCTCACTCCTGTAGGCCTGCAGATTGCTGTACATGCTGCATTAAACTTCATGTGCTTTTACTGGTCTGTTCATGTGCAAGGGGCTGGAGGAACGCAAAAAGAGAGAAACAAACGAAAGAGAAACAAATAGAAAACATTTAAACAATAATACATTTATAATAGAAGTCAGTAAAAAAATATAAACATCTCCAAATGGTAGAATTTTACTCCAAATAAAATTAATAGGGGTGGAAAGTGTGGGAGGGTGTTTCTTATGTTGCGGAGACTGTTTGTTGTTAAGATTTTCTTATTGTTTGTTTGTTGCTAAGATTTTATCTGGAGTTTCATTTGTACCCATTTCTACAAATACACCATTGTAAGGTGGAGAGAGATTAATTCAGAAATTGCAAGAATAATCAAGTTAACTGTCTCCAAATAACATATTAATGGGGGCAAAATAATTTTTTAAATTTTAATATCACAAAATTATTTGTCCTGGGGCAGACATCTAGCATGGGGCATATCAGCCTGAAAAGTTTAGATATGGCAATTATAAGGAGTTCAAAACAGGGTCTCAAAGAGAAAAGTTTTGGTCAACCTTAGCTAAAAGCATTTAGTGGGACTAAAATAATAAGAATCTGTAAAATTAAAATCTGTATAGCATTTAGTCAAATAGACCTGTCTGGTTTTCTCAAGGTCTATTCATGTATACATAATTAGAGTCCTTGGTTAGAAAACTGACTTTGAAAAAAATCTTTAGGCAAAAGGCTTAAAAAGCAGAAACACAACAGTGAAAGCTGTCACTTTTTAAAGCACAGCATATTTGCTCCTTTTAAATTTATTTGCAGAGTTTGAAAGACAATCATGGACTAATTATCTGCCAAATGCAGTACTATTGTTGGAATTGTAGGCATCTTTACTTAGTTGAAAAACACTGTTGTTTCCTTAATAGCTTCTCTAAACTTCATTATTGTGTGACATTTTGTAATACACTATATAAAAGCTCCTGCATACAATAAGAAAAAATAATTTTTCATTTATCTTAGGAGTAAAAAGCATTTTAAACTTTAACACAGGAATGCTGTGAGCTGGTTTTCAGTGAAGGTAATTTCTCCCTGAATTTTTAGTAATTCAAAAAAAAGAAGAGTAAGGATTTGGAATCTTTATTGCATATAATTTTCAGAGTAATCTGAATCCTTTCATTGAGCTATTTCCAAAATTTCTTCATTGGGACACCTTCTGGGCCTTTAAGTCACATGCCTATGAACACTTCACCTGGCAAGGAGTATCACAATTAGTGTGAATTCAACTCATGAATGATATGGGTTTTTTTTAAATGTTCATTAAAATAGACAGATTTATAAAGTAAAAAGGTTTGCAGTTACAAGCATTCATCAATTCCCCCATGTCTCCACCTGTCACACTAATAATCAATATAGTTCTGCTTCTTCTAGATATTCTCTGAAATAGTATCTACTTTAAACAACACATTACATCTTTTATCCATGCTAACTTCATGTTTTTTAGAAAAATATGAAGCTACTGAACAGCTGATACCTAGTTTGATTTCCAGTTCTTATAAGCTGGAAATAATGCCTGTGTTTCTGAGAGCCAGGAGACTTGTTTGGAATGCCACATATAATCTGTCAATTTCTGATAGACAGCTCTGTCGCAGAAGCTGGTTACTTCCAGTATCCAGGATAATCTTCATACAAAACATTAAGACAATCTTCAAAGGCAAACTAAAAACTCCTGGCAGCACTATCAAAGAATCATAGAATTGTTTTATTTAGAGAAGACCATCAAGTCCAATTAGTAGCCTAACACTGTCAAGTCCACTTCTGAACCACGTCCCTAAGAACCTCATCTATGCATCTTTTAAACACCTTCAGGGATGGTGACTCAACCACTTCCCTAGGCAGCCTGTTCCAATGCCTGACAACCCTTTCTGGGAAGAAGTTTTTCCTAAAATCTAGTCTAAATCTCCCCTGGCACAACCTGTGGCCATTTCCTCTCATCCTATTGCTTGCTACTGGGAAGAAGTGACCAACCCCCTCCATGCTACAACCTCCTTTCAGGTAGTTGCAGACAGCAACAAGGTCTCCCCTCAGCCTCCTTTTCTCCAGGCTAAAGAGCCCCAGTTCCCTTAACCGCTCCTCAAAACACTTGTGCTCCAGATACTTCATCAAATTCATTGCCCTTCTCTGAACTCTCTCCAGCACCTCAATGTCTTTCTTGTAGTGATGAGCCCAATACTGAACACAGTATTCGAGGTGCAGCCTCACCAGTGCCAAATACAGGGGGATGATCACTTTCTTAATCCTGCTGGCCACATTATTCCTGATTCAAGCCAGGATGCTGTTGGTCTTCTTGGCCACCTGGACACACTGCTGACTCATTTTCAGCCAGATGTCGACCAGCACTCCCAGGTCGTTTTCTGCCAGGCAGCTTTCCAGCCACTCTCCCCCAAGCCTGTAGCGCTGCCTGGGGTTGTTGTGACCCAAGTGCAGGACCTGGCGCTTGGTCTCGCTGAACCTCATCCAATTGGCCTCAACCCATCAATCCAGCTGGTCCAGATCTATCTGTAAAGCTTCCTACCCTGAAGCAAATCAGCCCTCCCACTCAGCTTGGCATTGTCTACAATCTTACTGAGAGTGCACTCAATCCCCTTGTCCAGATCATTGATAAAGAGATTAAAGAGACATGGCCCCAGCAGTGATCCCTGGGGAGTACCACTCATGACTGGCCGCCAACTGGATTTAACTCTATTCAGCACAATTCTTTGGGCCTGGCCCTACAGCCAGTTCTTTACCCATCAAAGAGTATGTCAGTCCAAGTTATGAGCTGCCAGCTTGTTTGACTGAAAATGGGTTAATTTTCTTTGTGCAATTAGAATCCTGTCTTTTTCATAGCTAGCATGCTCATTATTTGGACTTAGTTTGAAAACAAGTAGATAAAGCCCCAGCACAGTGTTAATGTTTTTAATTGTTCTGGTCTGAAAGCCAAGGACATTCTGAGCACCCTGCTTACAGGTGTCAAGGAAGAAGGGGCAGAGATGGGGCAGAGCTTGACTGACATCCAGATTGACCAATAAGAGTATTCCATCCCATTGACATCATACTTTGGATTTAAGAGTGGGGCTTTCTGGTTTCTTGTCCATTTTTCCTTTCTTCTGCAATCTCTTGCTTTTGGTAACAAGCTGGGGTAGTTAAGTCAGGACGTTTAGCCTGGCCTTTTGCCATCCTGCAGAGACCTCTGGGCTTTTCTGTCTTTTTCCTCTCTTTTCTCTCTCTGGGATCAGCTGTTCAGACCAGGTGTGGCTTGTTAGGGCTGGCTACTCGGTGTAGACGGAGTTCATGAGAAATTGCCTGGAGTATCTTTTATTTCAATTATACATATATGTGTATATATATATATATATATAAAAAAAATATATATATATATATATATATATTTACTAGACTCTATTTATCTCAATCCAAGTTTCTCCATTCCCTTTTGATTCACTCTCATGTTGGAGGAGGGGGTTGGAGGAAGGTGTGAGTGAGCAGCTATTGTGGTTATGTTGCTAGCTCAGGTTACACCATGACACAACTTTTCCAAGAGAATACTGTGGGAAACAGTGTCAAAGGCTTTCCTAAAGTCTAAGTAGGCAACATCCACAGCCTTTCCCTCATCCACTGAGCAGGTCATCTCATAGGAGATCAGGTTAGTCAAGCAGGACCTGCCTCTCATAAACCCATGCTGTAGGCCTGATTGCCTGGTTATCTTGTATTTGCTGTGTGATGGTACTCAAGATGATCTGCTCCATGATCTTCCCTGGCACCGAGGTCAAACTCACAGGCCTGTAATTCCCCAGATTCTCCTTCCATCTCTTCTTGTAGATGGGCACCACATTTGCTAAACTCCAGCCAACCAGGTCCTCCTCAGTTAGCCAGAGCTACTGAGAAATAGTCAAAAGTGGCTTAGTGAGCACCTCCACCAGCTCACTCAGAACCCTTGAGTGTATCCTATCTTGCCCCACAGTCTTGTGCATGTCTAAGTGATGTAGCAGTTCATTAACCATTTCTTCTTGGATTACTGGGGCTTCATTCTGCTTCCTATGTGTCTTCTGGCACAGGGGGCTGTGTACCTGGAGCACAAATGGTCTTAATATTAAAGGCTGAGACAAAGAAGGCATTAAGTACTTCAGCCTTTTTCTCATTCTCTCTCACTATATTTCCCCCCACATCCACTGAATGATGAAGAGCACTAGTGAAATAATTACTGACTTGTCCACCTGTCAGGTATCTAGGCAGAAATCAGTACTTTTTTTTTTTTTTTTTTTTTTTACACTGGAATAAGAAGAAAGGCTACAAAAGAAAAAAAGAAGAAAAAAAAAAAAATAAGGAAGGGTTTTGTTTATTTGATTTGGTTTTGCCAGGTAGATACTTACATTATGAAATAATAACCTAAATGTACCTCACAAATCCTCAGCACTTTTGTTCAGCTGGTATTAAGGCTCTTGAATTGGAGGAAATATGATGACTGCTTCTCCCAACTTAAAAAGGGGAAACATCAACAGTAAAAGCTATTTACTGGGACTATAGGAAACCAGCACACTATGCTGCATAGGAAATGAATTTTAATTTTCACAAAATTGCTTACTAGGTTGGTTTGCTCAGCCAAGTAATTCTCCTGGTTAATGGTTTTTCAGGGGATTTTACCATTACAGATATACTGGAATTCATGTTCTGCAATAAAAATACAATTTTTTTTTTTTATTAAATTCAAGACCTCGTTAAAGCAATTTTGGTACAGGTGTAACAATTGCAGCATTTTTCCAGTGATTAAAGTGTTAGGTGGATCCCTTAAGATTTAAAATGGATCCAAAATATTCAAGAGATAATTCAACAAGAAAAGCCATTAGGCATTTTCCATCTTAATCCATTGATATTTAAATATTTCATGGCAGCCTCCACATCTCTTAGAAGTATGTTATATTTTTAAGGTGCTGTTAAATCATCTGTGAAACGTTCTCATGCAAGACTTTACAGAATCTTAGCTACTGAAAACTAGGAAATAATTTTTGTGCCAAAATTTCATCTTTATATGAATATAAAAGCAAAGGACTGATTAATTATTTTTAGACATCAAGATATCTGAAAAGCTTTCATGCTAGCATCTGGATTTTTGAATGCTAATTTCCTAAAGTTTTCTTAATACCTTAAAGCATGGGAGAAATTTTCTCTCTCCCAGGGATACAATTCTATAATCACAGTGTGTGCTTTTACTTCCATCTTCAAATGCTCTTTTGGGTTTAAATTCAGACTTCATCTCACCCTAAAGTAGATATGTAATGTGAGCCAAGTAAAAGTTAAATTTGCCTAAGGTGATTAGTTCAGATGTGGACTTCTACGTTACAGGCATTTAAAGTTAAATGAGACAAATACTTCTCTGAAATAGGGTTTCTAGTTTCTCAGACCCTATTTAATGAAAACAATTTTTCCTGTAATTAGCTGCTCGATAAACAATTACAGAATTCATTCTTCTGACCATGACAGTACAACAGAATAGATATATAAATATTATGTGCATAACACCTTATGTTGGTTTTCCATGGTAAAATTAAAGCATCCAAGATGTTTCCATTTTATGTGTTAAGTTAGGGCACTGCATATTTTTTTTTTTCCTTTCAGCTGTACTTTGCTGACAGGGATGTCAATACTATTTTGGAATATAAGGTTTCTTTAAGCAAGTGATGATACCTGCATTTTATAAGAATTCTACTTATATACAAATCTCTTCCAGGAAAATAGCCTCTAAAACCAGCATGAACTGGCAAAACTTTTCTTATATTGCTAAAGCATTTAATATACCTTCATTTTTCCCAGGTCCTTCTCTCCTCCCATGCATTTTTGATTAAATGTAAACCATTCAGTAATTATGAGTGGCTTTGATGTCAGGTGTTCTCAATTCATACATTTCTTCATAAATTTGCTGATCTGGGCACATTTGAGATATTAATGCCTCTTTTCTTTCCAAGTACATTAAATGAGTGGCCTTTTTTCCTACCAGTTTAATATTGTTTGCTTCAAAAGAATGAGCTTAGCTTTCTCAATATTATTATATTTTTAATACTATCCACCTTTATAACGTTTTTTTTCTCTTATGCTGTCATTTTCACTTTTGAAAAGTCTCAAACAATATTTCACTGTTTTCTCATTTCAGTAACAGAGTAAAATTTCAGTCAATCTGTTTACATGAATTATTACTCACCAAGGGAACAGAAAATCAGTCACTTACTAACTCCTGAAATTACTGAGGTTATGTAATACAATTTTATTTTAACTGAGAGATGTAGAGTGTTTCAAGACACAGATGCCCTACCAAAAATGCCTCTAAATTTTTGCAAGGTTTTGTAATTTCCCCAGTGGTTATTACAATAACCTTGTTTGACTCTAGGTAATGCCCTTCAAATAAAGTTTCAGTTTCTTTGCCAGTACCACAGCAATAACAACTCCTCCCTTTCCCTGGAAAGAGTTCTAGGAGCAATGTTACAAGTCAGTCAAGAAACAAAAACCAACAGCAAGAAATTATTATCAAAAGTAATTGTTGTCCTCCACACAAACTGACATAAAAGCTCAAAGTGTGATTTTTCTTTTTCACTGCTAAAGTATTTTTTTTGAAGTCTTAATTTGGAAATTTCAAAATGTTTTGTTCTAGCTTGCAAAGAAGTTTTCTTCCCTGGAACTGCTATAGCATCTCTTAGGAACTGTTATTCCTAATGATGTCCCTTTTAGGACAGTTTTACTGGTCAGGATTATATTCTCTGGACACGACAGTTCAGGTTGAAGTTCCTCAGGCATATCTATAGAGAAATGCCTGCAGCTGCTCAGCAGAGGCAACAACGAAGATGCTCCTTCATTTCCTTCACCAAAACTGCATGAGATCTACTAGTCAATACTGCTCACTAATACGGAGCCTGAAATGAAGAATTCCATTCATTACTTCCTTCAATGTGAACTGAAAAAAGCTGTTCAGGAAATTGTATTTCAATAACTCTGCCTTCTAATCCTTTGACACTTTTGAGTCTAAGTCAATAAAAGAGCTACCAAAAGTCCACAACAAAAATGGTTATCAGAATTCTCTGACTCAATTCCCAATTTATATGGTTCTAGCTCAGAGAACGTTTAAAATGCTAGGTACTTTGAGATAATTAAGTAGAGAAATAACCTCTTAGTGATCCCTGGTGTTTTAGTTGTAAGTGAAGAATTAGGTACCTATGACAATTGTATTTTGTCCAGAATGACAGAGGTTTGACTTATAAAGAGCTTTTTTACAGAAAGTTTCTTCCTTAAGTGATGCTCAGACAAGACTTTGTCTATCCAAAATGACACAGCTAAAATGACAGTCATGCACCCTAATTTGGGGCATCTAACTTAGATGCCTAAGGACGCCAACTCATCTGCTGCATTTAGAGTATTTTAAAAGCTATCCATCTAAATCAGCCATTATATCAGGGTTGAGGAGAAGATTCTGAAGTGATGCATCTAAAACTATCTTAAACACTTATCTTAAGGAGGAGTGTAACTAGCCTAGTCTGAGGCCAACTGGATTGTACCTAAAATTACATACTTATCTGCCCTAGTTCAGGCATTCTGAGTCATCCTCTGAATCACCCTGTTCTTCAACATTTCACATATACACTGCATAAAGAAAAAAGCCTTAAAATCACATGTTCAGCTTTTAACTACTTGAAGTCATGGCAAATATATCCACATCTGAGTAATCTCATGTAGGTGGCATCAAGTTATTTTCCCATAGAGGCCATGACTTTGATGATATCACCAAGCAACCATGTGACTCTGGGAGCAGAGGAAACGACATGCTTCATGACATCTATTTGAGGTCCATGCTAGATTTGCACCTTCCAGGCAAAGGACATCTGAGAGGATGATTCAGCCTGACAGTGGTACCTGGGGCTCCAGGGTTGCTTTGAAAAGGAACAATCCAAAGAAAACAGACAGGACTAGCTGTGTGGATTCACTGTAACTGCTCAACATGGTCCTGTAGGCACTGACATTAACACTGTTTTTGTAAGCTCATTGGTGAATGACATACTTGCAGATTTTTTATTTTTTCAGTATTTCTGACTCCATTTCATCATTTCATGAAGCATAAGTTTTGGCCATTGTTCACATCCGCAACAAAGGAGCAATAAACCTCAATCAAAAATGCTATCACTCATGGAAAAATAGAATCACTTAGGTTGGAAAAGACCTTCAAGAACATCAAGTCCAATTGCTAACCTAGCATAAACAAGTCCATCACTAAACCATGCCCCTAAGCACCACATCTACACGTCTTTTGAATACCTCCAAGGATGGTGACTAAATCACTTCCCTAGGCAGCCTTTTCCAACGCCTGACAACCCTTTCTGGGAAGAAGTTTTTCCTAAAATCTAGTCTAAATCTCCCCTGGCACAACCTGTGGCCATTTCCTCTCATCCTATTGCTTGCTACTGGGAAGAAGTGACCAACCCCCTCCATGCTACAACCTCCTTTCAGGTAGTTGCAGACAGCAACAAGGTCTCCCCTCAGCCTCCTTTTCTCCAGGCTAAAGAACCCCAGTTCCCTTAGCCGCTCCTCAAAACACTTGTGCTCCAGATCCTTCATCAAATTCATTGCCCTTCTCTGAACTCTCTCCAGCACCTCAGTGTCTTTCTTGTAGTGATGAGCCCAAAACTGAACACAGTGTCTGAGGTGCAGCCTCACCAGTGCCAAATACAGGGGGATGATCACTTTCCTAGTCCTGCTGGCCACACTATTCCTGATTCAAGCCAGGATGCAGTTGGTCTTCTGGGCCACCTGGACACACTGCTGACTCATTTTCAGCCAGATGTCGACCAGCACTCCCAGGTCGTTTTCTGCCAGGCAGCTTTCCAGCCACTCTTCCCCAAGCCTGTAGCGCTGCCTGGGGTTGTTGTGACCCAAGTGCAGGACCTGGCACTTGGCCTTGTTGAACCTCATACAATTGGCCTGTAGCAGGGAGTCAATTAAAATAGAAGATCAATTTGTAAGTTAAATACATATATAAGTGTAATTCCAGAACTGTATTAAGCACAACTGTTATTAACAAGTTAGATCTTTTATAATAAATGGCACGTAGTTAATTACAAACAGAAATTATGAACTTGGAACGCTAATATTAGACTGACAACTGCATTAAGTTCAACACATCTTTCACTTACATGGGTGCACAGTCTTCTCAGGGGCAAAAGTATATGTAGTCTTTTGTTATGTCCCATAATATCAATTGGAGGAAAACTATTAAAAAATATTCTTATGCACAGAAGATAACTATTTAAAGAGAAGAATGGCTCTGCACTCATTAGGCATAAAAATAGATTTCACATAAGTATTTTTGAACGTTGGCAAGTGATCACATATCTGTGTCTAGGACAGCATTGGAGTCCCACATTTTCTCAAAAAGAATGAGTAGAAAGCTGGGATGAGTTTCAGTGGTGTATCTTTCAGTTTCAGTTTAAAGGTGTCCAGAAAATACTTCATGTTATGAGCAATGAAGATCAAAGTTATCGAGGTGTTTAAATACACTAAGTCTGGTTTTGGGGTTTTTGGTTTGGTTTGGGTTTTGTTTTTCCCAGGGAGACTAACATTCGCTTCTGATTTATGATACACATTAAATTAGCTTGGTAGTGGTCTCCATTTATTCCCTTGTCTATACATGTCCAGATCCCAAAACCTCTAAGTAATTTTGTATGATTGGCAAGCTTTGCTCAGGAGAAACTCTGGACAGGGAAAGTGCATTGCAGGTCACTGCTGACCTGAACTAGCAGAACTTAATAGAGAAAGCTCATAGTGCTTGTCTGTACTTAGCATGAGTCTAAGCACAAACACTAGTGACCGAGCAGAAGCCCCCGACTTCATCGTGGAACTTATTTACCACAATTCACTGTATTTTCTCTATTTTTAAACTCTCTTGGCATTCTGGTTGATTTCAGTAAGCTCATGCTAACCTAATAAGAACAAATTGCTTTAAGACACATTCATAAAAGCAGCATATTTCTGCTCTCTCTTAGGTTTTGCTACTTTTGATACTGGCATAAAGTATATTCTGCTATTCATAAAACAAATACAACAGATGTCACCTAGTGTTGTAGTGAGATTGTTTTATTTGTTCTTGAGTGTACCTATTGTACCCTTATTTTATCCGTAGTTTTCCAAGGTCTCTTTCATTTTCTAGTACTGGGAAAGTATGCTTTGTGGTTTCATGAGTTTTCTATTGCAGGCTTATGGCAGAAATAACTTAGGGAGGAAGAGGTTTCTATCTACTTTTCCTAATGCCTGCCACAGAGGCAACCCAGAAGTCAATTCAGACAGGCAATAAGCTCCAAACAGACTTCATTCTAACCAGAACTGTTTAGCAGAGAACCAACGAGAAATTAGGTTTATCTAAAATTATTCAGCACTTGAACATCATAAACCACAGATTTGGATACCAGTTAGGAGTTCAATCACTACACGGCCAATTCAAACTTAAGGGATCAGATCCCAGAACTCGAGTGATGATTCAAAATGAGCATCTTCCCACTCATACTGGACTCTTACAAGGGTAACAAGAAGATCATTTACCAATAAGGCAAGGTGTCTCATTCCTCAAGTGACTTTCCTTAGATGGCCAGTCTAAGTTTTCAACTTCATATCCACTTCTCTGAGGAAGACCAACTCAACAGGTAATTCTGGCAGCCTCCATTCATACTCTAGTTGAATCCAAGTTGTGGTCATTTATGGTAGGGGGCTAGAAACTTCTCTCAACCAAGGCATTGTATTGGTCAAGGGCCCTGTCTTTCAACCAAGGTGCACCTGCACAACTGTACTGGTCTGTTGGTCTAGCAGTTTCTGGTGTTTTTTTGGGAAAACTGGGTGTGCTATACCACCTGAAACATTTTGAAAGTTTCTCTTGACTTAAATTCGCAAGTCAAACTAAATTTAAATATTAATTATTCACTAGTTTCTAAAGTTCAGCCAGTCTTTGTAGATGGCATTCCTTATTAACTGAACAACACCGGTAAAAATCAGGAACTCACGATTACCTATAGTCTTACAGAATTTGGCCCAGTCCTAGTCTTGTGTATATCTTGTTCATCTTTCAGAAAAGCTTTGTCTATTTTGTTTGCCGGTGTAAAAGATCCTAATCTCCACTTGATTGGCAAACCTTTTCTGTCCTTCAAGTGGATCTGTTCATCTTATTACATCTGTGAAGGAGCCATTGCCAGGCAAGTGAGGGTTTCAGAAAATCAGTATTTCAGCACAGCAGCCTGACCAGAGTGTTCAAAGCAGCTGCTGAGTGTGAAGCCATCCTCATCGCACCATGCTGCTGATAGGCAGGCAGCTCTGCACAGTGTGAATGTCTTTCTCTTAATTGTATGACTATAATCAGCCCTTGCCCTTGAGTATGTTTTGTCTATATAAAATATTGCTTTCTCTCCATAAAGAGTATTATGAAACATATTAAGCTTGTCTTGCAGTCAATTCACAACACAGAAAATGTCCCTCTTCTGTTGGAAAGGGCAGATGCAGCAGCTAATTTAAGCAAAATCATTACCTGATTTTGGATACAGGGAATATGGCTATAAGAGTACCCCTGTCAAGTTTCTCTTTTTAGGACTAAAAATGTCATGCCAGCAAGGTCTACTTTGGTCACTAGTTTGGGCTTTGTTGCAAACAGGCAATGTGGCAGGAGGTGTCATAGTGAAAAAAAACACTTCTTTTACTCTGTTACTTGGAATTGAGGTTATTATAAAAGGGTTGTACAGGATGAAGGTTTCAGTGAATACTGAATGTGAGAAAACTGAATTTGTATGTGAGAAAGATCTCCTTTTTGTTTGTTTGGTTTGGTTTGTTTTTTTTAATGCTAAACAGCCAAAAGCCTTCTAAAACACCATACAGTCTCAGTAATAGCAAGAAGCTTTCCAGAGACTTGGCTTATTTTTTGGCAGCAAAAACATGCTAACCTTTCTTCCAGGGAAAGACTGATTATCTTAAATCCCATTATTTACAAAATTCTACCTGTAGGTACTGCTGCTATTGCATCTTTTCTTCTTTAGAGGAAAATAAGAACAACAAGTACATTATTTATACAAAGTAGCAGATAAGGTTACACCTTTGTGAACCATAAAAAAATAAAAAATAATTTAAAAATTATGTTTAGATACTGACAAAACAGATAGGTATTTAGGGTGATAATTAACCCCTGCTGCTCCAGTATTGTGATGTGTACCTGTATTTTTGAAAACATATTTACAGCTGGCCTAAGCTCACCTACAGAAAGAACTTGGTCTTTCAGCACCAGTAGTAACAAACACGGACACAAGTTTTTTTTGGGGGGACAGGTGTGAAACTGCTCATGTTGCTACTGGCATGCACTATGTGCAGTGAAAAAGCAACAGGAGCAAACAGAAGTAGGTCCAAGGGAAGCCAGACCCACACAGTGTGGTGACACAAGTGAAGCAACACCTAGTTCAACTGGATGGAGAAAACGCATACAGAAGAAACTGTCAAGAGGATAACCACAGAAAATGTTTTACGCAATGCCAGCAATGATAGTCTCTGCCAAATCATCTACAGAGTTACCTCTAGTAACATTTTCTCCTCCTTATTCATACAATTTGTGGAGTGCAGACTGACAATTGTGTTTGGCAGCTCTCAGAGGGAAACTGTACTATTAGAGCACTTACCGTTCACCTAAGAAAGGGACTCTTATAACTATGTTTTTGCCACTTTATGAGCAAAGACGGGCACATAAAGCAGATTTGTCTATGCAAAAAGTACATATATAGCTGTCAACCATATAAATGGATATATTTCTCAAGTAAGATGTACCCATTAGTAACAAAGTTTCGCTATGAGAATTTCACAGATTTTATGGGTGCCTTTGACATACTCTGTCTGATGACTAACTGCAACATTTTTAATAAGTTTGAACCCGTAGGCAGCACTTGTATAAAGAGCAAAAGTTACAAAGGCGTATCTTTTTACAAACACAACCCCCTTTGTTTTCTGGCTTGTTTCTATTTCTTTCAATTGCGAACTGTTTAATATTAGATTTCCCACACGTTATATGCATTTTAACTTTCATATGTTTTTCCTGGCAAGACTAGATACTGAGACTTACAAACTTCCAATATCTCCTTAGAAATAAGTAAGAAAAGAGTAAATAAAAATAAGACTCTGAAGTATTATATGAAGGAAAGTTAGACAAGTTCCAGCAGGCTACAATACCTGAAAGTTACAGTCTTCGTAGTACATGGGGACTCTCATATCTTTTGGTAATTATCAGGAGTTTCATATACGAATGACAATAAATATGTAAACTCATCCAATGAGACATAAGAAATTGTATAAAAAATGGGATATTTTAAAATCTGATACTCAACATGAAGCAATCGTAAAACTGTAACAGACCTGGTACAACGTATTGCTGTGAGATGAAGTAGTGTAATGATGGAGGAAGAATAGACAAACAACTTTTAATATTGTTGTAAGATATGACAGTAATTATTAGGACTGTTCAGGCCAAATCCTTATATACTTCCTTTGTTACATATCCAACCTGTTTCTAAATTTCTATAAAATTTAGATGTACAACTTTCTTATGTACTGGGAGAAAAATAAGCCATATTGTACCTTTATTATAGCTGCCTTCAAATGCTGCACTTTTATAACACTTTCCCAATAGGATTCTTATGTCTGAGTGTAGAAATGCTATACAAATACATAAGTAAACCAATGTATGAATACATATATGAATAATATGCCAGTCAAGATTGCTGCCATTCAAAAGAGAAAATCTAATACTTTTCAAAGAAATTGCTGACTGATTAACCTTTTGATCCCACTTCCTCTCTTTTCGTTGATTGAATGATATTTTCTGGAGCACCTACAGCTTCATGTTATACAAAATTGTTAAGGTACAGCTTTCTTTTCTTTTTGATTAATTTTAAAAAATAATGTCTTGCCAGCATATACTACCAATCATGTTAAAAAGAATTATATTTATGAATTCAAATTAGACGTAAGTCAAAGAATGAAGACATAGAATAATGTTAATTAAAATAATAGCTCAAAATATTTATAGCTACAGTAAAATAGGACAAAGGTGAAACTATTTAAGCGGTAGTAGTATGAGGATAGCTTAACAATCTAGAAAGTATACAGACACACCAAGAGTTGAAAATGTGTTCCTTTTGACATATCTTTATAATATACTCAACTGCAATTCTCTTCTCGAGTCAGTTTAATCAGAAATTATTTTTCATAGCCTAAAGTCTTAAAGAAATCATCATACCAACTGCTGAGTTTTCTGAAGTACAACTGGACAGCCTAAGGGAGGAAGAATAATGTGCTGCAGTGGAGCAACTTCTGAAATATTCTATGGCAGATTGGCAGATGGAGTTTTCTCTGCAACAACTAGATTACAGATCACATTTTATTTTACATATGTGGTGTGTCTTTTTTTTTTTTTTTTTTAATGTTCATGGTCCTCCCTTATTAAAAGGACATGGAAATGATTTTAATTCAGTATTAGAATGTACAACATCACATCCCTTATTACAGGCAGAGAATTTGCCAATTTCTAGAGTTAAGGCTGTCTGATGACTTTGATCTTAAAACCCAATTTTCCCTTCAATTTCATATATCTTTGCCAAAATATAACCTTGGGCTGAAAGCATCATTATTATCAGAGTTTCTACCATTATTATTATCAATATTATGGGAAAGGGAATTTCAAGAGAAGAGTTCTGCCATTGTCCAGAAGAAGAATAGGCAAATGTTGCTGAGATGTTTCAGTGCCTGTGCTTCACAGAGTCAAGAAGATCACCATATTTCATTTCTACAAAAATTTTCCTAAAAGACATTTAATAGAAGTTTCTTTTTCTGTGTTAAATATAGCATGTATCATGAGGTGGCAGAAAAAATATTGGTTTGCACATTTGTGGAATTTTGGGGCAATCTTTTCTGTGACATTTATTGGAATTTAAATGTTTAAATATGAAAACTTAATAGTCATTAAGTATACTGTCTTGCATGCAATTATGTAAAATAGTTCAGGGGGAAAAAAAAAGAAAGTGACCTTCTAATATTTTTATCTTATACATAGTTTCTGCATTCTTATTTTATGGGTGGAAAGTTATGTGTCTTCAGTGACTTATGACCTGGATTTATTGAAATACACTTCATTTATTCATATTACATACCGCCCATCTTCACACCATTGTAAAGGAGGTGTTAATAGAACTGTAGGACCACCACTTCAGAGAGCCTGTTCCCAAGGAAACGAGACCAGAAGAGACTATCCAGAGAATTACTACAGAAACAGCTGAAGCGCAGGTTGCCACCACAGGAAGGTGACAGGGGAGCTAGAGGCACCAAGGAGATGATGTTCATGCTTAGGTCTTGGTGAGACAGAAACACCAGTACAGGGTTTCACCTGTGTGATTGAGACTAGTGGAACAGATTAACTCTGTAATATGGTACTGCCATTGCTAAAAACAGGCTGTAGGCTGACTTTCTGAGGCCTCAGGACTGATGTTTGTCAGGTCTTCTCTGTTTGGGCTTTTTTTGACCTGCTTACTGCTTTGACTTGGTTTAGTTGTGACAGCAATTTCTCAAACTGACCAGGTTTCCATAGATTTTTTTTTTTTTTTTACTTCTATCTAACTTCATATCATATAAAATTAATAATTTTATGCAGATAGCAGATTAAGGCAAGTGCTGGATTTTGCACCTGGGACATGGCAACCCTGGCTGTACATACAGACTGGGAGATGAGAAGCTGGAAAGCAACTCCACGGAGAGAGATCTGGGGGTTCTGATCGATGGCAAGTTTAACATGAGCCAGCAATGTGCCCTGGCAGCCAAGAGGGCCACCTGTGTCCTGGGGTGCATCAAGCACAGCATTGCCAGCTGGGCGAGGGAGATGATTGTCCCGCTCTGCTCTGTACTGATGCGGCCTCACCTGGAGCACTGTGTGCAGTTCTGGGCACCACAGGATAAAAAGAATGTAAAGCTACTGGAGAGTGTCCAGAAGGGGAGACCAAGAAGTTAGTGAAGGGTTTGCAGTGGAAGCCATATGAGGAGCAGCTCAAGTCATTTGCTTTGTTCAGCCTGGAGGAGACTGAGGGGAGAGCTCATCATGGCTACAGCTTCCTCACAAGGGGAAGAGGAGACACTGATGTCTCTGGCAAACAAAGACAGAACCCAAGGGAATGGCAGGAAGATGTGCCAGGGGAAGTTTAGGTCGGACATTAGGAAAAAGTTCTTCCCCCAGAGGGTGCTGAAGCACTGGAACAGACTCCCCAGGGAGGTGTCATGGCCCCAAGCCTGACAGTGTTCAAGAAGAGACTGGACAATGCCCTCAAACACATGGGGTGAACTGTGGGGTTGTCCTGTGCAGGGACAGGAGTTGGACTTGATGATCTTTGTGGGTCCCTTCCAACTCAGGACATTCTGTGATTCTATGATTCTACTAAGAAATTACTCTATGTAGAATGAGGTATTTGTGACTCTATTATGATGTAATGTAGAGAAAAACAGGCCTGGCACAGCAGCAGAATTTTTTAGAAAGGGAAACAGGATACAGTATAGGGGAGCATAGGCATGTGCTGATCAAAGATAAGGCACAGGCTTGGCATGGTTAACCTCACAGTTATAAACCACTCAGTGATGATCAGTTAAAGAAATGCAAACCTGGTGGTGGACAAAACTGATTTTAGAGGTAATAAAGAAAGCAAAGCGATGGCATCTATTGTGCATAAAAGGCACCATATACGGCAAACTCAGATGTAATTTCCAACTACGTCTTCAAACCCATGAAAAAAAGAAAAACATAAAAGCATGTTAGCAAAAGTGTTAAAAAAACAAAAAGCAAAAAATCCCACCCCAACATGGAACCTAAGGTGATGACAAAGAAACTATCAATGTGAACATCATATTCCTCCCACCAAAGAACTGCAGATGCTCACAAATCGCTGTAACACCTCCCACCGCCACTGCCAGAGTGAAACCACCTACCTTTGGACCTGTAGGCAGATAGGGAGAGTGAACATAACACCAGGAAAACTGGAAGAATTTAGGTGTGTGTATAACAAATTTAACTCCATTATAATTTTTTCTTTTTCTGTAATAAGTAGGTCTGGACTAATAATGCTCAGACTCTTCAGATTTCAGTTATATTATTCATTTACTTTCATAAAAAGTGTGCTGCTTCTTTGCCTGTGAGCAATATTTTAAGCACAATTCTAAAGGCTCATTGGTTGTGGTGATAGATACATGAAGAACAGTCTGATTCCCCTCATTCAGGAGGCCAGTAGGTGCTCCTTTAACTCTGAATTATCTCTGCCTTTGGCTAACTGAAAGATGTGTAGTTCTTTCCTCCTGAACTGTGATGTGTAGATTTTTACCTTTCATATGTTTGTGAAAAGGAAAACATTGGACACCCATCTATCTTGCTATATTTCTAAAAACTTGCCACAAATATGAGAAATATAATTTAGGATGACAAGGAAATTAACTTCTTTTTCTTGTTTGCTGTTTCTTAGTTTAACCATGAATCAAAAGTCAAATGGAGTCATTTGGGATAATGATCCTTCTCAGGGGCAAAATTCTCTGCACTTACTTAAAGACCAGGTAATTATGCTTGAAAAAGCATTGAATGAATTTCAGCCCCCAGTTCAACAGCAAGTCCCAGAGCAACACTACAGCCCATGTGCTATCACAACCTAAATCTATATCCCAAGGAACTTTTATTGTCTCTTCCATGACACTTAAAGAAGTTTTCCTTTTTCTTTTACTTCCTTTGAAACTACAAAATTGCTCATCAACCTTCTCCCTTTCCCTTTATGGGCCCAAGACTGCTTGTGAAGTAGCATGATAAAATATGTTCTACAACCAGTGTTGAAACAAAAATTGTCTAAATAAATACAGCACCTTGTAAAAGTGGGGATAATGTTCAAATAAAACAGAATCCAAAAGCTGATGGGATTTATTAAAGAAAATCAGTCTCTGGGTTTTGAGCTAAAACATTTGTTTGTTTGTTTTTTTGTTTGTTTTTCTACTAAAGATCTGCTGTAAGGGACAATATTTTCATTAATTCTCTCTAACGTACTTCCTATGACCACTTCTTTTGACTGACTATATTGGAACCCCAAATTCATCAGCCCTAGATAGAAGGTAGTCTGAAACAGTCACCCTTCTCTTGAACTTTGGTCCACAGTAAATTGTTCATAAATAACAACTAATCTGAATATTGAACAGCGATTACGTTTGAGATTTTTGCAAATAGAACCAATAGATAAATATTTGGAAGTTTAAAAACACATTAAAGGGTATTAACACTGAAAACTGTGAAAAAAAAGCTATGCCTTTGCTGCATCATTGTGTCAATACCTTTACAGAACACAGTTTTTTAAGAGTCTGTCATGCAAGTCATCTAGAATAACTGCCCCTAAGTAAGTTATCAAAGAGTAATAATTATTTTCTCATCAGTGCCATATGTTACGCTTGTAACTAGCCACAATGCAGCAGGCTGAGAATAGACAGTTATAAATATCCTGCAGAGCATCTCATTCCACTTTGTCTCTCTAAATGAAGGACAGAGCTCTTATAATTGGGGAATGTAACCTCTAGAAAAAGAGGCAAAACACATTCCCTCAGGTAACTGCAACCCCTTTATTCAATCACTGAAATGAGGCAATATACCTTTAAAAGCACCTTTGCACCTGGCAACCACAGCATCACTTTGTATCAGGAAACAGCAAGCTTAAAATGTGCTGGTTTATATGTGAACAAATTAGCATGAAATAAAGCTTGTGAAAAAGATCCTACTAACTTGAAAGATATGGTAATTTTTAATAGAAATTTATCATGTCAGCTCCATAGCAGTGGACCTTCCAAGATGACACCATTTTCCTATACACATCGCAGCAGAAAAATACCACCTAATTCCTTTTTGCACAGAAAAACTGTCACCTCTGAACTGGAAAAGCAGCCATATTGTACCATTGAAGTAAGGGTAAACGAAGGACAGAAATGTTTTGTTTTGTCTAAAACAAACAAGAGGATATCTCAAACAATCAGATAGCCATCTACATCTATGCCTTGATGTGGCCAGTGAAGGTCAGCTCTGTATGTCCTTATTGAGGTTTATC
Organism: Streptopelia decaocto; assembly: GCF_964273445.1. Taxonomy (NCBI): domain Eukaryota; kingdom Metazoa; phylum Chordata; class Aves; order Columbiformes; family Columbidae; genus Streptopelia; species Streptopelia decaocto. The sequence goes on from NC_138663.1 coordinate 154,466,038, forward strand.
TCAGATAGTGGTCTGAGGTTAAAACTAGCTTGTCTCTGATCGGATTTTACATGGAGATCACAATCTTGATTTAGCTTTGTTGAGCTAAAAACACCCGTAGTTTTGTAGTAAACACTGTCTGAAGCAGTGTTTTTCATTTAGATGTGATGTTCTTGAATCTTCAGTAGCCATAAAGAAAAATGGCACCCTTCATGTTTGATCTTTATCTGGTGGACAAAGATCACATTAGATCACTCACACTTTCATATCTGATACCAGAATGTGGTAGGAGAGTCAGACCCCAAACAAGGAATCAGACTTAGTGCCAGATGACAGAAGACTATATAGGGAATAGCAGGGTTGTTTGCCTGATCATATATTCTGTTCTGAACACACACTACTGGCTGTTGTTGGGAGACCTTTTGTATAAACAAGTGTAGCCATTCTGACTTTCTAGCATATATGCTTTTAGGAAGAAGAAAATTAAAAGGTTAGGTATAGAACTGATCTGAGCTCAGCCATTTGAAAGTCAGGCATTTGGCTTAAACCTCTATAAGTCAGTCGAAAGAAGGAATCAAATTGAGGAGAGTCTATATATGGATATTTAGGACAGATAGGCCCAGAGTTGTGCATGAATGTCCCCTTTTCCTCTCTTCATCCCTCTGCCTTCCCTTTATCTACAGAAGCCTAATTTTTATCTGAATTCTAATCCCTGATATCAATGGAAGCTGCATTAGACCTAATTCATCAAAAAGGGTATGCATGTGTCTCCATGTTCACTCATACTCTGGGAAGCACTTTTTCAATGTAAAAGGCTTTATGTAAACATTTGCATCATGTATGTTAGCATTTCTGTGACAGTGCTTCTTTGTTTGATGGAGTATTTGTTCCTTTTAGACAAAACAAAGTGAAAGCATTGCTAGCTGGATACAGCATCCCTGGAAAAGTAATGTACAGTGTAGTGTAATAATTTTGTATTTCAGAATTTCAGACTCAATAGGGTAAGTCTCGTACTCTTATTCTTCCAAAAACTGCATGTTTATTAAACATGATCATCAAATTAAAATTGTTTATTTCTGATAGTGAAATTGAGAACAAATAAATGACAACTTGTTACACCGTTCTCCATTTTGGTGATACTGATGAGCCTGTCTCTGCAGTCTGTCAGACAAGCTTGCCCCAGAAAGTCCCTGAGACACCAAAAAAATTTTGTAGATCAGATAAAACAAAACAGGCTAACATCAGAATGCAGAAGAGCTCCTAAGAAAGGGGTTTTAAAATCCTTTCCTGATTGCTGTGACTGAACATAAGGTTTATCGTATAAACAGAATTTCAAAACAAATACCAGAGGGTTATTAAAGTGGTAAGTAGATGGAGTTGAGCAAAGATCGAGATGAGTCTAGACTAGCAGAATTTATACTTAGAATGATCTTGCTGAAGACTTCAAGTCTAGCTAATGGGCTTAAGTTATTTGGTAGGTTTAAACAGCCCGAAATGAAATGCATGGGCTCCCCAGTACAAAAGTACCTAAGTGCTAACTGAAGTGTGAAGTATTTCTCAGATCTGACTCTACTCATCCTCAGTGCTTTTCTAGGCAAAATTATTTTAACCTGAATTCAAGCTGTTTGCAGATGGCACATTTCATGTTTCAGGCCTCTTAATAAAGGATTTTCAGCTCTCTCCTCTGTCTGAGAGCAGACACCAGATGCACGAGGGCAGTGTAAAGGAAAATGGGATATGTAGATGTGGCAGGCAAAGCACAAACTGGAACACTTGCACTGTATGTGTAACTACTGAATTGCATCTTAATGTCAGATTTACAGAGAATGGAGATCTAAGGACATGGCTTTGGTTACTCCAGGGCTGGACTCCGCAGCTGCTCACCAAGAAGGAAATGTAGGCAGTCAGTACTTCTGTATTTCTCTATAGTAGTTACTTTAGTGTCTTGATGGGTGACAGGAAACTCTGGCTTTCTAGCTCATCAGAGAACCTGGACACCTGTATTTATACAATGTCTTGAAACAAACAAGCTCCCAGATGTCTTTCCGTTGTTAATAGGACTTTCATCTAAGCCTCCCTTCCATTCCACCTGCTGTGGCTTGCCTTCAGCTACCAGTCTTGGAGCCTATTCAAGGAAATGAGATATCCTTCAACTTTCACAACACAGTAGTTCTTGAGATTCTTTTTTACAGGATTCACCTGGTACCTAGCAACTTCCCAAACCTTTTTAATTCATATTTTTTCTTAAGCCATTACCACTACCCCTGCCACTTCTTCAGCATCTGAAACATTTAATTTATATCTAAGACACTTTCTGTAAATTATACATCAATATAATTACTAGATAAAATTTGATGACCCATTCTGTAAGTGGAGGTATTTTTCAGATGATCACTCTGATTTATTCTTATTTAAAAATTTATGAGAAAGAAAACTATGACAATAAAATGCCATATGTTTCGGCAGAAATCTACCTTTAAATATGGCTGGAGCTTGTGCTGGAGCCCATTTCATATCTTATCTAATTTAATTCTAACTTAATTTGAACTGAATACTGCAGAAATGCAACAGCTTTCCAACACATTTCTCCAGCACACACTTAAACAAGTAAAGATCTCTAGAAAGAGACTTTCCCTGGTGCAGTGTGTCTCCTTCCCCAAAGCAAAGCTTTGTTTTTTTGAGGGGGTGCTCTAAGGAAAAACTTTAAGACTTCTGGAACATATGATTTCTCTGTGGGCAAGTCTATTTTCCACTCACAATTTCCAGTAGTCTGAACAGAAGAGGCTGTGCCTCCCACTTAAGCAAACTTTGATGGAGTACATCAGGCAACATTGCATGGGAGGGTTACAGTGCGTGAAAACATGTCATGAAATAGAATGGACCTGTTATCAAACAGCACCCAAGAAAAGAGGTGAATAAAGAAAACCAGTGTCCTTTTGTATGAGTAAGAAAATCCTGGGCATAGCAGCTCTTAACACATGTCAGGCAAACACTCCAGCTGTCAGTCCTGATTCATTTGCAGGACTTCACAAAGTGGACGCACAGCACAAGACCCGCTTTGCTGATGGTTCATGCCTCGGTGCAAACCAAATAGATTAGTTCAATTGACAGATCAAATACACAGGCTTGAAAATATTTTTTTAACATTGTTATCCAGAATTTTTAAATATTCACCTATAGATACGAGGTTTCCATTATTTTCAGTACCAAGACCATCTTCAGGATAGAATTCCCTTGTAAAGGAATATGTGTTACAAAATTTAAACTAAGGTATTCAGTTGATGCACAGAATCTTATGGAAGTTTGTGTCCCACTGTATCCATTAATATTCCTATTTATTCAATGTATGTGGTACTTGATGATCAGCTAATACCATGGTGAATATAAAGTAAATGTCAGTCTGTTTATGCATGCAACACATGCATAGATTTTACTGACTTCGTTTAGGTGGACAGCTTTAAATATAGAGCCTTATAAGCTGGCATCTCTCAAATGTGAATGACAGGATAAAGTATAAAGAATGAAAACATTAAGTGTAAAGTTTTACAGTGCATTTCAAGGAAGGAAAATATCTAATGGAATGCAAAACCTCTCACACTTCAAGGGTGATTACTTTGCTGGCCTTCTGTTAAAAGGTCTGTCACAGAAAAAGAATTTGAAAATTTACTACTAAAATAGCTTATGGCGATATCTAGTGTTAGATTTTCTACAACTTTGATATCGTAATGTGCAAAAAATGCTTTATAAAACAAACAAAATATGTAAAATGAAGGGAGCTTAAGTGGCACTTTTCAGAGGATGACATTCACAATTTTAACTTCTGTTCTTTGCTCTGAATGGAAGAGAATTCTATTAAGGCCACAGGAACAGATCAAAATGTGTGACTTTAGAAAAGGAAACCCTAGCATTTCCCTTGGATACTGTGGTTGTTATTTTGTATGCTCTATCTTCCAATAAAAAAGCAATACTAAATAAGATGTTCTATCGGAAAACTCCTTCAGAATATTAGTGAAAGCATTATATTTGATAGTTGGATATATAAATAAGCACTAAAATGTTGTTGGAGCTCTTTTATTGCCTTAAAAAACAAATAAACAAACAAACAAAAAAAAAAAAACCCAGTTAAATTAGTTTTACTTCATCTGGCTTTTTAGCTTTGACAGAACTATGTGGTCTAGTGGAATAGGTTTTTCTTCACATTTCTATGTCAAGCATTTATCTGGAGGGAGACACAGCAATATAGCTTAGTTTCTTGTAGCCATTAAAGTTATAGTGTCTCCCTTGTAAATACTACCAATAAAACAGTTTAGATAACCAAAAGAGATTTCCATCTTTCCTTCTTCTTACCTCTGAAACATTTCATTCTAAAAATTGAAGTAATGAAAGCTTTCTATTGCAAACTTCTATAACAAATGACCATTTAAATATATGTATATAACATCCTAGTAAAATAAATAAATCAATAGCTTGGAAAGAGGTAACTCTACTAAAGGAGCACATTTCTCTGTAGTGATGAAGTTTATATGAATTTCAAACTAATTTGAATTTATCCAGCCAGACTTTAATACAAAATAAGTTGACTTTTTTTAAAAACAAACAAACAAACAAACAAACAAAGAAGCAAAACCCACTAAACTCAAACTCAGTATCTTCGGTGTTTTCCTTCCATAGAAACATGCATTTTTGCTTGCTTGCTTGTTTGTTTTTTCTGATTTATACAATGGTTTGACGCTTAACTGAAAAAATGTTGGCAGCCATGGAATAAATTTTTATCTAGAGACTGTTGCTTTTTAAACCAAAAATAAACAGAATATTAAATAAAATGTAAATATTAACTGCAATAAGAATTAATGGATGCTTTCAAAAAATAAGTACTTATAAATAAGTACCTCAAATTTTTAGTACTGAATGAAAACAGAGGTTTTCAAAATACTTTAAAAATTGTTTTAGAACTCTGATTTTCTTTAGTTTTTACTTCTGATCAGGTTATAGTCTGTAGATGCACAAAGTTAACCCTTCATTTCAGAAATTTGTACTGCCATCGGTAAATTATAGAGCTAAAAGAGTTTTTACAGAGGTAAGGCAGTATGGCCAGAGAAGAGAAATCAAGAGAATGAGGGCACAAAGGTCTGGATGAACAGATTATAGGAGTCAGCAATATTTGTATGGTTTAAAATAAAAGTTAAACTAAGTATAAATTTCTCCTCCCTCAATTTAAGATTTATTTGTTATTATAATATGATCAGGTGATTTCAGTAAATAATAAGAATAGTCAAGCTCAATATTTTCTCTTCTGTTTGTCAATATCCATAAATTTGACAGGAGTGAACAGAGAAAAAAAAAAACTAGGAATATAAATCTGATTTCTTTTTGAGACAGTTTAATTCATTGATGCTTGCCACAGGTCATTTTCTGTTGCTTTCCCATGAATATCCCAGTATTTCTATAGGAAGTGAATTATTTCTTGTTATTATGTAAATATAAATTTATATCTTTTGGAAAGTTGGTAATCTTTAAAGTTTTATCTTAAAACCTATATATCACATCCCTGTGAATGAAAAATCCCTAAACCATGATTAAAACTCAACAGAAAACTAAGGCACAGTATTAAGGACCGTCTGACTTTTGATTTTGCTCTTTTAAAGAATTTGGCCTGTAGGGTGAAAAATAGAAAAGTTATTCAGTGTGTGAATCTTTGGAATAATTTTGACTAGGTAAAACTGCAGAACTACAAAAGCTTTCATCAATTTTTCTTCTAAAGAAATGCTTTGAGAAAGTACCACTGTTTGTCTCAGTAACAATGTTGATAAGTCATACTTTCTATCCACTTGTACATCTGTTTGTTCATCAACAAGCTTGTAATCCCAAGAAGTTTACGGATAATTTAGGAGTGAACAAAAGAGTATCTACATGGTTGTAGTCCAATGAACATCTCAAGTTAACATGAGCTTGTAATGAAGCTAAGAACAGAAGCCCTATTCTTTGACCACAGTGGGCATTTACTTTCACCTTGGCCCTGACTATGGTTGTGCCAACTTAAATGTATCATTTGGTCTTCCCAGCATGCCATATGCATTTTTTCCAAGGACCTCCAGGATCAAGTTTGCATTCTCTAAAGCTGACTGGACAAGCCTATGCCGTATGGTGATTGCCTCTGGATCCAGTGTGTATTGCATGCTTCATTTTGCCAGTAGTAAGACTTTGAGGGTAACAGCTGAAAAATTGAGAATCCTGGGCTGTTGCTGTGGTACTTTTTCATTGCAAGAGGGTTGAAACTCTATGAGGAAGCATCTGCTTCCAGGAAGTTGGAGGAGGAGCTCCCTGCAACTGTCCCTTCCAGCTCCACCTGTATTTCTCACTGCTGGTCTTCCATTAGCAGACTTTGCCACACACCCTTCAAGCAGCACACACTGCTGGGGAGCTGGGCACCTTCTCTGCTAACTGTTCAAAAACAGAACAGGAAACAGCGCATTTAAAATGTCAAATAACTTAAAAGACAAGCCCTGCAGCATTTTCATCTACATCAACAAAATTAGCGGGTGTTTTGACTTTGCTTTTTCAATACCTTTGTATCCCATCTATAATACCTGCAAATTTCTTCCTTATATTTTCAAGCTTCAGAAGCTGGAAGGTTTAGAGTTATAGAAGAGCATTTGAGAAAATTAATGTTATATTGTAAATAAGATCTACAGTCACAAATAGAGCAATGCAAAATTGAATTATTGAAAGCCTTATCTATTCTAAATATGCAATTACATTAGAGTCCTTTAGAATAAAGCTATATATTATTCCATAATCGTAAGGGAACTCAAAGCTAGAAGTTATTAGCTGATATTAGCGGACAGCTATCACAAGTCTATTATTACAAGGGAAGTCATATATACAAATGAAGCAAAATAAACCTGTGTTAAATCTCATGAAGACTAACTTTGCAATCTTAACATTCTGTTTAAATGCAGGGTTTCCTTTTGTGTTAAGCCAACAAAAAAGAAAAAGCCAAGAAAATCTGCACCTCTTTTCTGGGCTACTGCACTGTGATTTTTTTATGCCTCTTCTATTATAAATGCTACTGACACATTTCATAGCGCAAATCTATGACTAGTTTGACTTGAAATATATATATGAACTTTTTCAGAACATCTAACCATGTGCCTTTTGTTTTTCTCTCCCTCAGAATTGCTATTTATTCAGTGGGATTTTTTTATTAGTGTCAAGTGATCTTTCCATGACCACAAACTGTAAAATCTTTTTAAAGAAAAGAATCTACCAGCTGGCAACTCTCTCTGAGAGTACTTTCACAAAATACAGATCATATTCTTGCTGTGTTATCAAGCTATGTCTTAGATGATAAATTCAGTCTCTTTCACAGATAACAAGAAGTCTTCCTGCTCAGCAATTCTTGATGGGTCTGTGAGGTCTATGACCTCTGAAAATACTTGTTTCTGAAGTCTGGCACAGACAAAAAGGGCTGCTAGACTAACCTGAGAGAAATACTACAGACCACCATCACTGATTTTTTGTAATATTTCTAATACATTAAGCTAAAGAACAGGTTATTTCCAGAAATAGAGATGTCATTTTCATAGAATATCTTTGTCCTCTGAAAAAATAAGCTGTGACTCAGGGGATCAGAACTAAATTAGAAACTCTGTAAGTCTGTAACTGCAACCAGTCTTGGATGTGTAGCTATAGAAAAAGTAGAGCAACAAAAACATTTTAATCTATCTACCAATTGCCATGAGACATGTTTGTAGCAATGCATGTACCAGAGCTGGGTACCAGGCCATGGAGGTCATGTATCTGGGGGAACCTGGATGCAGGCCCAGTCCCTCCGTTGACTAAATAGAAGAAGGAAGCAGAAAATGTTAATGGGATCTAAACCTCCGAGGTGTAAAAGAGAGGATGAAGAAAAAGAGGATGTATAAAGGCCCAGGCTCCTGTATCAAACCATGTTGAAGTTTCTGTCATAAGCATTTTATTCAGTTAAATGAGTCAGTTCCTTTGGACAGCAGCAGAACATTCCAGAATTCATCCCATCACTTATTGTTCTGTCCTACAGACACAAAAAGTCAAGCATCCTCTTCTGTCCTCATTTTAGGTGGTAATTATTCACCAAAAATGGATTTCCCTATCCAGTTCTCTTGTTTCATTATTCACTTCTGTGAAACCCCCCCATGGCTCTTATTGGCCATTCTCACTATTTCAAGTGCCAGGCTGCTGTTCCTTGCTGCTGCTCTTACTTTTACGGTGCAATTCAAGTCATCAAGCGCTGTTACACCACGAGTGGTCTCTGGTTGCTGTAGTAAGCTGCAGGCAGAAAGTTGCCACTATACCAGGTCTCCTTTTTCAGGGGGCAAACGGAGCTGTTTAAGACAACAACTGGAAACAGATATTAGGAAACAGTCATGGTGAGAGCTCTCAAAGCGCTGAGCCTATAGCTAGGCAGTAAATTCAGGAGCTGGAGGAATGTGGCCCTAACAGTGAACTGAGACATAGCTTGGCAGAACAAAACTGATGGAAGGAACAGATTTGGAAGCTGTGAACATGAGAAATGCAGTTAGGCATGGAAAATAGGGCTATGCCTGCTCTTTACAAAGAATTAGGCTTACATGAAAGAGGAAAACAATATCCTCATCGATTTCTCCTTCTAAAGTCCTCCAATGTCCAATAATGACTTTAACATTCAAATTGAAGAGACAGCATTGCTATCCTACCTGACCCAAAGAGTAAACACCCTTCTCTAACAGCTACAAGAATTAAAACAACTCTACAAAACTATACAGTTTGGTGGATAAGCAGATTCTAATAGCTTTTACCTACAGTTACAAAATTACTATGTCTGAAAGACTCAAGCCTTCACTTACAGTTCCTTTTGCAGCCATAACTCTGCTTTCTTCTCCAGCTATCTTCTGCACTAAAAAAGGAGAGGGCCTTGTGGAAAACACAATACTATTTGTGTAATTAAATACCTCACCACATCCACATTTGCAGAAAACCTGAGTAACTTATGAGACCAAACCCTTTTCTTTCATTTCTAACTAAAGTGACTGGTTTAATAAAAGACATCTTTCTTCCCTTGCAACATATTAAAAAAAAAAAAAAAAAATCAAGCAAAAACCAGCAGATTTAAGATTCAATAGGCAATTCCCATTTGCCATTTTTCATGATCTCCAAAACGTTATTTAAACCAACTTAAATGAGGTCCTAGGAAACATATCTCTCTCAAGAAGGAAAGAAAGATCAAAATTACATACTGTAACATTATTCTCCATCAAGATTTGAAACCTTAACCTTTAGCATTAGTGACACATGGGACTGAACATGTTATCTAAGAGCAAGTGATAATTTAACTGAGAAAGAGAGAAACCTCTCATATGGGATATGCCTGGAGAGAAAAGTGAAGAGTGATCTGCGTCTTTTCTGCCTTTAGAAGGTAGAACAAGTCAACAGTGAGCCACAGGGGCTGGAGGATGCTGGAGGAGCAGGATTGGGAAGATAAGCACGCACTGAAGACCTGAGTGAAGGACTCCTACATTATGCCTTGTCCGCTGGCCTAGGAGCTCCCAAGTTGTGTCATGTCCCCTGCTGCAGTGGGAGTGGTGGTGGTGATCTTGATTCAGATCTTCAGGGCATTTGTTTCCTGGCCCCCAGACAACACTTGCTTGCTGCATGACAGTGACAGAAGGAAAATTACCATCCCTTGGATTAGCTCTGATGAAAAACCTGAACCAAATTTTGTGGGACAAGGAAGGGCACTTTCACAGTTTAAGTTCTTTCTGATGAATATCAAAAGACCTGATACATACATTGGAGAAACATCAACTTATCAAAATAATGAGTATGCAAATCCTCTACAATGAAGAGCTTAGTGCAATCTAAATATGGGTCTTGCTACTAGCTAGTCATTCTGCCTCCTTTTAAAAAAATTGCTCTGTGTCCTATTATATGTTTTTCTTATTTTCTTAGTTTGCTTTCTGATTTTGTTGTTGGTGGTGTTGGTTTTGTTTGTTTGTTTTTCTTATTAAGCCATTTGCTACAGTACCCCTCCCATTTCCATTCTCTTCTCATCTTACAACTGTGCTTTTAAGTGAAACTGAATTAACTATTCACTTCAGTAGAAAATATACCACTCTCTCAAATCCCATCTTTTTTTGTGTCTTTCATACACACACACACATATTCTTGTAAAAAAAAAAAAAAAAAAGCCCTTCTTGATGCAAACTAAAACAATCCTTATTTCAGGGAAAAATTTCAGAATTTCATTCTGTTCCAATTTAATTGAAAAGTTTTTGGTTTAGCTTATGTTAATTATTTTTGCCTACTTTAATAAAACCACATGAAAATAATGTATTTCTCAAGTATTCACATACAGTTGTTTACACTGAAGAAAACAGTATTGTCTGATTCTGACACATTTTTTTTTTTCCCTCAGGGACTCAGAGACAGTGTATCTTTGGGTGCAGGACTATGCTTTTCCCTTGAGAGAAACAAGTGCTGTAACACAAACCAGGATGCATGCTAAGCATATTTTCTTTATTTACACCCAAGCACCAGTATTGAAAGGAGTGAGCTAAAAAGCGGGTAGGAGAAGCTTATCCTAATGGAAAATCAGCCAGAAACAGTGAGTAGTTACCAGAAATCATCCCTGCCTTCACTGTACCCAACTGGAGCCACAGGCAGGCAGAAGAGATCCCATGAGTCTTTGCAGTATAAAAATGGCATGACTCAGAGTGAATGGTACCTAATCATGTCTTCATTATTGTAAAACATGCTTCTCTCAGTGAGGGAAGAACAACTACAGTGAAATATGACTATTTTGGATCTAGTACCATAAAAATTATTCTCAAGCTCCACCTGGTGGTAGGAAACCGTCCCTTAAGATCCAGTCCTTACTCAGCGCAGAAGGTAAACCTTCTCCCCAGTTCAATTGGCCTAATTTGTAGTACTTTGCAAGTAAATGTCCAGTCTTTGTGGGAACTGATCAAATTACTGTACTGTTAATACAGTCAATACAAGATGTCAATAGTGATTCTATGGTCTGTACACAGAAGACTGACCATTTTCTTTTCCAGTTCTAAGTAAAATATGTGCTTCCATAACCATAGAATTTATGACAATTTACATAATGAAGCTATTGTACTCTCTACTGTTAATGACAACATAGTGGTTTCACTGCTACTTTTTGAAAAATCACAATAATTCTTACTATAGTAGAAAAGGGTAACTCATCCAGTCTCAGCTTCCCTGTATATATTGTTGGCTTTCTCCTCTGAGACAGAAGACATCTACCCAGATCCTTCTGGAAACACACTCGTAAGTTCACTGGGGTAGATTAATTTAGCATAATGTGAGATATGTGCTATCTTTAAAAAAGAAAAATCTTAAAAAGCAAGGTATAAATTTTGTGGTTGGGTTTTAAAAATTACAAGGCAACACTTGTAACCACAAAAAACTCCCACATGACTGTTATTTTCTTATCTGATCACATAGGTAAGGGCATAACACGCTCCTTTCTCCACATCAGCACACCATCCAGCAGCAGTCTCAAGGAACTTCAGTAATGTCTGTCCCAGAACAACAGGGGAGAAATAAAATGGACATTGTACATCCTCCTTGTATACCATGAAAATGAACATGCTATTACAAATTCTCTATATCATGCTATTTTTTTCAAAGCCTGTTACAATCTGGTAATGAGCTAAGAATCTCAATATCATCTTCAAAAGCCTAGAAGACTGTTTTCTTTTGCTTTCTTTCCCTTAAGCCTACCTGGGCTTGTTTTGTTGTTTTTGTTGTTGTTGCTTTGTGGCAAGTTTTTTCAGTCCTGTAAGATGACTGTGCACATTGCCTCTTTTCCCCTCCCAAGATCATATTAGTATTTATTTGTATCAGCAAGCACTATCAGTGCTCTGCCCTACAGAGTGAGCAAACTAATGCTTCAGTAAATTGTTGCTGCCTCCTGTTACATCTGCTCTGCTCTGTTCACTAATTGCCTGTCACAACCACTGAGCCATGGTGCCAGCCATGCTGCCACTTCCTCTCTGGTCAGCTTGTCGGCTCCTATTATTCTGAGCCCTGTTGCTTTTTCCACAGCCAATGTTTTCGCACCCTGGATGGAATGAAAATCTATTACCTTGGTGTTATATGAAAGTGCCGAAATTATAATTCAAAAGAGAAAAAAAAAAAAAGTTAATGACTTTTTGTGAGAAAATTGATAGTTTCTTACCATAGCAGCAAATTATTTTCCTTAACACTCCTTCACTTCCAGGACTATATATACATGAGTATCTTTCAATCTGTTGCTATATTACGAATATTATTAATAATAATTGTTATTTATTATTATTGTATTTTATGGAAAGGAGCTTCTAGAATGAAACTTTGTGTTGTGACAAAATCTGAGCATAAGAAGTAATGATATCAAGAATATTACAATTTTAAAGGTGAGTCAGGAATGCACTACTCATTTTTATGCTGAATGTTGTCAGCTTTTTTTCTTGGAGGGGAAAGAGGTTGATTTGAAACTGATTTAGATTTGCTAGACTTGATAATTCTTCCAAAACAATTATATTCTCCACATTTTAATTCAGTAGCACAGAGTATAGAAATGAAAGTTCATGCCATTACAGATATACATATGCATGCACACACACATGTTATCTTCATATATATACTTCTGCATACATATATTTCCATGTATATGAACTGAAGTGATAGTAAGAACCAACCCAGGCTTGTCTTCAAAACCCATTATTGATCTTGGCTTCCGGACTATACTGAGATGAAGACACTCCTTCCCATCTCAAGTTCTGGAAAATTACGTCAATAAAGCTCCTCTCCACAGAGTTTCCCGAGCTCCTCTTCATGTCTGGAAGAATATTTATTCTGCACAAGGCAACATTGAAAACATGTAGGCAGTTGTTTTGGGTTCTGCGGAGTCCTATAAGCAGCAGAGAACCTGCTTAGTTTCTAAAATAAAGTTTCTGTTCAGATCATCAGCACCTATCCTGGGACTCTGAAAGTAACGATTGCTGTGCAGGCTGATTGCACAACTCTGGTTTTACATTTGTATATGGAAAAAAAATAAATCATGGCTCAGAGACAACCCTATCGTTTGACACATTGTAATATTTACAGTCTAGTTTCAAACACATGGCTAGATAACTACTTTCTAGATAACCGGAGGGATAGATACAATGAACAGATATGACCATCATGACAGAAAAATGATCCCAGTGCAAAAAGGTATTTGACTGGTGTCAAGTGTTTCATGGGCACCATAGAGACTTTTAAAAAAGGTTTTGTATTTTCCTATTGCAAAACCTAAACACACACACACACAAATATTATAAACAAAACAAAACAAAACCCTGATAATATTTATAGGAAGATCCTTCAAAAAATACTTAAGAAAAGTGACTCATTTTACCACAGCAAGAAAATCAGATATGTGAGTTGACAGCTTAACAGTACTGGCTAGTTTGTATGTAATACTGAGAATGTCTGTGGAGAGCCTTGAAAGAACTGGAAAGTAATTCTCTAAAAGAGAAGGAGACCAAAGAAGAGAATATGAAAGAGAATAGATTCTGGATAAGAGTATAAAGACGCATATAGATTTACTTCACAGGGATCAAACACATGAACAAAATTACTGCAGGGAAAGATATTACCAAGCATCCATCGTACTGTCTGTATGCATTTTTTTTCCTCTCCAGCTCCAAGATAAATATGATATATTTATCTGTGTTTCATGCAAGAGTGTGCTCACCAGCATAATTTCTGATTCCCAACAGGGTTCCACAAGGTAGGGCATGCACATGGACCATTACCTCTGCGTGGCTCAAATGTAGCAGAGCAACAATGTATTCCCCTGAAACTGTTTCTCATGCATTAAGCTTTTAACAAAACACAGACATAATATGTCCCTTAAGGAAATGAGAGCTCAAGGTGACATGGAAGTTACAGGACTGAAAGACAGTGATGTTCTCACAAGTAATTAAAAGTGGCTATAGAAGACCTTCCTTTTTTAGACTAAGATACATTTTTATTTTATAAATTATGCGAAGAAGCAAAATAATAGAAATGTCATTTCAGAATAACCAAAATAATTTTGCTTCACAGATTTCTAAGTGTGACTTCATATGGGAATCAAAGTGCTAAAGCTTCGCAGCTAAGCATATGCTCCCAGCTTATACAAAGATGGAGGACACCTTCCACAGGCAGTGGATCTCGGCTATCAATGCTATCAGCCGCCTGGAACCATCCCTGGCCTTGCTGTGGTCTGGATGAACTAGTATGCTCCTGGGCACAGGTCAGGGGTCAGGATGGGTAAGAGACCTTTACCAGACCTGCCTGGAGAGCAGGAGCTGAATGTTATATTTACAAGAAGGTTTGTGCATACCTCTTCTGTGAAGACGGGCTGAGAGAGTTAGTGTTGTTCATCTTGGAGAAGAGAAGGCTCCGGGAGACCTTATAGCAGTCTTTCAGTACTTAAAAGGGGAGTATAAGAAAGATGGAGAGGGACTTTTTACAAGGGTGTGTAGTAACAGGACAAGGGGTAATGGTTTTAAACTGAAAGATGGTAGATCTAGATTAGATACAAGGAAGAAATTCTTCGCTGTGAAGGTGATAAGTCACCAGAACAGGCTGCCAAGAGAAGTTGTAGATGCCCCATCCCTGGAAATGTTCAAAACCAGGTTGGTTGGGGCTTTGAGCAACCTGATCTAGTAAAAGGTGTCCCTGTCCATAGCAGGGGGCTTGGAACTAGATGATCTTTAAGGTCCTTTCCAACCTAAACCATTCTATGACCTCAGTGCAGGAGAACCTTTAGTTTACTAGCAGGCATTTATTCTCAGAGGCCTAATAGAGGAATGACAAGTCAAAGCCATCTTCCTGTCTACCCCACTTCCCTGAGCCATGACCATGAGCAGGGAGCTCCAGCACTGAAATTTCAGGATTCTCGTCTCTGGGGCAAACCCCACGGAGCCTGTGTGAAACCCTGGCCTGGCACACACCTCCACAGAGATCTGCCTGACAAGTAGACTTTCAAGACTCCAGCTTGACATGGAAATACAAGACCTGGGGAGTAACCCTGGCTCCAGGAGTCTGGTAGGCAGTGTTATTTTGAAAGTTTCTGTGTTTTAGTGATTAAGAGAGTTTCTTGCTACTTCTATTAGGAATAAGATGACTTCATGATCCCTTTTTATTTGCCCAATAATTAAAAAAAAAATTCTGTGGCTAGGTGCCAAATGCTAATAAAGCATTTTGCAGACTGAGAAACAGCCGTCCAATGGTCATACCATTACTGACAAGGTTACCATGGATTTTAATACTCTGCCACATTGGGGCACGGTGGGGGGTGGGGCGGGGAGGAAGAAAGAGAAGGAAAGAAAAAGAAACAAATCCGAAATCCACAGCATTCACGCATTCACACAACCCAAATACAAAAAGGTACACAAAATCTTCTGCATAATCATCATGCCGGATAAACATCTGTTTGCATTTGTAATACAAAGTACATACATATGTACAGAAAAAGAAAGCTGAAAAAATTAGCATTTTTCAGAGACTTAGGATGGAGTAAAGCTCATTATATAAGTAATTTGTTGTCAAGAAAAGAAGCCCGTGTGAATAAAAACATGATGGAATAGTAAAGAAGAACAAGTTGCAAGACATGACACTTCATTTCTGGAGGATCTGTGAGATCAATACCTTAGTCTGTGTAAAATTATCCACATCTATTCAGAAAGTATCACCTGAAGAATGAGTTGATGTGCATTACATTTTCTTTCAAATAACTGGAATGTAATGCAAAACCTGTAGACAAGATCATTGATTTTTTTTCCTCCTTTAAAAAATGCGATATTGTGATGAAATTTATTGGAAACATATCTCTATTTAAGTTATGTTTGGAATTAATTAATACCAGTGCATTTACTTGTTTAAATTGGCATGTATATTATTTTAAATCTTTCCTTCACTTTGCTTTGCATTATACAGGGACAACTTGATTATTTCAATTATGTGTTCTTGTGCATTTTGAAAAGTAGAATCTCCAAATATTGTCTTTCTCATTTTGCTGGTTAAGAACTTAGGTTGACACAGAGCTGGACTGAAATTGTTCAGGACATGATGAGATTCTGGATTTCCATGAGCTTTATCAGCCAGTCAGAATTCAAGCAAGGCAGCCAATACATTAGAATGAAATGTCAATTACAACACTCTTCGCTGTTACAGATTTCCGAGGATGACTGGGAAGTAAAATACATGATGGTTGGAGAAATTACTTTCTTTGTAGTTTAGCTGTAATACTGGCAATGAGCAAAGGGAGAAATCTTATTTTCTGTTCAATTTATTTATTGGTCTGCACATCTATGCAAAGCTCAGACAACAAGACGTGCTTCCTTAGACAGGTCAAAGTACCCAGCCAATTCCTACTGTAACATGCCTTGCTGCTATTTTCAGTAAGCTGTCTTTCCATGTAAGAATTACTTCTTTTAGTAAAAAGAGATAAATGCGTCCAACATTCATTTCTCTTGCACAAATTGCTTCCACAATATTTGTTCTCCCATTGAATTAACATTATCTTGGCTAGAAATAAGAATATCTCTCTATTTTAATGAGATTTTTGTAAAGACAAGGTGTTAATCTGGAATGACCTTACTACGACATCTCTTAATTGTTGATGGTAGCAAATGAAATGTGAGTGGACACAGAACAAATTGCTTCATTAGTGATGTAGTCTATAATACCCAAAGAACTGTAACCCACATTTCCAATTCATGGGCCATTTCATCTCATCATTTAACTCTCACAATGAGATTGCACTATCTGTGTTAGCTAACAATACACTTACTTGTCACGTTATTAGGATATGCTATTTAGCAGCTTAAAGAAGATGTTACTAATTTTGTAAAGTATTGCCTTCACTTCCAAACACAGAAAGATCGACATATCTTACAAATATGATGTGGCTGAGCATATTTTAAAAATATGATATGACTGAGAAGATATGAGAAGGCCACATCAATAACTAGATTTCCACTGAGACATTCCTGTGTTTGATGAGTATCCTATTCAGAAATCTAATTTTTTCAGATTGGCAATAAGGCATCATGGGTCTCATTGAAATAAGAAAGTGTCAATGATCAATAAAAATATTCACAATAAAACTCATCTAATCATTGGAAAATAAGTAACATTTGGGTTCAGAGTCTGCTATTTACATAATTGCTGTTGAAGTATGAAAATTGTATTACTAAAGGTCTTCCTGGGAGATATTTTGTTCAGCAATTTTGACAATTAAATGTATTTATGTGTGTGTGGCAGTGTGTGGATTTGTATAATTAACTTTCTTTTAAACATAATTGTTAAATGAAATACTTCATGGCTCACCACAACCACAAAGGCAAACACAAAGAAAATAGGAAATGACAGAATCAGGCTCCCTTTGCAGCTTCAGTTCAGCATCCTTATAATAAGTCAGCATCCTTATAATAAGTTCTTAAATAAAATTATGTAGAGAATGGTGACAAATCCAGAAAGGCTAGTTAGTTTTCATCTCAACTACAAGTTGTATTTGCTTTTGTTACTGTTCTGGTTTTCATTCAGCATATGGGCTGTGCACTGAATAAAGGACTTATAAAAATATAATGAGAACAATTAGTAGATTATCAGCATGTACATATATAAAGTCTGAAATAAGATGGTATATGTAATCTCAGCTGTGGGGGTAAAATAACTCTTAAAATAAAAGAACAGAGAGGAAAATGAAGCCTAAAAAAAAAGATTCCCTGTAAATAAGCCAATAATTCTATATTTCAGCATGACATTGGAAGTCAATAGATTTTGATTCAGGTCTTTTAAAACAGCAGCCTAGACCAAGAGCTTTTGATGAATAGCATAGCTGATGAAGGTAAGTTATTCTTTGTGTGGATCAACTACCAGGAAATGAGGGGGAAAGGAAAGGACAGACCCAATATCTATGAAACTGCTCAACCATCCCATCTGAGGCAGATATATGAGGTCTTGCAGCGATGAATCCAGAATTACTAGCAAAACCACAAGAAAGAGCTGAAACACCTATCTCCTGGCCCAGCCCTGCTGCCCCAGTACCAAAGACTGCTGTACTTTCAGCTGCTGTACTTCATCCATAGATCAAGGCCTGTGAGGCTTGGGAATTTGCTCTGCACCTGAGCATGCAGAAAATTGAACAGCAGGCTTCTTGACAGCACACTTCACTGTATATGAACATGTGGCTTTTCAGAGCCTAATAATTTGTTCCAAACTAACTATACTTTCCTGAGCACAGAAGAAAAGCACCCTGACAAGTGCTCCTAAGCCCAAAGGCACTAGGACACTTCAAAGAAGCAAATTTTAATACTATTTTTGAAAGAAAAATGTTTTTCTTCTCCTAAATTAATTTTTATTTTAAGTGACTAAGACATTTTAACTGAAGCATTAAAATAAAATAATAACTATTCAAGATGTGGAAAAACTTATGCCAAAGCTATTAATGTTTGGGGAAGTTATAATAGGCTTGCAATGAAAAATACTATACACCAAACTTTACCCATGATAATAGATGCCATTTCTACTATCCAATCTCAAGATAGGAAACATCTTATGATCTTAATAGCCATTACATGACCATTATTATTTTTAAGGCACTGCAATATAACTTGTGTAATAACTGAGGGTGCTCTCGGGCTGATGGCTTAGCACTCCAGTTCACTCCTGAGTGTCCCTGACTGTCCTCTTTTCACTCAGTTGTTTCTGTGAGACCAAACCAGATATGGTTGAGGGATAGTTTGCTCTAGTCCACAGGGCTGCATCTTGTGAAAAGGCAATTTAAGGTCATTCCACACTCTCTGCAGTCCTCCAGGACTATCCCAAGCACCTTTCTATCCTCAAACATCCCCATGTGCTGTCATAGCACATTTTGCAACATGAGGAACATACTCTTACCATCTCTCCATAAAAACCTTATAAGCACACTGTGACATTTCTGTCTTTATGTATTTCAAAACGAAATGTCATTAAAGGCCTGTTGGTTCACAGGGCCACAGAGGAGAGCTGGACTACCTGATACATAATGCAGATGTATCCAGGCCACTGGAGAGGGATGTTGTGCTGGAAGGTGACTCATCCTGCATCACCAAGGAGAATCAATCCCTGCTCAGGGGCTTTAGTAACATTGGAACAGCCAGAATCACGTTCCCACTGATTTAGAGTATGCAAGGATGGTGAAAATACTAATTTTTCATTCAATCGGGTGTGTGTGCATTGATTCAGAAAGCAAGCATTTTAAAGTGCCTCTCATCCTTTAAAACAATGCTGTTAGTGAGATGAAAAGCAGCATGAGTAGTAAAGATTAGCAGGAAAAGTGTAGATGAGTAATTACACAAAAATCTATACACTTCCATGCAATCTCATTTGAAAACACTGTAGACATTTTCTTGCAATGGACACCCCTCTCTCTCTCTACTGGGGGTAATAAACCTTGGAGATTAAATGAAGGAAAGAGAGAAATGAGCCATTTAGTTCTATTAACTATTCTAACCTGATATGTATGGAATTGTATAATAATTACTACAGAATGGTAGAACATATCATTTGGATAGGGCAAAAATGGTCAGGCAATATCAAACTGTTTCTGATAATTTCAAAACAGACTGTAATCTCTTACCACTGCCAATTTTAAGAATCTTGCCAAGTCACTGAGGAAGCTGAATCAACAGAAATGTGTTTTTGATTGATTAGGAGTAATTCATGGTATGCCATTCTTTCAAACACAGAGATATTGAGGTTATTTAGAGGTTACTAAATATATTCTTCTGTGGGTTTTTTAAAGTGTCACCTTAATCTCATCGACACTATTCAAGAACAGAGGTTTCTGCTGTAGCTCATGAAGATTTTGAAGTACAAGCTGTGTATTTAATGATCAGTTTATCTTGTGAAGGTCAAAAACTAAAAAGGCTAAATCCAAACTGTCACTATTTGCAGTTAACTGTGTGTCCCATTGCCACCACTGTTATTCAGACTGTTACTAAACACTGTAAGCTCTAGATCTCACATGTAAATTCGGTCAACAAAAAATTTTAAAATTTAGAGGCATCATGCAAAGTGACTTAAGCAACTTGAATAGAAGGGGGTCTTCTCACTCCAAGGTGTCAGAATTTGGCCCTAAGTAGACATCAGGTTGGAAGAGATGGTTTCAGATAATAACCCTATCTCTGTGCAAGGTTATAAAAACCCTATTAAATATCACTTTGATCCCCAGGTATAACAAGAAATTATTAAAAATAAAAGTCAGAATTGCATATGTAGAGGAGAAAAATATCCCATAAATGAAAAATGACCCAGAACTTATAGGCCTTGAGTCATTTCTGTAACAGCTGCAAAAATGTCAACAGCAGTAAAACATAAAAAAGTCAGCAGTGATTTCATTAACAGTGCCCTGCTACACTGCAGAGGGGATCGTGCTAGCATACACTTGAAGGACAGACATTCCCTTTCAAATTCAAATACGTGAAATGGAACTTTTCCTCAGCTTCAACCTACCTGCTGTTACATACATAAGTGAAACTGGCCAACTGGAGATCATTAATTTGTGGTCTCTCAGAATCTTTCATTTTCTCAGTTAGTGGAGCCCAGCACGCTGGAGCACATTCTGCTCACAGCAAGAGCATCAATGAGTCCAGAGACTCTGGAGTAATGATTGCTGTTTATGCTAATTCCGCACTTACAGTATCAGTTGAAAAACGTCCCCCACACCACTGCAGGTTGAGACCTGCTGTATGTGTGTCCTTGAGCCTTTTTTTCTTCCAAATGTTAATACCTTTGGTTAATAATTTAGCTTGTCTTTAAAGCAGCCTCTGACAAATAGAAAGAAAATACACCAGCTCTTAAAGGTAAAAAAAAATAGCACTCTGTTTAAGATACCTAATGAGGACTCAGCAAATTTGGGTTCAATATTTTGCTCTTCTCACAGAAGCCCTGACTGACACTGAGCAAACCAATAGAAGAAGTGTGAGAAAAGCATTTACTTAAGGCATGAGGAAATTGTCTATTTAATAGCAAGTTACCTGAGCAAAGAGGTTGTCTCTTACTACCTGCAGGTATGCCACTTACACAGCAAGGCATCAGTGGGGACTTCTGGGTGCTACTTTAATACAGCTTTACACTATAGCAAAGGTCAAGTGTTATTTTAAGAGGTAATACATTTAATCCTGTAATGTCCAGACTGCCTAAAAGTAGTCAAGACCTCACAGCTGTCCATTCCCATAGTGAAGTAGAAGTTGCTGAGATACGGAGCTGACTGCAGTGCTCTGACCCCACCTTTCCCTTACTAAGGAGCTCTCCCAAATAACATCAAAATTCAATATGCTGATAGAGGCTAAAGTAATCAAAAAAGTTGAATGCCTAAAGAACTGGAATTCTAGCACAACCTGGAAGGATTTCTAACAGCTAAGATCTCATTAAAAGATAGTGTTTGCATGTAAAGCCAGACAATAGTGAGATAGGTCTCGTAGGTTGTGATTGACAGTGCACCTGCACTCTCCATCCACTAGAGACCTGCAGGTTTATGGTTCAGTGGCCAAGGACATGACACTGCTTAATTTTAAACTGCAGAAATGCAGCACAATACTACAGTTTCCTTCTCTTGTTATAATTCCAGCAGAGGTGACCTAATTCCATCAGGATATCGACAGTGAATGCAACTGCTTCAGATATTGTTATTGAAGCTAATTTCTGGTGAAAAACTCCCCATGTCCTTCTAGGCAGCAACGATCATGGAATGTCAACCTAAGTCTGTACTAAATATTGTGAAAGTCAAGAGTCTTGTAGTGACAGTTTGTCAGGCGGAAGGTACATTTCATTATTCTCTCTTTTGTGTGATATCTCAAAAGAGGATAAAGACATCACTAAAAAAAAAAAATAAATTCTTTATTCAGATTATCTACTAATTTAGGCAGAGAGTACTGTCTGTATTTGAATTTAGTCTGGCAACCCTAAATATCAGATGGTATGAAATTCTCATATTTTGGTCTTAGACTTCCAAATATTTCTGAGAGTTACTTTGGCACCTACTGTAAATGATCTGAATAAAACCTCAAGTTTAATGCAAGAGTTTTCTTTTCAAGGTGCCCAGAAACAGCATAATGCAAATCTCCAAAGAGATGGAAGTAAACAAACTTATTAACTCTAGAGCATACTCTCCAGCTGATCAATAGAACTTCAAACTATGAACATCACTTTAAGACAAAACCAAAATGCTTCAGAACTTTTCAAGAAAAGACAGCAAAGACATAGCGAAGGACATCCCATGTGTTGTCTGAGTGGTGGTTGTCACGATCAAATCTATGACTATATCTGAACAGGCACATGCCCCTCTTCCTTCATCTTCATACCCCTCCCCAGCTTTATTACTGAGACTTCAAAAGAGAGAAAATGAATCATTACATAGCTGAATTACAGGAAAACATGGAGATCTTTCATATTTCTAATGTATATAACTGAAAAAAAAAATTCCATTAAATTACAGAGATGTGGAATGCAGCATCCATGTCTCAAACTTTTACTGAATTTTCTCAATCACTGTTAAGAACTCAATCCTCTTATAAACATCCTGAAATTCACAGAATCACAGAATCATAGAATGGTTGGGGTTGGAAGGGAGCTCTGGAGATCATCCAGTCCAACCCACCTGCTAAAGCAGGTACACCTAGAATAGATCCAGTTTGAAATAAGTTTTCTCTCATGTATTACCTCAATTTGAGCAATAGCTATGATATCAGTAATAAAACCTACAACAGTAAGAATGTGAAAAACAAACTGTACAAAAGCCAACATATTCAGTTATGCAAGAATGCTGAAGGTTACAAAATCAAATAGGATCATCAAGAAGAAATTTGCACACCTTGCCACTAACACTTCCATAACTGACAGATAGGTGATGGATGAGGTACAGGCTGCCTAACTCAGTCTCCTCCTTTGCAATTATGTCATTATGCCTTTAAAGTAAAATGGGCCACTTCCTGGTATGGTCAGCAGAGAAAAACAGGGACTTTATCACTAGACGTAAGTGTTAAGATCACTATTTCTCCACTAAGTTGCATTTCTTGCTCTAAAACATCTGCAGTAACTCTTACCCTTTAATAAAAGAATTTGTGAAAGGAGCATACACATATGTCACACAAATGCAAAAAGTAATAGCAAAGTGTTGAGTTAATATCCCTCTTCCTGCCAAAGTCAAGGATCATCTATTCCACCTCATCACTTTTACCTGACAGGAGACAGTTTCTCCCAGTTCAATTCAGATACTGAATCATCGCTGAAAGTCAGTTAATTCTAAGAAAACAAACAAAAACCAAAGCAAATAGGCCTTCCCCTTCCTTTCTTAAAAAGGCTCATCTGACCTTTAAGACCTTTGGAGTTTTAAAGGATTATCCCACAATAAACATCCTGGTGGGATGCTCATACATTAATTAATTAATTAATTTTCTCTGTATAAGTTATAAATGTTGATGTTGAAAACTGAATGTACATGAGATATACATGAATGTATATCTCTCTACAGGTACGTGCATGTATACATAGATATGACTACCTTGCATAACCTACCATTATTATAACATTTCTAAATATGACAACTTTCAGGGACATTAAAAAACCTCTCTCCTTCCAGCTGAGTAACTAAACCCCAAAATCCTCTCAAATCCATACCTCCCAGGCAACAAAAGAATCAAAGAAAAACACTAAAAAGCACACAAATCATTTAGTTGTAAGGTGTTTGCAATGCAAGTTAACAAACTATAGGACAATCCAGTCTTGAGATGTGTGACAGAAATTTCACTCTAAAACCTTTGGTTGGATTCAGGGCTAGTACATTTTTGTCTTCTCCTGCAATTTCAAATAATTCCCGCAAACTACACAAAAAGCCTGTCAGTGTATGACCTTAATGGTATTAGAGTGACTGAAATATAATAATTGTCTTACTATTTTCTTTGTCAGTTTCTTAGCTAAAATAGAAACAAAATTTTGTAATGTATTTCAAATAGGCAATGTCTCCAGTCTCTAGTATTCTCTAAATATTTTTACCACAGGAAGAAAGCAATGGAAAGACTATTACATGGTAAAGATCTTAATGCTATTTCACTTGAGATATCATTGAAAGCCCTTGAAAATACCACAGAAAGGGGATCAATGAACCTCTGATAAAATTCTTCAGCCATCCTCTGAGCTCCAGGGGAAGTTACTTTCTCACTGATAAAAAAACAATATGGACATCCATCTTTTCTTCTGGTCTTTCAAGTAAGTCCTGTTTCTTATTTACCAAAGCTTGAAAATCCGCAGTTCTTCTAAAAAACTATTCCTGAACAGGAAGAATGATTTATTGCTGAAAAAGTTTGCTTGGAGCTCTTCTGAGCTACCCTCAAACCATCAGCAAGGTCCTTGCAGGCAAGCCCCCAAATATGGTGGCATAGCCCTATTGTGGCCCTCTACATTCTCCCTAGATTATATCCCTTAAATTAGAACAAAGGAGAGAAGCCTGCCACACCTTTGAGAGCTTTGCAAATCTAGTTTTACCCTTCATTTGCTTTTAAATTTCCCCTTGAATTCCACATGTTCCATATCTCTCAGCCAGCTATGGAGATTACTCTAACAACTGAAAACTATATATGTTCCCCAAAAGGAATGTGGAAAGGCCACTAGGCTCTCCTTAGCCCATCTCTACTTTCCAGCTGGGAAGCATAAAATTCCTGCTTTATTTAAACTTCCATGAAACAATGTTTTCTCTTTCTAACTCGACCTATATGACTGAGAAAGCAGCTAAAGATCTACCAGTAAACCCCTCAGGAATCAGTAGCCTGTAAGCTTCAGTTGGACTGAGCAGGGACTCTTCAGAGAAATTTTCCCAATTTTTACACATTTTCCTTCCATAAAATTCTATGGTGTGATGACCCTGGCTAGATGCCAGGTGTTCACCAATCAACTCTATCACTCCCTTTCCTCAGCTGGATGTGGGAGATGAATCATGATGAAAAGCACGTGGGTTGAGATAAAGACAGGGAGAGATCACTCAGCAATTCCCATGATGGGCAAAACATGCTTGACTCAGGGAAATTAATTTAATTTATTACAAATCAAATCAGAGTGGGGAGAAATAAAACAAAATCTTTAAAAAAACCTTTCCCCCATCTCTTCCTTCTTCCTGGTCTCAACTGCATTCCTGAATCATCTACTTCCTCCCCCCTGAGCAGCACAGGGGGATGGAGAATGGGGCTTGTGGTAAGTTCATCACACATTGTATCTGTCCCTCCTTCCTCCTCACACTCTTTCTCTTCTCCAGCATGGAGTCCCTCCCATGGGAGACATTCCTCCACAAACTTCCCACAGGCTGTAGGTCTTCACAAACTGCTCTAGCGTGGGTCCCTTCCACCAAGTGCAGTCCTTCAGGAACAGACTGCTCCAGCCTGGGTCCTCCATGGGGTCACAAGTCCTGTCAGCAAACCTACTCCAGTGTGGGCACCTCTCCATAGAGCCACAGGTCCTGCCAGGAGCCTGCTCCAGTGTGGGGTCTCCACAGAGTCACAGCCTCTCTTGAGCATCCACCTACTCCAGCCTGGGATCCTTCATGGGCTGCAGGTGGATCTCTGTGCCACCGTGGACCTCCATGGGCAGCAGGGGGACAGGTGGCCATAGTCTGCACCACGGGCTGCAGGTGAACCTCTGCTCCAGTGCTTGGAGCACCTCCTCCCCCTCCTTCTTCAGTGACCTTGGTGTCTGCAGGGCTGTTTCTCTCACATTTTCTCCCTCCTCTCTCCAGCTGCCTTTGCACAGCAGGTTTTTCCCCCTTCTTAACTATGTTATCCCAGAAGTGCTACTACCATTGCTGATGGTCTTGGCCTTGGCTGTCTTGGAGCTGGCTGGCATTGACTCTGTTGGGCATAGGGGAAACTTCTAACAGCTTCTCACAGAAGACACCCCTGTAGCCCTCCTGCTACCAAAACCTTACCACCCAAACCCAATACAAATTCAAAGCTTTAACTGTTTAGCTTGGTTGTCCAAAAACACTTTACCACATTTTGCCTGTTGATAGAGTCCACATCCCTAAAGGCAAGGTGTTTCTCTTCTGGTCAATATAGTTTAAAAATTGCAAAAAATTCAAGTAATTTGTTTATGAAAAATGCTCTTGATCTTCCAGTTCCTATTAACAGAAGATTTCTGATTACAAAATATAATCAAGTGCTTTGGTCCAATTTTTTACTCATATTTAAATTCCCAGAATAACTGACTGTATGCTAATATATGTCTATGTTAACAGTCTCCCTGAATGACTTTTATTTGCTTTGAAACCCTTTCTTTTTTTGATCACTTTATTATTATTCCCCCCAAACACAACTTATGAAAGAATTCTACCATGTGACATTTTCTTGGAAAATATGGTCAATGAGCCTGTTGGTGGTCAATGAGAATATTTCATAAAAAATAACCTTTGGTTCAAGAGGGTTTTGTGGAATTGAAGACAGGATCTGAAGGGACAAAGAATCTCACAGTGGCTTCCAAGTAGGTCTGCTTTGAACACAAAAGCATCAGGAGTGAGGGTGTTCCCATTCTGAAATCAGGAGGTTTATCCCAAAGTGTTTTCTAACAGACATGCCCACAACCTGAGAACGCTGCTGTGGGACATAAATTTAAAATAATATCAAATTTTCCAATCAGAATGCAAAAACTTTATACAGTTTGAATAGGTGCAGATGTTTAACTACTCTATCCCTGAATTTCCCTATTTTACATACTTCTGCTTTTTGGTTGTTTTTTTTTTTTTTTTTACATTTCTTTTAATACACAACTTGAAGCTTGCCCTTGTTTAAAGATTCTGCTCTGACCTCTTTGCCAGCTTGATGTTTGAGATTTCCACATCATTGCATGTAGCAAATGCTTCTTTCCTGTTTCTTTTCATCCCCTCTCCATCTCTTTAATAATTTATCAAACCTTCTTCTGCACATTTTTAATGCTCTTGTCCCAGTCCTGGGACATCCTGAGTCTCCATCTTTCCACTCTGCTTAACATGTTCACAATTCAATATCATTAAAGGATAAGATCTGTCCTTCTCCAAAAGGTGAAAAGGCCTTGCAACTCAAAATGTTGGTCCTGTTCAGGACAACCTCATATCCTCCAACTATTCTCTCCAGCACTGGCAGAACCCTGTGAATGCAAACTAAACTTTTCTTAACATACCATTCCCCAAATGGCACTGGAAAAGGCTGCCCAGGGAAGTGGTGGAGTCACCATCTCTGTAGGTGTTTAAAAGGCATTTAGACAAGGTTCTTAGGGACATGGTTCAGTGTTAGAGTTTGGTTAGGTTATGATTGGACTCAAAGATCCTGAGGGTCTCTTCCAACTGAAGTGATTCTACAATTCTATGATTCTAAAAGCTGCCTATGAACTGACCACTTTCCACACATCCCATTTCTTACTATCTTCTGTACTCATGCTTTTGCAACACACAGTGGACATTTCTTCACCCTGCAGGGTTTGCATCTTGTGGCTGCTGTGTGCTAAAACCCACTAATAGAGGCCATCAAATCATGCAACACTCAGCTTTAGGCTGTTCAGAAACACCACAGACAAATAATGGCTGTCTGAAATATCAGTAGTAATAAACCTGGAAAATATGAACAGTAAACAACACAATGCGGTTATATTATTAATCTAGAAAAGTTCAGAGGTACCTCACCTCATCTTAAATCACCTTGAACTTCACACCTTGAACTTTACACAGAAATATTACTGGGAGGCTGCAAAATGTTAGAAAACCCAGTGAAAAGTGTGGTTCATGTCTATTTTAACCCTAGAATAAAGTTGTCATAGGCTTAATAGAAAACTGAAATATAGAATTAGATGCTACATCAAGGACCACTTCCTACATCTAAAACATTCCCAAACTGCTCTTACTGTAAGAAGAAAAATTGACAGTGATTTCTCAGGTAGCTGGCAGATGAATTATAGATTATGCATGTGAATCTCTACAATTTCAATAACTGGGACTACACATTTGCCTGCTGTGGTATTCTTGGAAAATGTTTTCACTGTGAGAGATCCTGATTGAAGCCTGAACCATCACTGGCTATGGATATCCTCCTTGGTCATCTCTAGGGAGACACATTACTGGCATAAAACTTCTTCAGGTTATTAAATTCTGATGTTTTTCCTCAAGTACTCATTTGACATGATGTATGGAATACTCTGAAGTCAAAGAGCTCTGCTGAGGTGGAAGACATCTTTCATGTCTTTCCACTTTTAAGAAACAGAGAATTCAGGTATGTGGCTACTAGATTTGCCTTTATGTTTCTGATGCACCTCAACTTAATAGACGGAATACGACCATATTCCTCACCTTCCTTGATAGCCATGACAATTTTACATGAAGAAACACCTTCAAGAACTATTTCCTAAACAAGAATACCTCTCTATCATGCTCATGGGTTTCTTCTGGCAACTATACTAAAACAATGGAGTGTTATAATACAATGCAGACTTCTTTTTTTTCAAGACTATATTCACTTCCACTGTGCCCCCGTTTTGGCTAGAACGGGACCAATTCTCCTTTTAGTAATTTTTCCTTTCAACTAAGTTTCTTTTAAGTAACTGCACTTTCTGAAGTTGTCTACTTTTTTTTCACACAGTGTCTGCTTCCAGAACTGATAATGCCTGATGTTTATAGTTTTACTGAGCTAATGGTAGAAATGTTATGCAGAGAAAGCTTGTATTTAGACTTACTTCTATAGTAAACAAGGTCACTGATATGTGTCTTCTGTCCCACAAGTGAAGGGTCAAAAAAGGGTTGTACCTGTGGGTGGAGCAGACAAGAACAGGTGACCAAAAATCAACCAATATATTCTATCCCATACACATCACACTTAATTTAAAGCTTAGGGGACATGAGAATCTTGCTTTTGCTTTCTTCTTTCATATCTGGCATTTATGAGGGACCATGCCTTTGTTCTCTCACCTCTGATCTGAATCTGTGCATTCCTAAACCCAGTTCCTATCGACGGCTGAGTCCAGTCCAGGACTATCTGGTGCCTCCCCTGCAGCAGCAGCGGTGTGAGCTACCATGGTACACACTTCTGTGGTGGTCGACAAAGAAGCCTAATATTGTTTTTTTATCATTTTCATTATTTCTTTTACCGTTACTGTCATTATTACTTGTTATTGTTTTATTAAAGCTGTTTTGATTTTCCAACCCATAAATCTCTCCTCTTCTCCTTTCCCTTTTTTCTTCTGGGGAGGGAAAGGGGTAACAGAGAGCATCTGCCATGCTGTTTAATGACCCACCCAGCCTTAAATGGTGATACGCTGTTTGTGTCTTAATTACATCTGCCCAACTCATTGAAAAATGGCTCCCACATATACCTTTGCTCAGAAACCGAATGGCCATTCCGTCACATTCTCTTCTCTCACACCTTCACTTAATTATTGAGCAGCCCCATAACAACATTAGATAAAAGAGCCAAAAGCATCATAGACTGCAGGCTGTTGTACATGCTGTTTACACTCCAGTACCTGTGCCTGAAACCATCTTGAAGGCAGAAGCAAGTAAGGAAAACAACCTAGGTGATGCTTCCATCCTCACCATCTGGATTCACACAGAATATTTGAGGTTGGAGAGTACCTCTGAAGATCATCGAGACCAACCCCCCTGCTCAGAGCAGGTTACCCAGGGCCATATGCAGTCAGATTTTTAATATTTCTAAGGACTGACACTCCACAACCTCTGTCTCTGGGCAATGTGTTCCAGTATTTTACCTACCTTACCATGTTTTTGTTCTCTTATGTTTTAATGGAATTTCCTATATTTCAGCTTGTGGTCATTTTCTCTTGTCCTGTCACTGGGCACATCTGAGCCAGTTTGGCTTCATCTTTTTTACTTCTCCCATTAGATATTTGTACGTACTGATAAGCTGCCCTTGAGCCTTCTCTTCTCTAGGATGAACAGTCCCAGCTCTCTCAACCTCTCCTCATTTGGCAGATGCTCAAGTCCCTTCATCAGTTTCATGGCCTTTTACTGGACTGGAGCTGGGATGTATTTATCTCTCTTGCACTGGGAAGCCCAGAACTAGACCAAAGTGTGTCTCACCAAGGCTGAGTAGAGGGCAAGGATCACCTCCATTTACCTGCTGGCAACATTCTGCTTAAAGCAGCCCAAGAGGCTGTTGTCTGACATAATGGCACATTTCTGGCTTATGTTCAAATTTTCTGTCACTAGGACCCTCACTCTGGTCCTTCTTTGCCAAACTGTCTTTCGGTCAGTCTGCCCCCAGTGTGTACATGTGCATAGTGCTATTTTTCCACAGAGGCAGGACTTGACACTTGATTTTGTTGAACTTCACGATGTTCCTGTCAGCCCATTTCTTCAGCTTGTTGAGGTCCCTCTGCATGGCAGAACAATCATCTGGTACACAAGCTGTTTCTTCCACGTTTGTTTCATCTGCAAACTTTCTGAGGGTGCTCTCTGCCCTATTGTCCAGATCAATAAAGATCTTAAACAGTATTGGCACCTGTGGGATACACCACCAGTATCATGCATCCAGCCAGATTCCATACCACTGATCATAACCTTTCGAGACCATGAATTCAGCCCATTTTTTATTCATTTCGCTGTTCATTATTCTAGACAATACTTCATCAGTTTGTCTGTTATGAGGTTATGGTAGACAGTGTCAAAAACCTTGCTGAAGACAAATGAGATTCACTGCTCTCCTCTTATCCACAGATTTAGAAATTGTTTCCAGATCAGTTGTTCCATCAGTTTCACAAGGTGGGACTGAATAACCTGTAATTTCCTGGATACTTCTTCTTGCCCTTCCTGAAAATAGAGTGGCATTTGTTTTCTTCCAGTCCTCAGGTACCTCCTCTGATCACCATGAGCTTTCAAAGTTAACCAACAGTGGCCTCTGAATGGCACTGGTCAGCTCGTTCAGCACTTGTGAGTGTATATCGTTGTCCAATGGACTTGAACATGTCCAGTTTGTTCAAACTAAACTAAATACTAAACTAAATCCTAAACTGCACCGAGGATAAGTCTTCACAGCCCCAGACTTTGCCACTGGTCTCAGTGACCTGTGATTGCTGAAAACAAATCTTACATTGCAAAGACTGAAACAATGAAGGGATTGAGGATTTTGGCCTTTCCATGTTTTTTGTCACCAGGTCCTTTCCCCATTCAGCAGCAGACCTGCATTTACCCTAGTCTTTATTTTTTTTTGCCCCTGATGTACCTGTAGGAGCCTTTCTTGTTGTCCTTCACATCCTTTGTCCAATTCAGCTCCAAGTGGCCTTTAGTCTGAGTTTAAAATGTCCTCTCAGTAAAACTGAGAATATGTCAGTTTCAACAAAACTCCACTTTTAGCAGTAAATGTTCCATAGGAAAAGCTGTCTGGAGATACATGAGTAATCATACACTGCCAGCATTCTCTGGTCCTGAGACCAATCAGCATGGTTTGGCTTCATCCATACCACCAAGCTCTCTTAGTCTTCAAAAAAGGTGACCATATGCAAATTGGCTGTTCCAAGTGATCCACTGGGATACCTCCAAAAATATGACTGAGAATTGTTCTTGATGGCAATAGTAACACAAAGCAAAAGTGTGGCAGAGAATATTCTAAGAGTGCAACAGCATGCGTGAAGCATGTCCAGTGCCTGGAAACATGTCCTGGCATCATTTAATCTATGGCTTAAGCATGGCTTTTGTGACTCAATGTGACAGAATACATACCTGGCTGTATTATAGTATGGTACCATAGTGGTATTCATGGGATAATACTGACTTCCATCATATGCAGATGCAAGACTACTAAGCATTTTATTAAAAATTAGGTGAGATTTGTACAAATTCGTCTCCCTACTGTTCCCAGTTGGGACATATTCTTTATTCTGTAGGTTCGAATTCAAGTCCCTTTGAACCTACTGGCAGGTTTTTTATCAACATTACACAGCTATCCTGAGGGTGGAGCAAGGTTTCTTAGCCCAGAATACACATTGTCATGTAAATCACATAGTTTATTAACTGATGGGTTTAGCCTTCCTGGTCTGTCCTGCTCTAAGGTTTGCCCCAAGCTGTGTGACATGACCCAGCATTCTACAGAAAGCAGAAGATGGATGAGACACCTTCTTGCCCTTTTTCACTATCCGGTGAAGTGTTAAAATAAGACAGGTGATTGCCTTCCACTTGGACCTACTTACATCAACAATGAACTCTTGGTAAAACATCACATGTCATAGACTAAATATTTCAACAGGTTCCTATGAACCTGTGAAATTCAATGTTATGGCACAAGTAGGAAACTACAAAAATAAGTGCAGATGCACAGAAAAAAATCCCATGTCTTATGGGTTAAGAATCCTTCAAAAGAAAACCAGAAGGGTCAAGGTAGCTGTTACTGTGTGCCCTGCATGAGCCCTCTGAAAGTTCCATGTTTCAGAGAGCAAGCACCAGTGCTGAGCTGGCCCTGGCATATCTTCGGAGGCACACATTACATTTATCCTTAGGTCAACTACACATCTGCTGTAATTTCAACTGCATCTCAATTGCATCTCCCCAGCTTTCAGAATAAAAACATGAGTGAGACTAATTCTCCCTGCATCCCCAATGAGGTTTTCACAGCGCATTCAGAAGGCAAACTCCAGCGTGCATCCAGGCTGCTTCAGCAGGTAACAACATTTGTTTTAGAATTATGAATTACAGACGTGGCTCCATTCCTGTGCAAGGCAGGATGACACACTGCTGACCACTGTTTGCTTCCTACATGTGTCTATACTCAGATAGATGATTACATTTTCTTTACAAAACATGTTTATTTATGTAAACAGTAAATTATAATTGCCTGTGTTGTTTTTTTTAATAGACTTCAAAGCATTTTACGCATATTAATATTACATTATTGATATCTTAATATTGTAAATTTTTCAGTAAACTAATAATTAAACTCTAGGATTGTCTTCAAAATACTGTGAGTCTTATTAGCTGAGCATTAAGGTTGGTTAGGCTAGAATAGTAGGAACAAGTATTAGAAAATTTGATTCTATACTCTGCCTTGCTCACAACCTACAGAACTTTTTATTGCTTTATGTCACACACTTATAATTTCCAATGTCTTTCAAGACAGCATATTGAAGGTCATACCTGGATGTAAAGCTATGGCTGAGGACAGAAGTAAGAAGAGTTATATTATTTTTAACCGATGAGTAGATGTGGCTTAGGGAAAAAAAAAAAAAGACCAAGAATGATATCTTTGTCACTACTCCATGTAGCAAGAAGATTCAAACTATCCTGTAGGCAAGTGCTGCATTATAAGATAGACGCTTCCTAGCTGAAATTCTGTGGCTCGGTGGTGACAGCATTCCTTCCTCACTTGCGGCTATGTAATACAATCCTATTCCTTTCATTAAAGTTGTCAAAATAAAAATGGAAGAACATTTGTCCTTCAGTTATTGTGTAGATGCATGTAGAACTGCAGAGGTTTTATTTATGAGGTGCGGAAGAAAGTACTCGCTTTTCAAACTCAGCTAACGAAGCATATCCTGCTCTCAGGAAAAACCAAGGACTGTTTTTTCCATACTGTCACAAGAGAATGAGCAGGGGAGGTGAGGGTAACAGACTCTCCATGGAGTAGTAGTTTGAGGAAGTTATCTGTTTTAAAGTACTTCGTAACCACAAATGCCCTTTAGCTTTAACCACTTGTCTGTGTAGAGATCTGAAAGATATAAGCATTCCTTCAACCTCTTCTGAGACTGAACATTTTCTCTTTTCCCTGGGTTGGACAAATGTGCTACATCTAAGCCGTGGAAGCACTTTCTGACTCCTTGTTGTTGGTTTAAGTGTTACAGATTGGACATTGGTATACTCCAACAATTAAGTGCATATGCAGGCAGACTTAATGCCATGGAATGTGTTTCTGCAGGGAAATCCAGCATGGTAAGAAAGCTTACTTGTTTTCCATTTGCAGACTCTTACTTGTTACCTGTATCATAACAAAGTACAGCAAATTATAAACATCTTGCCTGGTTACATGAATTAGCTACGCACAGATGTGCTGTGACTCAGTAGCTGGAACATCAGCAGGAAAACAAAGTCAGTGGTGACTCAGTTCTGCATTCTTTGTTACAAAGTGCCCTCATTCAAAGGATCGTAACATAACACAACATCCCTAGAAATTAAAAATGGGAGAAAAGCTTGTTTAGAGCAAAATAACAATCTGTTAACTTGGAGGCAGAATTCAATATTCTTGCTACCCAAAGTTATAAGATTATCTCCAAAACAATGATCTAACTTCAGTGCTTTTTTCACTTGAACATTACAAATCACCTTTAATTAAAGAAAGACATTTCATCAGCAGCGGTTTGCTCTGAATGTACCAGAAAAGATGAGAGATACTAGCACCAATGAGTCTGTCTCCCAAACTAGTATGCTGTCTATGGGAGACTTTGCTAGACCTAGAGTCATAGCAGTCACATGAAGAATCTGTGCAATGTTCACTAGTTCTACCCTCTGCCAGTGTAGAATTGTAGGCTGAGACCAATTGAGAAAGAAAGCTGCAAAAATAATGTTTTTAGAAACAGTTTTGCAAACCCTTATACAATACTAATTATCATTTTTATAGGGAGTTCTGCACGCAGAGTAATGAAGCTATATAAAATAATTAGTGAAGCTGAGGATGTTTTGGTTGTTTTGTTTTTTCCACTAAAATATTCAGAATCTATTTTTTTCCATTTTGGTGTGTGTGTATAATAGTTTACAAAATGTCCTGTCTGAAAGTAATTCTGAAGTTTACTAGTTGCAACTTAAAAACATCTCACAGATCTTTAAGATGCAGCACAAAACAGATATTCATTCCATCCTAACTCTCTGCACTTGCATTTTACATGGGTGCACAAGTACTCCAGCCCCAGGAAAGGTTCTGCCATGCCAATATAAAATGCTCTGCTGTTATATGGCTGTTCCCTCATCACAGATTGAAAGCATATGCCCTGTCAAATGTTAGGCCAAAGGGGAATGAAGGCTACAAGGACACTGATGTGCCTCCCTGTCCCAGTCCATCTGCTGTGATTCCTTTGTAAGACGAAAGGATTTAGCACAGGTTATGACTATTTACTGTGACAGGATAATAGGTATCCTTGTGGATAGAAGTAAAAGACTCCATTAGCATGTATACACAAGCCTGAGGGGCTCTAACTTTTCAGGTGAAGAGTCAATATTCATGCAAGATATTCTGCCATTGATACTAGTGTGTTCTCATGCAATCTGACGTTACTGGAAGACAAAGGCATTTCTGTAACAACCTATGGAAACAGTGTGCACAGTACATTTTTTATTTCCCTTTACTATGTTGTCTATCAAATAATAAGAAATTCCTTTTTATCTTGTATGCTAAGAAAAATGTTGTAATGGATAAAAATAATTTGACACCAGCAATCTTAATTTACCAGCATCAACACTGTAAGATATTCCTGTCAATGGACTGAAATGACAGCAAGGCACTCATAATTCTGCTTCATTTGTATAAATGGTAAAATAAAAGGACTTCCTTAATGAATCTCCTAATTCTCACATGCTCTTTTAAGAAGCATTTGTGAATATTCAGACAACAGGATTTACTAGAGATGCCCCATTAGAGCAAGACATCTGACAGGGTCAGTCGTAACACCTGTCTGCTTCCAATGCAATCCTGGTAACTTTATCCTCACAACTCCAAATAATTGCCAACTGCTCTGTGGATTGCTGTTGTGAAGACTTTTGTTGACCATAAGCCCTGGGAATTTCCTTGATGAAACTTCATGCTTTCACTTCACAAATTAACATATGGCTGGAAAGACTGGTAGAGATCTTTATAAAAACTAATGACATGCTCAGCCTTCACATGACCTGATAGCTTCAGAAAACCAATCTACGAACTATGGATTTATTGTTTACTGTGTTGGGTTTTTTTGGTTTTTTGTTTTGTTTTGTTTTTTTTTTTTATTTTTTTTTTGTTTTTGAGGGTTTTTGTTGTTGTTGTTGTTGTTGTTGTTTGGGGTGTTTTTTTTGTTGTTTTGTTTTGTTTGTTTGTTTTGTTTTGTTTTTTAACATTCCCACACCCACAGCTACCCCTTTTTGAATGTTTACAAATAGTATAGTAGTTAATGGTCTCCATCATCATCTTCCTTGCTGTGTTATTTGTACGGATCCAGCTTTACACCTGGACAAATATTTACTTCGGGCAAGCCAGCATAACTCAAGGGAAAACAACATATTTGATTTTAATTTGATTTAAATCAACTGAGACTCTGGCTCTTAATTGAACTCTGAATTTCTTAAGAAAGTCATGGATATAGCTTGATATATTTTCTACAATATGGTGTTTCTGTTCCTAGATAAATGTCATCCTCTCTGTGGTGCTACCAGAATAACCTACCCTACTAAAAAAATCATCCTGAACCCCATGATTTTCCTGCATAAGGGCAGCTTCCTTATTTCAATGTAATTCATATGCAACTATTCAAGACCCTGTAGCAAACTTTACTATGTGTATATTCATTCTAACATTTTATGAGCCTGAACTATATATCCAGTTCTCCCCCCAGTGTAGAATAGCACCGGAAAGATTAAATATTGATTTTTACATATTACTTTAAATTATTTAGGTAAAAAAGGCTTTCTTTTGAAATTATGGCTTTCAATATAATGCAGTAGATTTTATTCAGATTTATTTTGTACCTCGTTTTAGAGTATGAAAATAGAGTGGACACTGAACAGTACAGTTTCTGTACAGAATTTGCATTACTTTGTTGACTATATAGTAAGAACAGTCAGAAATTATCTGCTAAGAAAATTGCATGACTTTCAATCATGGAATTATGTGATTTTTTTTTTTTTAATTGGATTCTACTGCAAGTTAAGACATACTGCAGTTAAATACGTGGAGCCTGAGTGCCTTTACTTACTGATTGAATCTGTATGACATAGGCTATTCAGTGTAATCCCACAATGGTCCTCATATCCTAGTGTGCTTCAGTTTTATTCTTGGGATAAAAAGCTATTCTACTCCGCAGACCACCTCCTCAATTTGCCAGTCAGGTTTTTGCGGATGTTGACAACAAGGGTGTCCATTAATGTCATTTATTGTGGAAAATGTATAATGCAGTCAGTCCTGCTTTGTAATGAAACCATCAAGGAAAGAACAACCATATCAGATGGAAACAATTTTTGGTTACTCTTGGCCTGGGGTCAGATTGGAAAGGGTGACCTTGAGGTGAAGAGCTCCTGATCCTATTAGCAGGCTCTCAGCAACACAGTCTTCAGTCCCACAGTCCAGGACAAATTATTGCCTATAATGCACTGAGGATTTGCATTCCCTAGGATACATTTCCTTAATATTTGTTAATTAGGGTATTTATCACAAGAAAAATCTAAAACAAAATACTTCTAAAAAAAAATACTGTCACTATTGCTCTATGATGGAAGCCAAAGCAAATATGCAGATATATACATTTTAAATCACAAGATAGAACTTCAAATAACACAAAACCACTCTCAAAATCCCTCGAAATTCATGCCATTAAGCTCAAATTTCCTCTTAAGTAGTTATAATGACCATTAAAGGTCCAGAAAGGTAAGTAATTTCCATAAGCACGGTGTATATTCTATAAATTCATGCAGGTCGTGCCCTCTAAGATATACATATCACTTTTATTTATGATTTTTTTCATCTTCTTTCTTCCAATATTTTATAGGAGTTCTAAATTGTGCTACAAAGAATTAAGGGCAAGGTAATGGGGTGTGCTTAAAGTGCCACAAAGAAGAGAGAGGCTGTTAATTTGTAAGATATGGCTGTTCCCAAGACATCCAGGTTTTAGAAAAAGAATAGCTATAAGGGAAATTCTGATGGGGGAACTTTTCAGTTATCTGGTTCACTGTGTACCCAGTGGCACAAACACGTGTGTTTAATACACAGTACTTTGGTCATGATTTCTTCAGTCCTTCTTGCTACAGTTCTTCCACTTGCATAGGGCAAATAAATATTCAATGCCCTAGAAAGTTCGAGGAAGCTTCTCTGTGTTTTCATTGAATGGTTCCATCATGGAAGGAGAGATCTGGGGTCCATCCTCCATCTTGTGATACCACACAAAACTTAAACAATTCTAGAGTTACCTTTAGATGCTTAATAAGTACATTTAAACAGGTTTTAATTATGTTTAAAGAGGATTCTATGTAAAAATGAACATTTAATGAATATATTTAATGAATATATTTAATGAATATATTTAAATATTCAAAAGACAGTGTAGCTTTTTCTCTCCCTTTCCTGCCATAAGATATTGTACATTATTCAATAACATCATCCAGTCAACATTTTCTCACATACAAATGTATTTTCATACATTTTATTTCTGAAAACTTACTTCCATGCATGAGTGCACGGCCTTGTTAAGAAAGGCTTCATTCTTTGTTTTCTTCTGGAAAGGAGTTATTTTGGTTTAAAATTAATTTTCCAGTACATGATTTGCAACAAGCATGTCTTTATTCACTTGCTCCCAGGTTCTTCCACTGCACTTTATGTACCTAGCTAAAGTACTTATATAAATTAAATAATGACTCCAGAGTTTTGCCATAGTTATTACAGCAAAATATTCATCATTCAGAGAAGCTGCCACTCTGTTTCCATTAACTGCAAGGAAAATTTAGGCAATTGTGCTTGTCAATTCTTACTTCTTAATCTCACAGGTTAGATGCCTAAATTTAAGAAAGGTCTATATCTGGCCTTGAGAGTTAATTATAATTGTGTTCCCACTGAACTGGGCAGATGCAGGAAAAGAGCTGTGTTACTGATTACTGGCATATCGCTGAGATCATTGCTGAACTGGTCCTGGTCAGTGTAACACAACAACTTTGAAAGTCAGGAATGGGAATATCTACAAAGCAGTTGATGTCTTGGACTTCCGGTACCCTGAGCACCGCTTTTGGAAGAAAGTTTCCGTGATCAAGGCAGGAAACGGAAATTAAGTTGCCACTAAATGTTGGCAACTGGAAAGGAGGGAAAAGAGGGTTAGGTTATTTTTCATAATTAAAGCAAAGTTAGTTAATCTTTTTTATTATTATCATTTACAACGTAGCTTGCTTTTTTTTTCATCCCCCCACCAGTAAACACCACAATTTTCCATGGAAACAACTGAGATGAAACAGTTAATAAAATGTAATTTTACATGCTGAACACTCCAACAAATATTTGCTATCACATTTTTTGTTTCTTGCTATGTTCTCTTTTTTATGAGAATGGTTTAAATAACTTTTTTCACAATTCAACTTCAGATCATGTGGCCAGAGTACCAGCAGCAATCAGAACAGAGCTTGCTTCTGTGTTAAGTTTGAACAATGCATTGCAAAATAGGGTTTAAATATCTTAACACATCAATAAAAATAATAACGAAAAGCAAAAGTATGCAACTATTCGATGGACAGAAAATGTTCTGGAGCTAAGGAAACCTGTCATATAAAATGTTTCCTTCCAAAGGAAAAGTCCTGATTCAAAAGCATGGACCCTTTTCTTCAAAGTTGACACTTTCTTTTGCTTGTTTCTGTGAAATCATTGTAACAGGATCTACTTCTATTTCATATCCACTTCAAAAAATTGTAATAGTTTAAAAACATAGCATTTATCCATATATTTAAGATTCTTGCAACAGTTTTACCACAAGCTGCAATGTGAAGACTGTTTTTCATAATGAGTGAATATGAGGTGGAGTTACATTTTTTCTTTGTTTCTCCCTCAGTTAGTAGTTCACCCCAACAAAAGATCAAGCAAAGAAGAATTTGCATCAAAAGGAAAAATTCTGTGCCAAGGTGACCCAAAGTCAGTATTTCTAGTTGAACTAAATTACTTCAAAATAGGGGGAAAAAATATGCATTAAATATGCAAATTTGAAATTCAGTTATGGAAACACCCTGAAATATCCTTCACTGAGCTATAGAAGTGGCCAATGAATATTTGCATTCTTGACTCTTTCACTGCTACTTTTTCTGCTAAGTTGAGACTGTAATGAACCCAGCCTGGGGTACTTTGTAAAAAGGGAAGCCAACCTATCAATATCCAGTATCCATGATTAGCAATTGAAGATTCAAAACGTTTATGTCCTCACAATTTCCAACTCCCACCTCTGTGGGTTAAGCCTCAGAGGCTTGAGAGTGTAAATCAGCATTAGGATTGCTACAATTACAAAACTCACTCCTGTGAAGATAAGGGTGCAACCCCTGAGCGTTGCTGGGGCTCCCAGGCCCTGAGAAATGTGAATACCCTGGATGAGACTGCTCTGAAGCCATGTTCTCCATAAGCACTATGTGTACTGTTAATCTATGTAAGCACTACAGTTCCTGTGATCTGATGTAATAACTAAATATGTTTGTTAACTGGAATTGTTAAGGAAATAGAGAAATAAATAAACTTTTCCAAAAAGTTCTGCAGTTATGTTAACAGCAATGTCTAAATACTCTGATATTCACACTGGTCTGCTGGTCACACTGGTAGGAGCTAATAAAACTGCATGTCTTCAATTTGCAAATGATGTTAGATTCAGCATGACATGTTTAATCTTTATTTTTCTTTCCTCTGTCCTCTCATGTCATTCTTCTTTCATCTTCAAGCACATGTATTCAAAGTTAGCTTCTAATTCATGGACATGACTCCATGAATTCCAATACTCATTCCTTTTAGGTGCTGTCTTGTGTCAGCCTTTGCATAGCAACAATCAAGTAAGAAAAAAGGCCTTATAAAACATACCCTATCCACAGCAGATGTCACCTCTGTCCAAAATGACAGATACATCGATGTCAACATTTTCAGACATCATAAGACATCAGTATACACAGGTAAATCTTGAACTTCCTACTGACATTAGGCTCCAAACAAAGTAAAAGCAAGATTTTGCAAGAAACTGCTAAGCCAACAACTCATGTACCCAAAAGACACAGAAACACAGAGGGGCAGAAGATTGAAGGAAGGAACTCTTTTTTTTTTTTTTTATTTTTTTTAAGAAAACAGAAAATATGTCTGCAGGAGACTGAGAAACTCACAGCTGCTATGGTTTTCCAGGGCCGCATGAGCACTGGGAGAGCACATATGTACT
This sequence comes from Streptopelia decaocto, assembly GCF_964273445.1. Taxonomy (NCBI): domain Eukaryota; kingdom Metazoa; phylum Chordata; class Aves; order Columbiformes; family Columbidae; genus Streptopelia; species Streptopelia decaocto. Next base: position 154,507,183 of record NC_138663.1, read on the forward strand.
CACATACATGCTTGAATATTGCTAGAGCTTCCCACTGCAGAGTGAGCATTTTATAATATTCCCAGCCCAGCAAGGCTGCCTGCGGTACCCTGAGTGCAACAATTGACATGACTTTCGGTGAAAGCAAGCCCACAGGAACACCCAATAAATGAGTGCCAAGAGAATGTTAAAATAGAAACTTCTATATAGTTTTAACTCTAGGGAGGTATGGTTGGTAGAAAGAGGTAATATCTTTTATTAAACCAGCTGATACGGTTGAAAAAGCAGGCAAACTTTAAGTCTCAGAGTCCCTTCATCAAGTCTCTACTGGCCCTTCTGTAATTCACATATTTTTATCATCGACTCACATGAAAACAGTTGAAAAGAACCTTCTTGAATGTCAATGAAGCATTGTTTTTCCTTTTCACCACATTCAGGCTTGTGTTTTTAACCTTGAATGAAAGGAAATTGTAAAGTAGACTAACAAAAAGGGTATAATAAAAATATACTATAAATGAATCAAAACTTCAAAAAGAAAAATATTTCAGTTTTATTTTTGAACCATATCAGAGTTGCATTTGAAACATACTGACTCAAAGCACACTGATTAATTAATAACTTAAACAACAACAAAAAAAAGAAATCAGCACACTGACTTGAGAAATTTTCACAAACGTGTGAGAAATGCATAAGTGAATGGGAGAATGAAAGTAGGGCAAAAAAATGACCTCATCATTTTAATAGGTTTTTCCCAATATATATTACAAGTCATGGCAGCTTGTGCTGACAAAAACTTGGAGTATCTATGCATAAATATATGCACACATCTACCCCTACTCCAATCAGTACTCAGTGCTTCCTGGGAAATGGCTTGCTTTAGCTCACATTTTAATCTTTGCTTAAAACCAAAAAGCCCCAGATGTAACTCAATCCAGAAATGATTTCTCTCTCAGAAGTGACCATTTCAACAAGGACTGAAATATGAAAAAGTCAGTCATATTTGAAAAAAAAATAGCCAAGATTTAGCTTTTTTTCTCCATCCAGATGTTTTAAGGAAAGTGAATAGAAAATAAGCACATCTTTCTTATTAAAAAAAAAAAAAAAAAAAGTTAACTTAAAGTTTACAAAGTTCTCAAGAGGTTCTTGGTGACTGGTGAGTGAAAAATGTAACAGTTTTTGTTTGTTTGCAAAATAGACAAGTCACAGAACTTCAAACAAAGATGGAAAATTATTCTGAGACAGCTGATGAGGGAACTCATGAATAAGGACACTGACTGTAGATAGCAGACATTAATCCAGACACACTTGGACAGGTTGCATAGCAGAGGTTCATGGCATTTTGTCCTGGTTTTGTTAAAAGCAAGTTTCTCTTTCAGTGAATTTTGCCTGTCAGCTAAAGACTTCATATTAACTGCATTTTCCTGGACAACCAGACACATGTTTTGGTAAACATAGCAATGGAATGCAAACTTATTGATAAGCATGGATGGACATCTCGCGAGAGGGGCGACGAGAAACAAGTGACTAAGAAACTGACCAACTGTGTATAACATTCCATTCACGTGAATGCTTCATATAAAAGTGGGAGATCACGAAGATCTCGTCCCTTCTGCTTATGGTCGACATTAGGAGAGGACCTTGCTAATCATCCCTGTGAACTGAGGCCTAGTGAGAGACTGAATCCAGCTCCAGTTGGCTGCAGAGTCTAATCCAGGACTTTGGGTGCCGGCTCTGCAGTTACTGAGACTTTCAAGATTGGTTTTGTATATTTTGTATTATTTTCTCTATTCTTATTAGTAGCATTAGTAAAACATCTTTAATTTTTCCAACTCTCTTCTCTCTGTTCTTCTTTTCCTCCCGATTGCCTGTCCTGAGTGGGAAGGGGGGAGAGGGAGGGGCAAAAAAGGGGAAGTGGCGGGGCGGGGAGGGGGTTAACAATACATCTGCCAGGGTTTTATTGTCACCCCGCAATCTTAACCCTCGACACATTTTTATGGGCATAAATATCAAGGTCACTAAGTGAAATTCAGGACGTGCATTTTATACTGTTCAATTTAGCAAAACCTTTGGCATGGCTCCCATGTGAATGGGTGAAAATGTTTCTAACTGAGTAGGAGGAGGGTACTCTGTGATTCACTGTAGAACCATATTAATGATGACCAGCTTTGGTCCAACTGGTTTGGTACATCATGTAGACATGACACATGTCATGTGTCTTTATGACATTACTCAGTGACATGTAGAAATAATAGCTAAGCTTACAGAAGCAGGGGTGTGCTTCTTATCAATGCGCTCTGCCCATCACTGGTTAGCTACTTTGTTATCAAAATACTACCATGGCTCTGCCACTCCCTCATCCAAAGATACATCAGGAATGTCTGGGTCCGTTTTTCATGACATGGCTTGTATATATCTGTGTGGGGAAGACTTGGGCAAGTACATGAAAAACACAGAATCGGAGTTAGCCTTTGTGTAAGTAGGCAAATTCTTCAGTCTGAATGAAGGTAGACAGACTTATAAAAGGACTTAATCCTGAAAAATATTTCTCAGAACAAGTTTTGGATAAGTAAGAAACATGAAAGCTGATAGAAAGCAAACAAAATAATTCAGCATGTTACAGCAACAGTTTTTTCTTGTTTTGATTGAACACCTAGCCCCAACTGAGATGACAGTGAGTAGTGCCATGCAAACTTTAAAGTCATTCTTCTAACTTTTCCCCAACAAGTTGTCAGAGCTCTAAATAGAATATGAGATACATCTTATGACAATTATACATCTAAAAAATGTAAGGTATTCAGAGCTATCTTCATTTATATGTCCAGAAATCATTGCAACCATCTCACAAGTAATCTTGCCTTACATTTGTGTTGTAATGGAGACAAAAATAACTTTCTTGTAGCATGGTCTGAAAGTCATTCAAAGAGATATTTAGAATTATCATCCAACTTCATCTGCACTTTCAAAGATCTTTCTCTTTAGCCTACTGATAATAAATGTCATGTATCTTTCACACTCATGTCAGAAAGAAAAAGCATCTCTGCAGCAGACTTAACGTTCTTTCATCCCTTAAAAATGATAGACATCCACAGCAGGAGATTACAGTATCAGCGACTGAGATGATAATCCATCTAATGTTGAAAAAACTTCTTTTAACACCTGAACAACCACTTCTTGCAAAGAGAAAAGCTATCCATAGATAACTTTTTATTATGGTAATAACCATATATTACTACTACCCACAGCTGTACCAGGTACAGATTTCTCAGCATTTCCTTGATGATATAGAAAATACTATTTAAGAACTGTTGGAAATATTTATTTTTCAGTTGTAAGCAGTGTGCTTATTATCTAAGACCTGTCACTATGTCACTCACTTAGACACAGAAATCAGTCACAAATCACTCATCATGGATTTCAGCTCTGAAAGTTATTTTTAGAGAAGAGTTGAAAGAAACAAAAGATGTTGTTTATCTGTTTTCATTCTAACTACAACTCTTCTATTAACACAGAAGAAATACCAATAGACTCACCATGGATGGGACAGGAAGGACAAACAGACACAACATGGTCCTCTGGCCTGTCCCAAGTAAGGAAGTACTCACTCAAAAAGCATTAAGACTGAATATGGAAAGCTATTTCTCAAATTTCCAAACAAGATAATGACATTTAAATGACATTTAAAATGTATTGTTTCAAATGGTAGGTTAGTCAAAGCCTTAAGTGATACTCCTGCTGTCTGAGTACTCAGAAGCCTGAGTAGTTAACATTATTTACTGATGATTTGCCTCTGACCTGGTCCTGCAATCAGTTGCCTCTATCAGCTGGTCAGGAGACAACACATTCTTTGATAAAGGTTATATGATATTATTCTGTCATTCAATTTTTCATTATTTCTTTATTTTCTGTCTTCGAGGTATAGCAGCATCTGTGATACATGCTATGTTCTCTGTGGCATTAAATCTCTTCCCCCTACAGTGCATGTCTATAGCCTTAGACCAGTCAGATGGTGCAACATCCCAGGTATTTGCCATGACTGCAGTAGGCCCAGGTGGGCTCAGCCCCATCACCTCTTCCCTTTTGGAGTTCAGACCAGTATGTGCATTCAGTGACTTAAACATGTTTGGCTGTGTCTTTGTTAAAAGAAAGCAACTCTTAATCTCAACATGATAAACAAAACATAATCCAGGCAAGGTTGTTAAGGCAACGGAGCAATCTGCATATGCATCTGTCTCTCCTGAGACCGAGATCAGGCTCTTCCCATATGATCTGATGGCACAGTCAGTGTGGGCAATGCCACCCTTTTTCTCCCTGTTTCACTATCATCATTATTTTTTTACCTATCTCTAAGTTCATGAGCTTTTCCTCTGCCTTTTCAATTTGCTAAACATTTTATATCTACAATATCTCCCAAGAGTCTGCCAGTGAGACTGGAGACCTTTCTTCACCAAGGCAAAATTTCCACATGATTGGGTTTAGAGTGGTTGCATGCAGAGCAACCTGAACGTACTGTCCATTTTCCAGACTGCACACTGTTTGCACTTCTCGGAATTAGTCCCTTGTACCCACAGAGCAAACCACATAGTAACAAATAGATGAGTGGATAGATGGAGACAGTGCCTGATGCTCACAGTCTGGCTACGGATGCAGCCTTCTGTTTGCCAGTAGGTATCATTGCTACAAGAATGTACAACAGAGATTAAAAAGTACAACAAATTGCAAAGCAGGAGTGACACCAAGTTAGCTAAGTTCTGCTGAATCATGAAAATGTTCAGTGTTGATGATTTTATCCTATCAGCAAATGAGGTGTTCAAAACACTGTGCCTCCGAGTAGAAGAAATGTATTTTCCTTTCAGCTCCTTGATATCACATATTATTTCCAGATTCATTAATTAGATAATCTTGAGGTTTGGTTTTTCCTCCATCACTTTAGCTGAAGCTAAGCAGTCCCTTCTTTCCCACTGCAGTCACCTTGTTATTTCCTTTCCTCCAGGCACACCTTCGTTGGGAAATCCATGCAACTTTCCTCCTGTTATAACAGGCTTTTCTGTAGTCAAAGCTATCATATGGTATAGGCTTTGGCTTTATTTCTTAGAGTTTTAGAAACTATGTTTGCCTTTCCCTGCTTTAATTTGCATATAAAGAAACACAGAAAAAAACAGCCTCACAGTAGATGCTCTGTAGTCTTTCTAAAGGAGAAAATTGTCCCTCATTGAACCTGGTACAGGCAGTTTTTTCCTCCATCTCCATTCAGCAACCTGATCTGTGCTTAGTACTGTGATTCTGCTACACTTCACCAAGTACTCAGGAATTACACTGGAAAATGCAATCATCAACCTTCTGAAACACTGATGGCAGCTTACCTCTGGCACTGCTCCTTCCCCCAGGATGTATCAGACTGTCTACAAAATTTAGATTCAATCATCCATTGTTTACACATGAAAATACCAGAAATCACATTTGACTTACCTGTAAGAAAAAGAACTGCTCCTACAGAGAATGTCAAGAACACAAATTACTTCAAAGGAAGCTTCCCTTCATTTCCACCTCTGTTTTGCTCATGGCACCTGCTTGGAGGAAGTGACATCCTCAAGGTCCTTTTCACTGTTGTCTGAAAATTAACAAATATAGTCCCAGCCCATGACTAAAGTCACTCCATGGCATAACATATTTAGATGATTATAACAAATTCCAGTGATGACTTCTCCTCTTGGTCTTGTTGTTTCTGATATTTTCTCTGTATAAACATAATTTTCCTTCAGCCTGCAAATAACTGCACAATGATGAATAGGAAAGTAAGAGTACATGTCTCTTTCATAACCTGCCTAGCAGCAAAGGTTTAATTCTCACTGTGTAATAAAATGGGTCTTTATTGCCACCACCAATGTCTTCTTCAAAGAAGGATAAATACTTTTGAATGCAAAGAATAACAATTTCTTTTTATGAGCAGCCAAGATGCAGTGTACTCCTTGCAGAACTCAATAACAGATAGTGAATAGCTTCAAAACCTGTACTGAACTTAGGAAAAGAGTTGAAAGAATGCTGTTTCTCTTTCATCTGCCTTTCAAACTGAATTTCCAGTTAGGAAACAAAATTCTTAAGCAACTATGCAAACAGAAATTCAGTATCTTTTCTTCAGAGTGGACAAAAAATGTTGTATGTTGGGTGATGACGAACATTAGAGTGTAATTATTTAACTCAGTCCAGAATCACCATTGGCATAATTAAGCATCCACTGCCCTGGGAACTTACAAAGCTATTTTCCCTATTTCAAATATGATTTCTTGGCCTTTATACTATGGAAATCTGTAAAGATTTCTCTTTAATTTCTACATAAATTGTAAATGTAAGTAGGTTGAACAGAGAAACCATATAGTCTGTTTTGCCTACAAAAGATGTGTAAGAACATTTCTTAGAAGTTGAAGGTAACAATGCTTTATGCATGTCTAATATTGGAAAAAATATATAAGTAAAACGTTTCTACTTTTTCTGGGTTTCTTTTCTCCTAAATGATTTTAGTAATCAATTGATGCACTGCATTAGCAGAAACAGAAGGAAAACAGCTTCACGGCAAAGATTTTTTCCATCTGATAGGTAAGAAACTTGCTTACATTTTAGGTGTTTAAATCTTTTGTATTCATATCATAGCCAGCATCTAGGTACTATAAACAATCTGCAACCACAAACATAAAGTGAAAATTCTCATGGAGTTAAGTAGCTTCTTTCATTTCTTTATGATCATCATCCATGCAAGCATATTATGTATTCAGTAGAACTGGAAATACCTTCAGTTCCTCCAAGATTAACTACTGAAAAGATAGAAGTTTCCTGCTCTAAATAATGAGAGTTATTTAATATTTGCTGACAATGAGTGTAGGTAACATCACAATTTTTGAACAGTAGCTGAATAATCTGAACACTTTGTGGCTTTATTACTTTTATGTGCAGAAGGGATCTAGGAATAATCCATGTAAATTCTTTTACATATAAGCATTCTAAACAGAGATTTACTTGAGGAAATCATACTTTTTAATTGTATTAAGTACATGAAATTAAAGATAAATGGGGAGATATTTCTGTGAAATGCTTACAAAACTAAACAAGAGCCAAAGAGGGCATTTTCTTCAGTTCTGTGGAGAAAGAGCAGGCAGACGTTAACACAAAGACCTTTTCAGTTTAAGTATATAATCGCATCTGGAAATACCTAGCAGAGTTCTCTCTGTAAAGAAAAGAGGTAATTCTAATAGATCACGGCCACAACTATCAAATACACATGTGAAACTGATCACTCTATAATAGAAATAAATGCATTGCAAATCTCATTTTGATTTACTTTGGAAAATGCTACATAGCACTGCTCTCAACTTCAAACTTCATGAGTGAGTTAAATGCTGGACTGGGGAAATTAGGACGCAACTGACTAGTGGATTGTTTTGTCAGAAAATATAACTTCTAAAGATTCATGTCATAAGCAAAGGCATAACTTTTGACCCTTGTAAGTTATGGTCAATAAGATTTAATGTATCATTATCACTAAACTTGAGACTATAAGACTATTTTTTAAATTATATTGGACTGTGGAAATAAAAGTTAACATCAGACGTAGAGATTCTTTCTTACTTAAAAGATATTATTTATTGCAGTTTTATTCTTTGATGAATATGCAATGTATTTCTATAGAAGTGAGTGACTTTATCATCAATTAGGACTGCCAGACAATTTAAAGTGGCTGCTTCATATAATTTCAGAAGAAAGGACATTGCACAAAGTGCTACTGTATTACATGTACACACCAGGTTCTGATTAAACACCTTTTTGTTAGGATCAGCATTTGGTGTTCCCTGGTTGTGGTGGTTAATAACTTTATATATCTGATGTAGGCTCTGCTAGATATCAATACCTGGTTTGTGTGCAGTTGGCATAATGGAGGAGAGGTTGCTTGCAATATTTATTATTCTACATCTTGGATTTTTTTTTTTTTTTTTTTTTTTTTTTTTTAATGACTATCAAGAGTTCCTACAGCCCAGGAGAGTTAATTGAAAAAAATGTTCTTTGTAAATCTAAACAAATGCTCAGAACATAGCCTTTGACCTCCCTCTCAGAAGTCTGTGTTGGCATCGACACAAGTAGGTCTTGATGCAGCATTTTTTAGAAGAGCAGAAATGGTAACAGCAGGGCCATTAGCATAAACAGACTGCAACAGGTCAGTTCTCTCACACCGTGAAGCCAGTCCTTCTGCTCTAATATTTAAGGGTTGGGCAATTTTAAAATTATTATCTCCATAAGATCTTCTAAAGTTACAATAAAATTGAAGAACCTGTAAGTCAGCATATTTAGACAAGTGTTACTACATGGTATTGCATTGCAGATGAAAACCAAGAAATTTATTTTGCTCCTCTTTGAAATATATTTGAACGTATAGTCACAGTTTGGCCACATTTTGACCAGTTGCTACTATGGAATACCATATTTTGACATGTGTTTATGCAGAATGAAAAACCATCAATTCATCCATCCGGACAAATGGTGTAATCATATCAAAAGAAAGAATATTTTTCCTACAAAGTTTCTTGTTTTAATTATTGAAGTGTTGAACTTCAACCAAAAATAAAGGGAAGTCAGGGGAGGACTAATCCACTACATATTATATTTCTCTGTATTTGCATTGTGCTTATCTCGTGGCCTAGGAAAATCATTAGAAACTGAGCGGAGTGACATCATTACTTATGGACATTGATACAGATTCGTATAAATCAGACGTGTTACTTAATTTTAGTATAGCATTTATTCTAAGTAAACTGTCTCTTTACAGCAAACCAAATAGCATATTTAGAGAGTTACATGTGGAAAGACAAGCTACTACATTTTTTATAATATTAATCATTCTTGCTGATTAATACAATTTAGAAAACCAGCCCCTTCTTCCAAACTACAGAAATATTTCTTTCTGACTCAGGGATTTACATACAGCAGAAAAGACAGCAGCGTGTGAACCAGGGGACTAGCAGGTGAGTGAAAGTGATATATATCCAGTGTCCCCATCTTTTCCTGCAGACTTAACTGGGAGAAGATAATAAACATCAGGATATTGTGTCTATTAAGGATTGGTCTTGGTGAAAGCTACTGTGACGCTTCAGAGCAGTTGCCATGGAGCAAACTGGCTGCTTAGATGTTGCTATGGTGTAAACTGAATGTTGAGATGGTATTAATTACTCAGGCAGCAATCTGAATATGTGTGTTGGTCACAGGCACAGGAATCTCTGTGAGGAGAAAGTCATAGTTTGTAATATGCTGGCTGCTTCTTATGTTTAGTTCTAGTATCACAAAGGTTGATTCCAGGATGACGGCTATTGATTAACATCATATATTGGAAGTTCAAAGAACAGGATTCCCTTAGCAGGTTTAAAATATTCTTTCCCTTTAATTCTGTAGATTTAAATAATTCTTTTCCCCCATAACTTTATTTTCTTCATTGCAAAAAAGAACTGAAGGATATAACCCCAGAAAAATGAATACTTTATAAAAGTTACAGAGCTCTTAATTTTTTTTCTTTAAGTTTAAATTGACACATACAAATTAATTTCTTTTTCCAGTATTTTTCCATTTTTTGCTTCTACTTTCACTTTCTCCAGAGAACAATAGCTCTATAAATTAAACGGAAGTCCTATACTGCAGATGATAGTTAATTCCTCATCCAGCACATGATAAACATGCTTCTGGAAAGCTGTTCCAGAAGCTGCTAATGACATTTATTGAGATGCATGTTTAATAAATGAAAGACAACTCAGTTTTTTAAATCTACCATCAGTTATTTTTCAGTTTTCTAAATGCATAATGGCAGTGGACAATAACCATCTGATTGGTCTCAGTACTTTGAAGACTGGGCAGATCTTTGATTTAGCTAATCCTGTTATGTTGAAGAGATTATGTTAGTACCCTAGATTGCTTCCAAATCAAACAACTGGAAAAAATGTGAAGGTTTTTTTCCTTGTTTAACTAATAGACCAGTTCTGCCATGTCTCAGATTCCACAGTTCACATGTGGAACTGTGGAACTCAGCAATGTCAAACAATAATCTACTTGATACATTATAGTACTTATAAATAGTTCTGAGGAAAATAACTATAGGAAACACAAGCAGTCAGAAGAATACAGTGTATATTGTTTTATAAAATGCCTGTGTGTGGTCAAATAAGTGATTCAGCTTCACAGTGTCTTCATTTCACATGACTCTGTACTCTGAATGACTGGAAATAATGGATGGAGAGGAAAGGAAGGGAGACTTAAAATTAAGCAATGAATTAATAGAATTTGCCGCTATACCTGTTTACAATAACAGATATATTTTCCCTACTTTATACACCAGGAAAAAAATTGAGGATAGCAATGGTACCTTTTTTTTTTTCTCAGAAAGAAAGGATGAAATGGAGAGTCTCTCAACCAGTAACAAAGAAATGCAGATTCCATTACTTTTATGATCTCATTATTTTGGTTCTCTGAAGATAAAGAGAGCCTCCCCCAGTACCGGGCAGTCAGATTAAGTCTTTTGTATAATTAATGGGAACCAAAAAGGCCAACATCAGAAGTTGGTTTATGCAGAAACATGTGAGATTATATTTACAAACTGTACAGGAGTAGCTTAAAGGTAAACATTCTTCCCTACTTTGCACTTCGCTTTTTACATTTATAAGGCACTTTGGAAGTGCCTTGTAAACTGCACTGAACTATTGTCAGTGGTTGATTTATAGTGATGTATTGAGCCTGTTTTGCCTTCAGGATATGAGTCTTCTGAAGCATTGATCTGATTGTTTGGCACTATTCAGCTATTGTAAAAGCGTCATGTACAGGTAACAATAAAGTTAAAATAATGGTGCTGGTTTACTGCTAACTCTGTGCTCTAGACTGACTCAATAAAAAATGTATTTTAGACCACATTCAAATGAAAAATACAGTAATATACACATTGAACCTGTAGTAATACAAGATTATTTAGTCTGATTTCAGACTTTCATATGTTACTGAAATACAATTTTAAGAGAGAATTTATTAAGAGTGTGATGTTAATACTTCCACTAAATCACCTGTATATATTCAATTTACACTGAAGAAGTTGTAGAACTGTAAATCATAGCATTCTTGGCACTAGAAGAGTATTTCTTTTGCCTAGATGAGTGGAGGCCATAGGTTGTGATTTTTCATTACATTCTGATGGTCCATTAAGCAGCTATTTTATCTATAACCAAGATATGTTGTGATTCAACACAAAATTATAGGTACAATGCAGGAATCAAGGTGAAGTCCTTTAAACTGTATTGTATCAGGGATCAAACTTGAGAAATGTTATTGGCCTTTTGTCCCAGACACACATGAGAAGCAATGACATGTGAAGAGATGGTTTAACACAGTCACAGCTCTGTGAACTAAACTCATCTAGCAATTATCAGTCCTTTTTTTCATATAGCAGTGGCTATAATTTCCTTTTTATTCACCTCTCTGGGAATGTCTGCTCTTAATCCCTCACATCCCTCTGCTCCCAGCCCTGCTTCACAGTTAGTCACTTGTCCTCTGCTAAAACTGCATTTCCCCTCCTTATCATGCCAGCTCCCAGGGCCTAGACCAGTATTAACCATAAAACCTCATTTGAGGTACATAACTGACGTGCCTAGGCCTCATCTCTGGTTAACAGAAATAAACTGTCCCTGTAAGCCATTTTAAGAAGAACTGAAAGTGCCTTTTTCTCTCCGTGGCACCTAGGATGATCACACATAAGCACCCCAGCTAGAGTCCCTGTATGGAGGTACAAACCTGAGACCAGGAGCTGTATTGTATCATGTTAATGGACACCTTTTTATAAGGCTCTTCTGGCTGTATCACAGGCTAGGAAGACACTTGGAAAAAACATTTGCATTTAGAAACAGCCACATGACCTTGCTATTCAGCTCATAACTCCATTTTACTTCTTGTCCCTTGCTTCCTCTTCCCCCAATTCTATCAGCTTTGGGAAAAACAAACAAACAAACAAACAAAACCACAAACAAAAAATCCCCACAAACAAAACAAACAAACAAAGAAACCCAAAACAAAACAAAACACACACACACAAAACCCACTACCAAGCATGTACATGCACTCTGTGCACTCTGGTATTTGGATATTAATACCTCCTCCCAGGTGGTTTTGCCCTGTCTTCACTCCTCATATCGGCTCACAGAAGAAAAAGCCTTGAGGCTGACACAACCTCTTACATGTACAAGTCATGTTTTCTTGTCTTTGACTTTGCAGGTGGTATATTCTGTCCCCATACCTCTGAATCCCTCCCTTTCTCTCTTTCATCCTACGCTGATTCAGAAGTTACTAAATATGACCTGCATGTAAATAATACACCTTCAATAGATGTACTTGTTAAGTGCATATACTTTCAAGCTGCAGCTGCTATATTTCAGAAAATTCTACAAACTAAACTGAACCCATCTTCAAAAAATCCTGGTTTTGTAAGATGAATTTTTTGAGTAGGCCTTGACCACTGGCAGCAACAGCACAGACAGGCTTTGAAATCTTGAAGTTGTGCACTATGTCTGGTAGCATTAATGTGAGATCTACAACTTCCTCATCCTTCCCATACCCCAATTTGTCTCCATCACATAAACCTGCTGGGAAAGGCAGAAAATTTCCTCTTTGATCCTTTTAGGCACTTCCTACTTCTCCAAAAGCAAAACCTGTTTTTTCCTGTCTGGAATATATATCAACAAACGCCCTGTTCCCTTTCTGGAAAAAAGAATGTTGATGAAAAGTTAGAAGAAAAGCTCAGCTGAAGGAAAAATAAAACTATCTGGTAAGATTTCAAGTATTCTTTCAGGCTTTTCAAAATTTGTAAACAGCAGGGGCAAAAAAAAATGAATGCTGCCTCAACAATTTTGCATCCACAGGGAAAAAACTGTGGCTTGATTTGGGAGGCATCTCAACACATTTCCTCTTTCACCAGCTTATTTTTCTCTATTGCTCTACAATTCTGTATAGGCCCTGCACCTAACATCATGCACATCACTATAAGATACTGTCATTCCAGTTGTGTGGTAAGTAATGTGACTAACATCTGTCATGTATAGTTTGTTCTCCCATCTCCAATTATCCCAGACACATCATATTTAAAAACAAAACAAAACAAAACAAAACAAAAACAAAAACAAAACAAACAAACAGAAATAAAACTTATCCTTTTATGGTATTTACAAAGATCATGGATTTATAATGTATACATTGACTTCAGTGACTGGTACAGGAAGATTTGAAAATCTGTATTATGTATGTTGTAAAATTTAAAATAGCTTTCTAATCTCAAGGTTTGCAACTTTAGTTTAAACAAACCTTGTTAGGCTCCAACAGACTAGAAATATTTTATGTGACATCAAGTCAGACATCTGTTTTCATATCATAATTCATACTGAGTAATATCTAGAGAGAGATTCTGGGATAGCATTTCATAGGTGAATATCAGTAGTGTGCTCAAAGTCCTGTGTTTCTTTTAGCATGAACTATTTAAGAAGGAAGAGACAAGTCCCAGATATTAATTCCTCTCAAATTGCACTGGCTTTGAAGCCCATTTATCCGTAACTTAGTTCATAATGCATTGCACTACATCTGTCTACTTAAGAGGACTGGGAAAATCTATAACCTGCCCATGTCCCTAAGATGCAAAAAATGGATGATTCACATGAGCAGACTTGTAAGAAATCTTAAATTAAAGTCTAAAGCAAAATCTAAAACGATGCATGCGGGGGTTGATATATTGCCATAATTTCTCATAGGGATTGCATTTGTCAGCCAAATGATGTTGTAATGCTCTACATCCTAAAGTCAGAGCACCACTTTGCCATGAAGGAAAAATAAAAAACCCACAAAATTCCATTCCAGGGCCTGACATAAGGTGCTGTCAAGCACAGAGCTCACAACTGTGACAGTGGCAGCTGTTCCCTTTGGCAAAAAAACATCTGGGAAAACTATGCAGAATAAGAGTTATCATCTTTCTCACACACCATGATCTGAATGGAAGGATGCCCAAAATATTAGCCATGTGGATGAAAGAAGCTTCTAGAGTTGGTAACCAGTTTAAGTCTGTATTATTTGCTCAGCCTGTGCTTGTTAAATGGAGAACACTGACAAGCTGAAAAGAAAAAAACATCATTTTCTATGAGGAAAAATTATTTCCTCAGTACTTATTGCAAATGCACGAGTGTGTTTCATAGGTTCAGTTTGCCTAGTTCAAGGGCACCCTGACCTAGGGGTTTCACTCATATAAACAATCTGGTCTCTCCTGAAGAAATATCAGCCAACACGGGGCCATAAGAGTTAAAAGCTATTTTTTCACAAGTAAGCACAGTCTCTGTGCAAGACTGGCTGTTCTGCATGGGGAGTTCAGCCCCTGAACAAGCTCAGCAGTGCAAGCGCAGGTTTTCCCAGGCTGCATTTTGAATAAGCATGGACCTCTCTCTGACAGTACTGGCACTAAAGGTGAAGAGGTTGTGGGGTTTCCAATGAAATTATTTCTTCTGTTAGGCTGAGATCTTCAACTCATTTATCACTAAAAGCCATCATAGATCTACAGCTTTCAGTCATCACCAGCACAGGTCTGATTTTGAGTGAAATAAAGGTGGAAGGCTCTATAGCTGTATGCTAATTTTTAAGGTATTCATTGTGCCACATTAAACACCCTCTCTGCAGACTGGTACATAGTTAGAATTTTCATATTATTGCTCTTTGACAAAGCAATTAAGAATGAATTACCTGAATTGCTGTCTAAAGGTACAATCTCTCTATAAAATCAGCTACTCAGTCAGACATCTACAAGTGTGTAAATATTTAAATTTATTATCCTTAAATGGGATGCAAAGGATGTTTTCTGCAAGTACAAATCTCCTCGGGCAAAATTTAACACAAAACTTAAACAGATACATTGAAAACTCAGCATCCATTCCCGTTTTTCAGTCCCTCACTACAGTTACTTGTTTCTGCCCCAACGTCAGCCCCTGGGTTACAGCACCACAGACATTTATGAACCAGAAAAGCAGCCTGGGTAGCTCAGCCCCGTGGCCTGGCTCCCTGCACAACCTGCCCCAGGCAAGTCAAAACACAGGGCTTAAGCAGCAACATGGGAAACGGAATGCAGTGCCTCATCTTGCAGCAACGCCAGCTCAACATGTACCTTAAAATACAGCCTGTGACAAAATTATTTGGAACTGGAGGAGGACCAGGACAAAGCAGGGACATGTTCTATTCACCTAGGGACATAGTGTGTCTGTAGTTTGCAAGGGTACTTTGAATTTGTGCACAAAACACTAGGCCTTTACCTCCTTAAAATACTCATCACAACTTGCCTAAGGAAAGCTCATCTCAGTGTTTATAGAAAAAAAAAAATACAATTTCAGGGCACACAAATTCAGAGGTAGTAGAATAATCTTGGGAGAACACCAGCAGGAACCCTATCCATAACATATATGTTACTGACTGGTTAGCTAGGCTATGCATGGATTAAGTCCACTGTGGAGAAAAAAGCTTTCAGATGTGCAATTTTGACTACCATTTTGTTCTGCATCCTGTCTGCATTCTGTCTCCTTTTGGTGTGTATGCATATCGTAAGATCAACATAATTATGTATGGGTCATGTAAACCGGAACGATGATAACCAAAAATTTAATACTAATAGTTCCAATAAGAATGCAAGTAGACACAAATCAAATCTATTATTGATACATAAAACATTTGCCATGAGTATTAATATCTAAATATGTTCTTTCATTTCTCATGTTTAATATAATTTCTATTGAACAGAGTTATGAAATGCATGAATATCAACAATACTGTATTAAGCTTAATAATTAACAATTAAAATATTAACAATTTAAATGTATGGCAAACGAAGTAGAAAGAATATGTTTTTTTGACCTTGCAGCTCTCTTCATTCTGATTGACTGCATGCTCTGTCCCTGCCTGCTGTTCTACAAACAGGCTGTAGTCTGTAAACAGCTTTGAATAGCCAGAGCCAAATGATGCAATGGTGCAAATACCAAAGCAGTCCAATGCTCAGTTACTCCATTTAAGAAAATCAAGGGGTTTCCACATTAAAAATCCTTAGCCTGGTGGACAAACAAACAAACAAAAACTATAAAGAACATTAAATTACCCTTTATAAGTCACCGTTC
Organism: Streptopelia decaocto; assembly: GCF_964273445.1. Lineage (NCBI taxonomy): Eukaryota > Metazoa > Chordata > Aves > Columbiformes > Columbidae > Streptopelia > Streptopelia decaocto. The sequence goes on from NC_138663.1 coordinate 154,523,355, forward strand.
AGGACAACAATTGCAAGAAGACTGAGAGATAGTCCCAATGTCACCAGTGTTCATTTTGATCCTAAAATTGTAATCATATGATCTTAAAAAAATTCTATAGAAAATTAGAAGCACCTGAAAATGGTTGGTAAAGTTTCAAACAAATCTACAATTTCAAGTGAAGAAATAAGTATATTTTTGTTACCACAAATACAACCTAGATTTGTTGTAAATTAAAAAAAAAAAAAAAAAAGGAAACAGAGAAAAGCAGGACGGTGCTATTACAACTTACTTAGTTTTCTAGATAGAATATGTATAAACTATCCAGTCTACTCTCATGTAGAGATTTCCAGGACTGCTATATAAAAATTTTGGAAAATGAATGCCCAAGCCTCTGTCAGCAGCTTATCCTACCTGGTAAATTTATTAGTCCAATAGAAGTGGGAAGAGATGGCAAAGATGTCACATACACTGGCAGCTATATTCCAATAACTTCTTTGCTGGCAGTTATTGCTATTCTGCCTTGTAGAATGAGTAGCACATTTTAATTAAGGTTACCAGAAACTAGTTCCCAAAAGTTATATCTGAAAAAAAATTGTCACAGAATGGAAAGCAAGTCATCTTTAGATCAGTCTTTGGAGAAGAATATCAGAGACTTCTGCATGCTCATGCTGGGATTGCTACAGGGAAAAAAAAAAAAAAAATCCAGAAAAAAAAGCTGGAAAGAAAAAAGCTGAAACTGTGTTTTATAGCTTAAAACATTCTGTACCCACAAGGTATCCAGACCATAAAGTTTTCCTACAGTCTTTTCTGGTGTTGTCTCATGTTTTTTCACAAATTATAACCAAACAATAACAGCAACAACTATTGGAAAGAGAAAACCTAGAAACACTGTCTCCCAGAATATAAAGCAGAACAAGATCCTTCATTTAGGTATTGCTTCTTTTTCCAAGATTGTGAAGAACAGAAAAACCAGTCATGAGATAAAGGATCACAGCAGACCCAGGACTCTCTATCTCTGGTCTACTGCAAAATTTCCAGCCATCAAGATCAATGAGAGAACATGGTTAAAGGAAAGAAGAGATTCTTCAAATTATTAACCAGATTTAAGTTTCACAAAATTTCTATTGATCATAAATTACATATAATCTGCCCTTCAGCATGTACAGCATTTATCTGAAGAATAAAAAGAGTTGTCAGCCTTAATAAACCATCCCATGATCTCTTCCAGTTTATTTCCACAATACCGACTGTGTTTACTGCATTGAAAATCACTCCACATTAAAGGCCACATCAGGGGAAAAGTCAGCAAGGACCTTGGTACAATACAAATTACTAGCTCTGTAAAATATTTCTCAAATCCTTTCCCCTGGTGGCAGAAAAACTAAAATAAGAGGGATGGAACAAGTGTTTACTTTTTGAAATTAAAAATTAAATAAGATTATCACAGAATCACAGAATGTTAGGGATTGGAAGGGACTTCAAAAGATCATCTAGTCCAATCCCCCTGCCAGAGCAGGAACACCTAGATGAGGCTACACAGGAATGTGTCCAGGTGGGTTTTGAATGTCTCCAGAGTAGGAGACTCCACAACTCCCCTGGGCTGTGCAATTATTCTTGCACACCAGTTTGTTTGTTTTTTTTTTTTTTTTTGGGGAGGGGGGTTGTGGGGTTTTGTTTTCTCATTTTTAAAGCCTGTTTAAGGCACAAGTAATTCCAGGATATGGCATAGAAACCTCAATGTTTTTATTTCATACATGCTCACATGTATGAAGTAAGCTTTAAGATTCAAAATTAAACACAGCCTGTCCCAGAAACTGCAAGTTCTGAAAATGAACTTCTTTTTCTTTGTATTTCCGTGTTATTAATACAGGATGTAAGGGATTAATTTGGTTTTATTCAGTCTCCTAAAAATGAGATTTTTAAATCTAATCTGGAGCTTTTGTACTAGAGAAAACAGATAAAGGCAAAGAGTGTTTCTTCCAAAAACATACCAAAAAAAAAAAAAATTTAGAAATAAAGCTTAAACTTAGACATCTGAGTGTCACATGGTTAAAGCTGAGCAAAATACATCCAACCCAAGGTGACATTGCATGCCTAATGAGAGGATAAAATAGGTTGTACTTAGGACTAATCAAATCTGTGGAAATTCTGTGTACTAAAGAACTAAACCTATTAAAAACTCACTCCCTCTGTACATACGTGATTGTTAAAATCTTTATGTTGAAGGATATTTCAATGTCCCTGAAGTTCCCAAATGTACCCTGTGGGCTGCAGAATTTACCCCCAACTTAGTATTTAGCAATTTCACATGTTTAAAATTTCATCAGGAATGCTGCCAAAGCAGCCATCTTTGGCAGTCTTTGACTACAGAGGATTATGAGGAGCAGGGGTTTCCAAACACTCCTCAGGTATGAATTGTGCATCCCCAGAAAAGTCGGCTCTTTAAAAGTGTTCATTTGGTTTATTAGCTCAAGAGACTCTCTAAGATTAGATTAGGTTGAAGACTACTTATATAAGGTATTTAATTGTCTTTAAATGTGATTTTCCATCTGGAAACAAGAAACTAATTTACTTCCTGGGCACCATCAAAGTTTCTGTAGTATCAGTAAAAGTATCACAAAATAATCAATGATAAGCACACAAGTCAAGAGCTATGTGGGTAGTACAGAGATACTAATCTCAAGGGGTGATTTGGTTCAGTTATTACATAAGTTGACCTTTGGAGCTTTTTATTTCTCTCTCTTCTCCTTAGTGGGAAACTGGGGCAACCAACCTCCTAAAGAAAGACCAAGGTATGTAAGTCCAGGCTCAGAAATTAGTTTTTAAATAAATGTTTTGATTACAGAATTATTCCTGAATAAATGAAAAATATTGTCCTGTGTAGAGAACTTTACAGTGCTTTCTCCACAGAAGTAAGGGAAATATTAGCAACAACAAAAAAACTCCATATTTATTAAACAAGAGACACAAGAGAGTGAAGAATCATTCTGTGTGTTGGATGCATTTTTTAATAACTAAACCAAGTTTGTCACAGTACTGAAATAATTTATTGCACCATTAGTTCAGACAAAATAATAACTTACTCTACAAAAACTGTTTTCATAAAGAATTGTCACCATGAACTAGCAATCAAGGACAAATGAATGCATATATTCAGTATGCTCACTAAAATGCTTCAAAATTGCATTAATATCTTCAAATAGCCTGTCTAGAATATTATTTTTCAATCTGACTAACCCATTCATTTTGCATCGGCTATAAACCAGAGATTCTCTTTGTTACATTAAAACTGTTCTAAAATATGACATCTCCTTAGAAGTCTTCCTGCAAAATAAGAATACAGTGAGTTTTAATGTACTCATACAAATTGATTTGCACTTTGCTATATTAACAGATAATCAGAACAAATTTAAAAAAAAAAAAAAAAGAAGAAAAATAAAATTTAAAAAAAAGGCACCTTATGCCCACCTTATTCTTGGTAATTTGGTTAAAAGCATTGAACTATAATTGTGTTTTTACAGCACTTACCTTGAGTTCATTTGCTAAATTTTGGACTTTCATCCAAGTAAAATGCTACTTACATTTGGTAAGAAATACTTCCCACTATTTCTCGGATATGTGAGACAACAGTGATTCAAGATGTATGTCACTAATAAAAGTCACTATTTTAACAGGATCGAACACAGCTGACCGTGAATATGTTACTTTATCCTCTCTATAAATTTACTAGACCAAAAATAAATTACTGCATAGTTTGAGCAGAGATGGGGAGAATATGTAGCCTCTTACTTTCCATATATTTTATTACACTTAGGCAGAATGCAAACACTCAGCTAGAAGTGAATTTCCATAGGGTTAGTATTCACAAAGGAGAATGTCTTTTTCAACCCTTCTGTTCAAAAAGTTTGCAACCATAAGTTTGGCACGAAGGAAGAGAGATCACAAAAAATACAAGCATCTTGTGCCAGAAGTATTTCAAAACTACTAGGCAGTGTCACTCCATTTAGCAAGGAGAATAAGCTCAAACACTTCCTTTACCATGAAACCAGTCACCTCATTCTTCTGAGGATGGAAAAAAGAAAGAATGTAAAGCCCTTGGCTAGTGCCTTTTGCATGTGTTGTTCATCATTTGCACAACATGCTTAATGCCATGCAACCCTTACATCTAAGAGGTCCTTTAATGATTGTAGTCGAATAATCAAATAAAAATAACCAACATAACTAAGAGTAACAATAAATAAGGAGCAAAATACATAATTAATAAATAATAATGTAATAATAAATATTAATGAAGAGGAATAAGGATACATTATGGACTATCACAAATTCAGACATGATCTAAAGAGTTCTATAATTACCTTCACACATTATGAAACATCAGAGTGCTGGTTCATATGAAAGTGTAGCTATATCTTCCTGAGGGAGCAAATGCAGTCCAAAGTTTCCAAACATTTATCCTAGCTTCCCCATATATATTCAGGTAATCACATGTCTGTGCTGCTGCATGTGTACATGCATACCTCACTCATTTAAAATAAATCTTTATGCCTTTGCATAGAGATGTTACTGCGCATGGGCTGGCATTGTCCTGTTCATAGCCTGGTATAAGAATGTTTTGTTTACCTTACACATATATCACAGAATCACAGAATGTTAGGGATTGGAAGGGACCTTGGAAGATTATCTAGTCCAATCCCCCCACCGGAGCAGGAACACCTGGATGATGTTACACAGGAAGGTGTCCAGGGGGGTTTTGAATGTCTTCAGAGAAGGAGACTCCACAATCCCCCTGGGCAGCCTGTTCCAGTGCTCTGGCACCCTCACTGTGAAGAAGTTTCTTCTCATATTTAAGTGGAACCTCCTGTGTTCCAGTTTGTACCCATTGCCTCGTGTCCTATCATTGGTTGTCACCAAGAAGAGCCTGGCTCCATCCTCGTGACACTCACCCTTTACATATTTATAAACATTAATGAGGTCACCCCTCAGTCTCCTCCAAGCTGAACAAATCCAGTTCCCTCAGCCTTTGCTCTTAAGGGAGATGCTCCACTCCTTTAATAATCTTTGTTGCCCTGCACTGGACTCTCTCCAGCAGTTCCCTGTCCTTCTTGAACTGAGGAGCCCAGAACTGGACACAATATCCCAGGTGTGGTCTCACCAGGGCAGAGTAGAGGGGAAGGAGAACCTCTCTCAACCTACTAACCACCCCCCTTCTAATACACCCCAGGATGCCATTGGCCTTCCTGGCCACATGGAAGTTTTGTAATGTTCTTTAGCAGTGAAAACTAAAACCTCCAAACTATGACTCTGAGTCTTATAATTCAGTCTTCATAAGAGACAAATCCTTTGCCCTAGTGTGTGCATCTATAGGTTAGATGTCTAAATTTAAGCCAGACATGTACACTTCTTTTTATTTATTTTTACTATCCTTTTTATTGCTGGAGGAAAAAGACACCTCTGGAGAACATTCATTCCAGTCTGAAAACATATACCTAAGATGAACACAACCAATAGACTTCCAGTGACTATGGAAGTTTAAGTGACTGGTTTAGATTTAACCATTAACTTTCAGGCAACTAAAACTGAAGAAGGCAAATATCACCTCCCGAAAACATAAATAGCTGAATTTTTCCAGATCAAAATGCTCTAAGTAGTCGATATGTAAGCTCTAGGTAATCAAAACATTCTGAGTTGCCACAGGTAGCTTCATACATTACCTCCGTAGTCAGAGGGAAAGCGTAGGTGCCATGGAAACTCTCCAGAGGGTGATTCTGGACAGGATCGGATATGGAGACAGAACAACCCTCCAGAGGCCTGCAGAACCCCAAGGCAACACCATGCATGGAAGCATGTACTCACTTCATCAAGGGCTTCATGATGAGCCCAACAAAAAAGATTGCTAATTAGGCAGACTGGGTCTTATCCCAGGAGTGCTCAGCAGAAGCAGCTAGTCTTCACTTTGTTGTGTTCACCCTTGATTATACTACTATGACATAAATATTGTTTTTATAGCTAAATTATCAAGCCCTTAAAATTCCTGTTTCAATAATGGGATTGGAAACAGCACCTCAACCATAATAGCATAACAGTGCCATTATAATTATCATTACAGGAACAGATCTTACAGTGAGGCAGAATGGTACACTCATTAATTTCCTTTCCTGATGCAACCAGGTTTCAGATACAGCTCTGAGTCTAAAGGTCAGAAGTCATATGAATCTGCTCCATAAATGTTGATATTAGTGAGATGCAATGTCATAAGGGGATGGCAGAGAAAAGCTTATGTGTTCATACAGTGACCCCAAAGCAACAAATTGAAAATGTTAATATCCATTTAGGTTAACTTTCAGTATTTTTTTTTTTTACCATAATGGTGATTAAAAAAAAAAAAAAAAGAAAAAATCATACATTAGCACCTGATTAACAGATTTAGCAGTGGATTTGTTGTTGTTACTGCATTTAGAAACTTTGCTTGCAGGAGGGTACCATAAGTACTAAAGTTTGCTGTTACTTACAGAATTGGTTGTGTTTCAATACCCTAACTTTAGATTGCAGTGTCAATATGCAAGGCTCTGCTTTTTACCTCGTGACCTTTAACTTGCAGTTCCCTTCTTGCTTCAGGAATTCAGGTTCTATGAAAGCTTGTGCATTTAAGCAACCTGTGAAACAACTCGTATATTAATAATTTGGACATCAATTGAATAGTAGTTTCCTGTGTGTCTTAAGCAACGATTATATGATGATATATAGTGGTTTTTCATATGGTGGTAATGAATGAAGAGACAGCCTGTGCTGGCTTTGGCTGTGATAGAGCTAATTTTCTTAAGAGTAGCTCTTATGGGTCTATGTTTTGCATTTGTGCTGAAAACAGAGTTGATAACACAGAGATGTTTGAGCTGTTGCTGAGCAGGGCTTGCACAGATTCAAGGCCTTTTCTGCTTCTCACACCACTCCACCAGTGAGCAGGCTGGGGGTGCACAAGAATTTGTGAGGGGACAGAGCCAGGAAAATTGATCCCATTCCATATGGCATTCCATACCAGATGATGTCACGCTCAGTATATAAAGCTTGCGGAAGAAGAAAGAAGAGGGGCACATTTGAAGAGGTGGCATTTGTCTTCAAGTAACTGTGATGTGCAATGAAACCCAGCTTTCCTGGAGGTGGCTGAACACCTGCTTGCCCGTGGGAAGTGTTGAATGAATTCCTTGTTTTGTTTTGCTTGTGTGTGCAGCTTTTGGTTTACTATTAAACTGTCTTTATCTCAACCCAGGAGTTTTCTCACTTTTACCCTTCTGATTCTCTTCCCCATCCCACTTGCGGGAAGTGAGAGGTTGTATGGGGTTTAGTTGCCAGCTGGGGTTAAATCACAACACAGCCACACACCATTGTGATATAACATTATACTATTTGAATATAGATATACACTGAAACACTAGTGAACATTAAACACCATTAATAAAGATGACAAGCAAACCTCCCCATACATCAATATATATTTTTCATTATCTTCCGTGTCTGTGTTTTTTCTAGAAGCCTAGAGAAACTGCAGTTAACTTTTGCTAGGTCACCAGTAACTGCCTAGAGTTCACAAGCTTGATTAATCTGAATGGCTGAGGATGAAATCCAGTTGAAAGCTGGATCACATAGCCATTTATTTATTTATGAAGGATATTCTTCTTGGAAGGACTGGAAATACCTTTCATTAATTATTATTGCTTTTCCTGTTCCAGTATGTTTACATCTTAACACACATAGATTGCAATTAATAAAACTAATGCTAGGTGCTCTTTCAGTTCTTTCTGTCGTCATCTCCTACGTGATAAAAAAGTTTTAAAGTTAAAATGCATATAAATCCACAAAGAGTATACTAGTGTGTTTCATTACCAGTTCATCTTTTGATAGACAATGTTATATATAAATGTTTCCTCAGAAAATAACCTGAAAGCATAGTGTACACAGATATGGGACTCCATCAACACAAAGCTTAAAGGCTACTTGAGTATTTATTTTTTTTAATATAAAGTATTACTAAAAAAGAAACCCTACTGCTTTCCTATTTAAGCCAATGTAAAACGGCTGTCCTGCTTCCACTTGTGACTCTGTTCTGCACAATGATCTCATTATGCACATTTCAAAAGCTAGAAACCCTTCAGGAGACCTTCCAGAGAACAAAATGCTTTGCTCTGTTCCTCTAGGACAAAACACGTGTGAAACCATGAAAGGGTCACAAGCTGAGAGGCTGATTAGTGCTGCCTGTCTTTCAGTGGAAGCTGGATTAGAGGAGGCATATCTGGTTTTGGCCACTGACTTCAATGGCCTTTTCAGTTAATCATCCCTGACCTGTGAGCCAGCCCAGCACAGCTGCTTGGTCAGCTCTTGGACAGGTAGCAGGGAGACAAGCAAGACACAGTGAAAAATGAAGTCATGATTATTACAGAAAATTAATGGGGGAAAGAGAGAATATCCCTCACATGCAGATATGATGACATCATTACATGGTTAATGTTGGGTAGTTTGCTCAATTTGTTTTCTTTCAGAGATGTCAGCACTGGCAACTGTGTGCCAAATAATAACAAATTAATCCTATTGGTCCTGCATGTAATTTGACAGTAATATTTGGAAGAGACTGATATCACGTTTTCTAGAAATAACACTATTCACTGTCATATTTTGAATAGTTATTGCAAAATACTCAAGGGCCTTAGAATGCAAAGACTGCGTATGTCAAATTGCATCTGGAACACTGAGGACACTGGAGATTAGAAAACAAAAGTACACTCTTTTTCTTTCTTTTTAACATGAGCAAAAACATGTTTTCTTCTTTCAAGTTCTCCTTGCTTTCTGAAGTTAAAATACTTTTAATTAAAAATTAACAAAAAAAGTCTGTCACTATGCAGCCATCACACAGTCATGAAACTTCTACCCACAACAGTGATGTTGAAGAGAAGCAACAGTGTCGTTAAGTATGTCTTTAAGTGTCAGGAATGAAGTCTAGAAAATTAAATTATAGACAAGCTCAAACAGTAAAAGCAACCAGAATGAAGTCTCTCAGGCTAATGAATAGGGACAATGGAGAGTCAAATCACTATTCCTATCATAAGGAAAACAAAATAGATCACATAATTCAGAAGTATTTCATGAGCAGAAAAAGTGTGGTGACTGGGTAAGAAAAAAAAACAGGCATCTACATTTTGGAAGCATTTGTAGTTACAACTTCACCTTCCAGCATTAATGTAAAAAATCTGAAATTGGGTACCAAAGGTCAGAATGGTAGTGCTAGTTAATATACAGAAAAATAGAAAACTGATTTCCCCACATTAAATAATGTCTTGGGAAAAAAAAAATGATGACTTACTATAAAACTGTAATTGTTTTTTCTCATTTTTGATTAAATTAAATCAGTTGCTGAGATTCCTTCAGTAACTTTAGTAGTTCTACAATGAAATTATGTGGAAATTAAAACATCACTTTTTCCATCATGAGTGAAAAATAGTGCATATGAACGAATTATGACAGTACATACAGACAAACTGTGTGTGTAGAAGTGAACTGTAGAGTGATGTTCAAATACATTTTTTTTAAAATACATAATATAGCCAGAAATCACTTAATAAATTAATCACTTCCAAGCAAAAATTTCAACCAGATATATTCCTACAACAATAAACAGAGTAATAATGGCCTCTTAGTTATACAACAATCTAATAAACCTTAAACTAGATTTAATATTTCTAGGTTTAATTATTCCAATTTTAGACACTACCCTTGGCATGGAAAAGGTAAATTTTGGAGAACAACTATTTTATCGTACCAAATCTTCATTATGATAACCCTTTACTTAAATTAAAATATTCAAAACTGAGGTAACACAGATTGCTGAGCATGATTTCAAGTAGGTTCCATGAAGCTCATGTAAAGAAAAAATAGTAAGTTTTACAAGTATCTATTACACCTTAAATAAATTAATGATACACATAGATTTCTAGACACTATCTGTCTATAGCTATATGCACAGATGCACTATATATGTCAGGGCCCACATGTTCATAACTGTATAATACTTTCCTCATTATTCTTCTTAAATCTTCTGAGTTCATTCATTGAAGATGATAAATGGAAGAAAAGTAGTTTTGACAAGCTGTGTGGACCCTCTCGTAAGTGACAGAAGAGCATCCTTCGGTTGGTTTGCCTCTGTTGGTGACAGGGAATGTCTGAAAATCAGCACCTCCTGCATTCTTTAAACAGCAGTTTTCTAGGAAAGGTGTGGAAACCTGCAGGTTTTCCACCTCTCTTGGGTAGTTTCTCCTACAGCAGCTGACACAGTTTGCAGTTGGAGTTTTGCAGACTCCTTATTTTTCCAAGCCTTTTTTCCGAAGGCTGATCTCAGCTGGACTTCAGGGATTGGGACAGAGTCTGCAGGTTTGCTCTCACTGCAGTCATCATGCAGGTAAGCTCAAAAGCTGAAGAATGTCAAAGCTAAACTAGTCCCCAGTTATATTCTTTCCTTAATTTTTTTTTTTTTTTCCTCAAAACTCTCATTGTGCTTCCATTGCTTTCAGAGAGTAATACAGGGAGTTCTCTAGTGACTAATTTGGTCTCATAAAATTTGCTCAATTACCACAAAGTGCCATGTGGAAAATATGTCTGTATTCAAAGTCATTTAGTGCATATCCTAGTGAAGCTCTATTTTTCATTTAGAAATGCTATAACCTCTATGCCTATTATGTTGCCAGTTCTAACTTTTTAAAGCAAGAAGTGGATAGGCAGAAGAAAGGAAGGTCCAAAAAGACTGACTTCTTGATCACATTTAGCAACCACATCTTCAGATGTAATCCACAGAAAATCCTTTTGCTATTGTCACTGCTATTTAAAGATAAATATAGGCTGTGGAGGAGATGTGTTTCCTTCTAACTGAGGGATTCAGTCTCCATCAGTTATCTGTGACCCCCAAAGAAAGGACAGAGATATACTATGAAAGACTTAGACCATTTCAGAAGGTTTTAAAAATATTTTCCACTGGTTTTCTTACAAGGCATTGTTGCATTTGGAACACATAATATGGCAGACCAATAGTGCATAATTAATTCACAGTCAGAGGGAAGTTTACTGCATAATGACAGAAGGATTTGATATGTTCACAACTAGAAAGTTACGAAATATTTTTGATGGCTTTGTGACCAAAAAAAGTAAGAAACAGAGAGAAAACTCTGAAAATCTTTCCAGTGATTAAAATAAATTACAAAAATAAATTGTCTTAAAACTTGGTGTTGTTGACTTTAAAAATAGTTTCTATTATAGCTCAAGGCAAATTATACAGACTGATTACAAAACCAGTGAAAATAGAATGCTGACACAATGTCAACTTTAAAGTAATAATTGCGCCGCTATAATAATCTGTTTAATTGTTATTTATTGTAATTAAAATCTTATGACACACCAGAGTTGCAGTTTTCTTTTCCATGTCAGCAAGGTTTCCTTTTATAGAACAGTTTGCCCAAAGCAACCAGTGATGTTACTAGACAGACATTAATCAAAGGACCTTATAAAGCTACACCTGTTATCCTTGAGGCAAAATGTTTGCCAAAACACAAACTCTATATAAATTGGAGCACAGTAGTTATGGGAGCATTGTTATTCTTGAAAGTAAAAATTTTACAATTTATTTTTAAGCATCTATTATGTGAAGGAATATTCATGAGCCAATATTCTTCACTTAATGACCAAAATACCTCTAATTGAGAAGACTGGCAGCTAATTATAATTAACAAGACCAATAATTTTCCCATATACATTTTCCAGATGTTAGCATAAACTAGATTGACAATACAGACAGACATAACAAAGGAGCCTAAGAGAATTCATTTGCACCTGTTCAATACCAAAACATTGCAGAGGTCAGCAAAAAATTCAGACTTAATTTTAAAATTTTTGATATGTTGGAATGACATCTGGCCTCGGTGGAACACTGAGGGCAAACTCAATGAAAATTTATACCACAAAAGAAATTCAGATTAAAAAAAAAAATAAAATAAAAAAACCTCACAACTAAAGATAATTAATATCGCTTCTACCTAGCGCATCAGTAATGCTGAAGCTTAATGTGAAATAAACACTTGAGTCAAGTTAATCTGATGCTAAGATGATTGGGCAATTTATTACAGCTTAAAAAGGACATTGCCACCAGAACAGGAAATAAAGGTTTTAAAACTTGGGGTAATTATTTTCAATCAGACCAGCTTTCAAGGTCAAATGTTTAATGCTAGCCATTATTTTCTTTCTGCTAACTTTGGCAGGCATTTCGCATGTCTCATCCATAAATAATTAAAGAAGGAACTGCTGCGTCAGCTTAACCTTTGGACAAAAACTTGAGTCTCCAAGGTAAAGATTTTATTTAGTTTTTAGTTTCCCCAAAAGACAACAATATACAGTTTATCTGGCCTAACAAATACTGCCTACTACTTTCTAATTCAACACTATAAACATTTTCTAATAAGCTTTCTTTGTGATTTATTTTTCCATTTGGACCACACTCAGCTACTTCAGCAAATTGAGACAAATAACAAAACCAAAAGCTCTCTGTAAATGCAACCTGTTAACACAAAAGAAATTAAATGGAATTTAAGCTGCTGGCAAGCAAGGATGAAGTAATATTTGATGTGGTTTTTATTTTGCTAGTATTGTAACCATTTGAAATGAAGCAATATGGAGAAGAGAGTGGAGGTACTAGGGTTGTTTTCAATTTGCCTGTTTTTTTACAAAGGTCTATATCTAGCAATGCCTTTATATTAGTCACATATTTATATTAGACCATACATCATAGACTGGAATGTTGGCATCAGTGAAGACCAAAACTAAGTGAGGGAAACAAGTGAGTTGTAACACACTGTGCTGTTAAATTCTGAAATGAACATTACTTGCTGAGCATCAACATCTTGCACCGAGACTGTTGATGTCCACTGTATTAATCATATTTGGCTTTTCAGTTAATAAATTCAGTAAAGTTTCTATATAACTAAGTACATTCATTCCAGTTCAGTAAATGTCAAGGTAGATGCTTACCACTCTCTTTAAAACAAAATAAGAGAAAAGAAAAGAATGATATGCCTGTTCTAACACTAAGCAGGTATTTAAATATTTTTATGTTTTGGCTGTCTTTTTTTTTGCTTGATTCAAATAATGTTCTTTATTTGGGGAGTTAACAGAGGCCTTGGTATTTCACAAGTGCTTAAATATAAGTTAGGTTGATTTTTGTATATCAAAACCTGAACATAAAAAAGTTATAAATTGAAAGAAAGCTTTGGGAATAGTAAGAGCAGTCACCCTAAATTAGAAGAAGAAATCAAACACAATATTTAGATACACGCATATACAACGATGCTTTAAAAAGTGGGAAAAAAAAAATAGGAATTCTCTTCAGCATTGGTGAAAATTTATGGCATTTAAAGAAAAAAAAAAAAAACAACAAAACACACAAATTCTGTGAAGCCAAATACCTAAGTAGCTTTAAAAAGTGTTTTTGAAAACTTAGCATAGTGGTATTTTTACTGAGGCCCTGCGTCAGCAAAAACAGTAAGCAATTGTGTAATTTAAGCACATGTACTCCATATTGAAATGTAAGAAAATTATACCTAAATCCTTCTCCCAGGAGCCCTCAGCCTTAAAATTCCACTCATTCTGTTTACTTTTGATAGGTTAAAAATCACTCAGATTTTCTTTTTTATATGTTCTTATACACAGAGAAGTGCATGTCTAGTCAAAGTCTCTTTGTATTAACTTGAATCCTACATTACTTTCCAATGTTTCTCAAGATCAGCACTTCTTACTGAACTGCCTTTAATGCATTTATGTGAAATTTGGCTGCTCATGAAGCAACTATATCACTGCCTACAACAACAAATAAGAGTGGAGAAGGAATATCTAATAAAAAATTCCAATCTGCAAAAACTTCTTGCTTAATTGCCTTCTGCTAGAACTAAATCAGAAAAGTTATAAAAACCTTTCTCTGTGGTCACAAATGAACAATGTTCACACTTACAGACATTCTAATGGATGTAATAGCTTCTTTACTGCACCATAGTAGTCAGTTATTTTTAACTATTAAACCAATTACTGATGATAGACTTTTTAAAGCTAACGCTTGCACATAGTACTCTAAAACTAAATGCCTACTGGTTCACATTACAGCAGCCATTTGGGAATATATGTTGGCATACTGCTGTCTAGATTTATAAAAGAACCTCACATTATCATGGTGTCTACTGAGTAATTCTGTAGGATGCATTATAATTCCAATCTTCAGGACTGGGTTAAATGCAGAACTTTTTTTTTCACATCTTTCCTCTCTGGGACATGATAATTAGAAAGCAGCTTGCTTTACCCCAGGAAAAAAAAAAAAAATCATGCTCAGAGTTTTCCATATGTCATTCCTTAAAAATATTTGCTTAATTTGGAACAAAGTCCTCAAACTAAATTGAAAGGTACACATTGGTAACAATATCTACAAGCATGTGGGGTCCCCAAAGAACCTGCTCCCACGTGGAAGACCTGCAGTTCTCCAAATCCTTAAAATTGCTCCATAACCTGAAAGCATGTAACACTTTCAGCTGTCAAGACTGGCACAATGCAGAGGCAAAATATGCTAGAACACTTAATGGAGTAAAAAACAAGTGATCTTGAATTTTGATAATAAAACAGTGTATCTCAGTTCTCAGTAGACGGAAAAGATCGAGAAAGAAATTCTGCTGTCAGTTCTATAGCATACTTCTTCATTCTTCAGGCAAATTCAGTGCTTTGAAAAATAGAATCATAGCATCGTTTGGTTGGAAGAAACCCTAAAGATCATCAAGTCCAACTGTTAACCAAATAGGGTCCCTGGAAGCGCTATCATGATATTTTTGCAAAGGTCCATAAAAGTAGAAACCACATGCTTGAGTTTGTAGGTAAAGCAGTGCAAAGCCTCTTGGCTTTTCTTTGCCCACTAGTTTCCAGGCTTCCCTAGTCTTCCAGTTCTGCTGGAAAACCACAGGGTACACATCTGTAAACATCTGGATCCCACATAACACACAATTCCATGTTCACATGAGAAACCTACATCTTTACATACTTGGCCAAAAACTTACATAATAACTTCAGTCCACGGTAAAGGGAGGTTGGAGAGGAAAGCTGAACTCAGTGTTTTAACTCCTGAGTTAACATTAACTCCTAGAAAGAAAATATATATGGAAACAGATAAACCCAAGTTATAGACCTGTCATGATTTCCACCCTCTAGTGACATGTCTCCAGTTATTAAGTAGGGAAACCATTTTGTCAATGCCTTCCACTTTCAAGCTTCTTTATTTTGTCTAATCCCAGATGTCATATCTTTCCAGTGCCATGGAGGAGCAGAATATTTTTACATCATATTTTAGCAGATGGAATCAATTCCAGCCAAATTCATCACTGCCAGATGGCTGACCCTTATTTACTGATGAAAAGTTAGACACAGACATAAACTACAGTTAGTTAAAACATCCAAATTTTCTGCAGGAAAATGGCAGGGTAGCTCTTCCCTCATCATTTTCACAAGTGACAGAAGATCATCAGCTTCCACCAGGTCAATCTGCAGCAATAAATCAATGGATATTCATGTGAGATTGTAACATCTTCTGAATTGAATCACAAGATTAGCCAGCAAAGGATTTAGGCCCCTGATACTACAATTCATAAGAAATCCTTTTATGGCACTAATCCTACATTTGAAATTAATTTTCAGTGTTTGCAAGATGAAAGCCCCATGTACAATGAGGTAAACGTGTAATGGATGGTCAAAGAGTTTGCCGGTGATACAGGTAACTAATTTATTACACACATTATTTATTGGCTACTTTCTTAGTTGAAGAATAAGAAGCAGCTCTGGACCTAGAAAGCTTACATGAAACAAAAATTTCAGTATCCAGGTAAAGATGAAGACCATCAGCATCTTCCCAAAGGATTTTAAAAAAGCTAAGCCTGTCTACCAAATTTATTGGTTTTGATGTCATCCCAGCTCAGTTTTATCCTATGTTCTGTATTTAACGGCTTAGTAGATGGGTTCTGCTTTTGAAAATGGTGTTAAATGGTGCATACCAAAAGATTTAGAGGACCTGAATTAGATAGCAAACTAAACTCTAACAAGACATTTAAGTGATTCTGCAAACAATTTGTAAACTGTGCTGTGTAAAGCAATGTTGCATTACAGTTCCTTGAAATAGCTCTGACTGAAAAATAAAAAAACAATGACAAAAAAGTTGTAACATCAATGCAAATCTTATTACTCTCTCCATCTTTTGCCTGTGAAAGAGTAGGATCTTCTTTTAAAATTATCTACCTGTCTATCATCTACCATATATATCTTACCAGTAATATACCTGTCACCTGTCCCATTTCACAGAAAGCTGTTTCTCAGAATCTCATATGGTACCTCATAGAATTTAAAAAAAAACTCAGCTCCTCTCCCCAGCTAATGAAAGCAAATGCATATAGTATAATTACTTGTTTGCTGCAATTTTTCATGAATGCATTTTAAATGACAAGATAAATTTCTCTTCCAGAATAAAACTGGAATCCAATGTTTCAATTCCCAGTTTGTCAAAATGCTTATATTGGAAAGGATTAAAATGTATGGGGGCCTAAATCTTCATGCTTCCGCAGTAAAGCTGCTAATAACTCACTGCCTGGGAGGTAAGAAACTTCCTCTGTGGTCCTAATATTTAATAGTTGTTCACTGCTGGTTTTCTTACACCTTTTTCTGGAACATCTGGTACGGGACACTGACTGGGACATTTTGCTGGCCTAGAGGGACTGAAGTGATGTGCAACTCCAGTATTGCATGTGGCTTAAAGACAGAGTGTGTTTCCTAAACCACATGGTATGCAGATAGCACAAAGGAAAACAGCACTGTGAGCATGTCATGAGAATTTTACACCTTTTTCAGAAGTGTTCAATAACAACCCCTGTCAGAAAAAGAATATAAATTAGGATCAAACATCTGATCTATTAAGACTCTTTTTACCTTTGAATTACAAGATCAGAAACAACATGCAGTGTTATATATGAAATACATTTATATGAGAGACAGAGATATATTTCTTCTTCATTTAAATGTATATATATTTCACCCTCATTAGTAAACAATGAACCAAATATTACACAAGAGAGACAATAAATGAAACATAGGACAAACAAAAAGACCTTATTTTTTTCCAGCATCTTTAATATTTAAGCATTAGTTTAAAAGTAAAACTCCTCTCTTTGTTATCTTTAGCTGCGTTTAAGCTATTCTTTCATCTGCAAAATGCCAGCTACAGGAAATCTACAGTAAAGGCAGCCATAACTCCTTATAAAGATGTGAAGACATGTTTTAGGCAACATGTGACAGAAGAAACTGAAAGGGTCACTGTTATGGAAAATATACTTTATTTTTTGTATCTCTTCTCCAAAGATGAGATAACAAGATCATTAGAGGGAACAGTCTGCCCTACTCACCCTACCTATGTTTCCAATGTTCCTCTCTCTGTTTCTTCTTGTTTTAGTTCCTTTAAATACCAAAAAAATACAATTTTGTATCAGATTATAGGCATACATGCTTCAAATTTAGGATGTGTAGAAGCAAATAAGGTGATACTTCAGATCTACTGATGAATATGTGTATGCAGTTAGAGACATAGACCACAGTAGAATTACAGATATTTCCTTCTTCCTGCACACATTCCCACACCCAATGTATAAAAGTTACATGTATATATTTTTTGTATCTAGAAATACCCCTCAAAGCAGTCCAGGAGGGAAGTTAGCACTATGTCATTATATTCTTAATTCACGCTTTAATTTCACTCGTTTCTCCCTTTTTTACCCTTAAATAGGAAGCAAGCTTTGAATCTTCAGCACCATGAACAGACTTCCATGATTTAATGTGCAGGATTAACTGAATTCCTTGGGAAATTTCCAGGAAAAGGGTGAATCAAATAGGCCAGGAGATCTGAGCAAGGTGGAGTCTGTCCTTGCTTCCTCCAGATCTATGGTCACAGTTGGTAGTTTGTTTATTAGCTCTAGACTGCAGCAAATAAAGTAAAAACCACCTTTTTTTAAAGCTATAAAACCCTCTAAAATTGAATAGTATCAGGTTAACTATGTATAGCATCAGCCTCTGTATAGAAGCTATGGCATAATGTATCTTCCTCCATTAAATGGTTCGAGTTTAAATCTGAAGGTTAATATCTATAGCTAACTGATATCAAGTTACTCAAACTGGACTATTCAAGAAACATTTCAAGAATCATGGAAATGCAGCTGTGTATTGATCACTAATGAGAAACACTCAATTTTCTCAAGCATGACTGTTTTGGCGAACAATGCAGAATTTCCTGGAATGATGACACAAAGCACATGTGATCAGACACATTGCTTTAAAATTCTGAATTAATGTGCTCAATATTATTTTTCTTGTTCCTTTTCCCTTGATTTTAGCAAGTAAAATTAGTTCAACCACATGCTGAAATATAAAGAATGCCGGAATACTAACACACTGGAAGAATGCTAGCACAGAAGCAATTCTTTATGTGTGTGATATTGCATCACCAGCAGATATTTCTTATCTCTGTTAGGCACATAAAAAGGTTGTATCTGCCCCATAACTGTATCCATATCTGCTTAGCTGGAAGTTTTTTCAAGTTAAATAATAAAGAAATACAGAATCAAAGCATTCACCTGTGCTAAAGACAATGCTTTAATTATCAAAGACAGATATTTCAAACCTTTCTTTAAAACTAAAATTGGTGTTAAGGACAGTATTAGACACTATAAAATAAACTATTTTCATTCATTTTCTAGGTAGAGCTACACAGAGCTAAGATATTCAATATTATTCAAAATGAAATAGCATGTAATAGTCTCTTTTACTTGGTGTCTACAAAGCACCAAATAGTAAAATTTATGTAATAACAATGAGTCCTTTTTTTTTAATGGTATCTGTAACTCTACCAGGAAATTCAACCCCCAGCTTTATCTTAAATAAATTTAGACTTTCAATAAGGAAATGACTGCTACACACAATAAATAATAGCAGCTAGTTCAAACATCAGCCTTAGGGTAACTTATTTCTTGAAAAAGTAGTTTAAGCCGAAATTTCAATTTTGTTGCTTATTTTATCAGATAGCTTTTCACTACAACACCTCAATGGTCTGTGGAATACATTTTCACAGTAAAAGATTGCTAGATCGTGTCTATGTTTAACACTCACACTTTTCAAGATGCATATTTATCAAAATAAATGTTGCAATAGAATCCACTTAAAACTTTAGTAAGCAGTTCACTCTGGAGGGAGGGAAAGTACATGCAAAATGAAGTCTGCAAGGCCAGTAAGAATTACTTTAAACTGATTACCAAATGAGATTCTGAAAATTGAAAATCGGCTTCACCTATTTTTTTACGTGCATTAGTAAAGTGTGTGCAAGTGTTATATGGGCAATTAATATAGCAGCACTGCTTTGCAAGAATTTCTTCATGTAAGCAGGCCGACACATTTTTCTTTAGAACTTAACCCACACTTTTCCATATATACATTTTTTCTTCCTATTGAGGAACTTCAGTTTGCTCACTTATTTCTTCCAGCAAAATTAATTAAAAAAAAATATTTACAGAGTAGAAGGAGCTCTCTAGTTCTTTTTTTGTTTTTAATTACTCTTCGGCTACATCTTTATTAATAACAGAATCACAGTAGTAATTGACCTGTAGAGCAAAATATTTAGTTCTGAGAATCAGTGGTCACAACTTGTGTGTTCTGGGGGCCTTTATTGCAACAAGTTCTGCTCTGGACCTGTTGACTGACAACCACTAGCATCTGGAATGCTTTAGGAGAGATCCTGGAGGTCATCTTTAGATTTAGTTTCATGCAGAGGGTATTCACATAAAATGCTCCAAACACTGGTTTATTGTGTGAGAGTACAGATTGCGGGAATGACTTGGGAATCCACTTCAGAAGTAGACTAGCCTGATCGAAACTTAAATGCTAATGCTGATGTACCCTATAACCACTCTATCCTCACTCCAAAAAACCCTCTCTCAAGGGTCTATCAGAGCTTCCTCACTTTGTGGGTGTAGCTAGTTCTCTTGATAGTGAAAGGAAAGGGTACAATCAAGTCATTACAATTGCCATGACTTCACTCATCTCCACACAATTTCACTTTAACCTCTAAAGATATGTGATATATCAATGATAAACCCAGCTGAAGTATGGAACTGCCTTTCTAGCTCTCTGGATTTCTAAAGTTTCAGAGAAAATAAAAGGTGAATAAAAAGCCTTAAATAATGTTTAATGAGGCATTTGTGCTTTAAGATTCTGATTGCATTTGACCTTTCTACTCCTGAGTTACCTATTTTAGTGTTCTTTCTTCTCAAGTTCCCTCTCCTAATGCTCGAATAACTCCTCTTATCATTATATTCACATCACTAGAGTATACGATGATCTTCACATCCCTTCTCCACTTCTCCATAAGTCCATCATAGTCCACTTCATTTTAGGTTATGAGCTCACTGCTTTCTTAACAGAAGGATCTCTTCTCAATCAGCAGGAAGCATTCTGCAAACTACACTATCCTGAATGGCTGTTTTTCAAAGCTGAGATCAAGAGCAGTGTAGCAGCCTGCCACAGTGACTCACCATTTCCGGACATGTAGTTTTTCAGGGAAAAACATTAGAACTACACTATTTCTACCAGATTTTGGACTTGTACAATTTCAATGAAAACGTTCTGCTTGCTATAAGGTTCTACAGAGCTATTAAAAATGCATACGGAAGAGATAATTCACTATTAAAATCTATATAATTTTAAAGTCATTTCTACAAATACCTCTTAGATTTCTATTGAATTTTATAGGTTAAGTCCATATTATGAAATCCCACTGTGGCTTTGTGTTCTAGGCAATAAAGCATAATACAAAGCATTTGTAGTTTTAGTGTTCATTGGCTTGAGAGAAACAGAACTGCTTATCTCATCTTTAACATGACTTCTGCATCTTTCCTCCTACAGTCCCACAGGGCTGCTAAATTATTGTGCTCTTAAAAAAAAAAAAAAAAGTCTACAATTTTCTAGCTATCCACCATCCTCTGTTTCCCAGTCATTGCCAGTCACAGGCTTTTGCCAGTGGCTGCTAAGCTGCCTCTGCTTTGGGCATTCTTGTCCACTGAGGTGTTGTACATACTGCATTTTTTTAACTTTAACTCTTTAGTATGCATGGGGGCAATTCTGTTGGGTGTGTTAGAGATCCTACAGAATCTTTTAAAATCTTTAAAGCACAGCAATGCAAAACTGTAATCTCCTTCTCTCCTTATGAAAGGCAGCATTGGACTATCTGTATTGTTACAACATATATCACAGTGCTGAAAATCTGCTTAGATTCATTACCCTAGCATCTTTCTGAGGTCATGACAAAAAAGGAAAACCACACTGCTTTTTTGTTAAAAGTAACAGCTATATCTGCCAACAGCAGAAAAACTTAATCTGAATTATTCTGTCACATAATTTCTTCTAAGGAGAAAAGATACAAATAGGTGAAAATAAGGATATTATCTATCAAGAGCATGAGCACTGATTCACATTTCCAGAAGTAACATGTGGTGAAGAAAAACATATAAGTCTTGAAAAAAAACAAGACTGTATGCAAAAAATAAATACTTCAGCACATTTTGGATCATGTTCATGAAAAGCTCTTTTCCTAGCTGAAGTGTGAAATTCTTATAGTGGTTCCTAGTCTAAATTATTTCAGTAGGTCACCATTCAGCATGTGGCCTGGAGCAGGGCTCCTACTAAAGTGCTTACCATGTTCTACTACTCCAGCATTTTCCCCTGATGAAGCAGATTAATAGGATTAAAGGCCTTCCCTTGGATCAGTTTGGAAGTTTGTCAACCTCTTTTCAGCTTGTGAACATTTTACTGTTTTTCAGACATTTCTCCTTTCATGATTCCACCTTTGAGCAGCTTTGTGTCTCTCAGTGTCCCTCCCTCTTCATTGCCCTTTAAAAGAGTGACATTGCTTTGAAAGCACCTGAAGACATTTTGAATGTTGTGTGTCTCACATCAGCTTCTGCTTGAGGGCACAAGAATAAATACTCACCCAGCTGACAACTCCCTCTCTGTAAAAACATATTTTAACAACATTGTCCCACAGATTTTTGCATATTCCTGATTTCTTCCTACATCATTTCTATTTCCCGGTTAGCACATGTATGGTTGTAAGAATTCATAATGGGGTGCTAGGGCACCAGCAGTTAAAAAGAAAATGTAGCATCCCTTTCTCTTACAAAAGACACAACAATTTTATTGACTACAAAGAGACTTCTTCATTAAGACTACTGAATGTACAGAACAGGCACAAATTTCTCTGGACTGTGCTCCTGGAGACTGAAGAAACAGGAGTCAGCTCCTGCCCATCGGTTGCACAGCTGTGTGAGCACAGCCCCGGAGCTTGACTAATATTCACTTTTTTTGGAAGCAAAGGCAGAACTAACACTCAGGTAGACAGACAAGCTTTGAGAATCCCTGACTTCTAACCTGGAACAAATTCTCCGAGACAATTGCAGCAAATAAGGACACATGGAGTCCAGACTTACACCATAGAGGTACTGTGCAAAGATCTGCCAGACCTATCTGGACACAGACAACCATTAATGCTGATTCCTCTAGGTACGTAGCCCGCACCATGCATGTAAAGTGTGTGTCCTGCAGTCCTGGGCAACCAGAACCCTCACCAGTCCAGTCTGCATTTTTTTGCGAACATCTGATCTAAATTCCAAAATGCCTAGATCAAGCCCAGACCTCTGGTAAGACTAACTGTGTAACCTTGCCTGTGTTTTAACTGTGGTTCATACTCTTATTTCCACCTGTGCAAAACAACAGGATGTTTTTAGGCTCTTCTGTTACCCAGATTTTGTACAGGTCTTGAAGCTATTCAGATGACAGCTGCTGTGCCACACAGTGCTTCACACAGTGAGAGTGCTGTACAAATAAAAATTAAAAATATGTTTTTATTTCATTTGGCTGTGCTGTTGTCTATCTGAATTGGGTTTACTTAGGAGAGCTAATTGCTTTTATGCATGGGAGCACATACAAATGCATTCATAAAACATAAGTAATTTAAACTCTATTCTCTCTCTTTGTCCTTTCTATCAACATACTGTGTGCTTCTGTGTAATCAGTGGTATAAACAAAAGTGTTTCTCAGTGTGTCAATTCTTTGCTGTTGTACCTGAATCATAATGCCATTTGTGACCTTGTGTCTTGCCTTTGCAGCACCAGTAGAGATATGTTGTGGGCAAATCTCAGAGCAAAGAAGGCTAGGATCTTTCAGGAGATAGCCCCCTTCTTATTCTGGTGGGAATACAGTCTGCAAGAGGAGTTGAGGTCCCCACAAACTCTAGGTGGCCTCCCCAACTACAGACCAGAGTCCAGTTTCACAGAAGTATTCTGACATATGGTTCCAATTCAAAAAGAAAATAACAGGTTGTAGAATTCTCAGTGAAAAGAGGGTTGAGGCCTAATTCCAGGGAAGGCTGTCCAGCAGCCAGGCAGGCTCTGCAAATCCACATGCCGCAGTGGTCAGGCAGGGCAGAAGCTGTGATCTCTGCTTTCCTGGCAAGCTGTGATCTCCCAGCAAAGTGTTTTCAGTGATGATTCTGCACTTTTAAACCACCAAAGGGGCTTGGGCCAGCCTCAAACAAAAATTATCTCCTGGTTAGACTATATGTAGGTCTGACAACTGAGACCACATGTTATTAATAGGCTGTTAGTTACAATGAGGGAAGAAGAAAATTGCATCAACTATTTGCTGATACAAATACTCCAGAAACAGATCACATACAACTTTTCAAACCTTGTCTCTCTGCATTTCTTGTAGCATAGTTCAGCCCACGATTGGCAGTTTCCCTGTGAATTCCTACTGGCACCCAGTCAATCTAACCAACCCTGATGCACACCATAGCCCCAGTAAATTTGGTTTCTTAGTAAGAATCACATCCATAAGGTTGTGTCAGACCCCAATTCCTGTTTGAATGATTTATTTCAGCAGTCTCTTAGGGTCCTGTGTTAGTGCTAGGGACCAAGAGGGCTTGGGGAATTTGTTGTTAAATGTTTTCTTTTCATCACACATATATATGGCTGAATCTGACTGTAAGTGGTGAGATAGAAAATCATTGTATTTTCTTACTTGCACATTGGGAGAAGGCAACACCTACTGTCAGTCATCAAAGGTATGAAAAAAGCAGCTTTTACAAATGAGACTGTTGGTCACACATGAAGAACCTTTCCTGCTACTTGGCTAGGCAGGAATAGCCACTCTTTAGCTTAGTTCCTTTATCTTCATTTGCACAAATAGCAGCCATTAACCAAGGAGTGAATTCAATCAGCTTGTCTCCAATGGGAGATAAAGTTGAAACCATCTGCTAGTTCTTAAAAGCAATGAGGCAAATTTTATTACAGAGTGATTTGGTTACTGTTGCCCTTGTTTCAGCTCATACATTGAAAGATTTCTATTCTGAGAAGTCTTGCCTAAGATCCAAAATGAGACTGATATGTCCAATGCACTGTTTGTAAATACCAGAAAAAAAAAATTAACTACTGAAAGTTGTTGTGCAAAAGTGGCATACCAGTCTTTCAGGTTAGAATTAACATATATGGATACATATGTTCATCAGTATGAACATCCTTGTTAACTCTGCATTTTGAAATAGTCCAAAGATGTCTGGATGGGCAGAACAATGCACCCACTGAAATCTCACAAAAATCTTCAAATTTCTTTCTGAATCACACCCCAAATGTTTGTATGAACTTAGTATTTCGACTATAGCAGATATACAACACCTGTGTGTGGTGAATATACTACAATGTATACACATGATATATACTTCATACCACGATAAGGTACACAACACCTTCATTACTCTTAGGTGGGTTAGATAATGAAAGTTTATCAAATTAGAAATCATGAAGAAAAATGCCATTATCATTCACATCTTCATTCAATAGCAGGTTAGAGAGGTTGGTCTTGAAGTGGAGTAGCTACTTGAACATCAAGAGGTCTACAATTCATTATGCTTATTAATGTGAAACAAAAATTTCAGATTATTCTTCACAGACCTATTGCCCAAAACTGCAAGTTATTAAGAAGTTTGCCAGTGGCTGTCTGCATGGGCTGCGAAGAGCTGGTTGGTTGCAAGTAGGTGGACCTGAATGTACTGAAATGACTTGAAAGCTGCAACCTTGTTCTGCTAAAATGCTCTGAGATAAACTGAGCAGTGAGCACACTGATGGCTGGTGCTAAAGTGGTTTCTGCTTATAACTAGATATCTCTTTTTCTTCTAGGATTTTTTCAGTGCTAGATAAGGTTAAGACTAAGATCAAACATTTCATTTGTTTCAGCTACTTTATTGTCCTTGTCAAACTCAGGGAGGGCAGGGAATGAGAAATGCTTTTGTAATAAACTCACTAAATACAACAGCTGTTCACTCTCTTTTCTGAGTGACATGCTTAGATCATGATCAATACTTATTTTTCATGGTAATGCTACTGTGGTAGGAAGCATTATTTCCTACTTGGAAAATCTGTCCTAGTACTACTGTGGCAGTTGCACTTCCCCCCCGCCAAGAACTGGAGCCTTCAATGGGGCAGTTAATGGCTCTTTTGTGGGACCTGGAGTTTGTTGGACAGGGTTGTTAGCAGAGGAGGGTCCCAGAGAAACTGAGAATCTTCTGGAATGCCCACAGCCAGATCTGATCAGACTATAAAATAGGGTTTCCGCCAAAGATTCCCTTTGTGTGATCTTCTCAGAGCAGCGGGTCTGCTGAGCCGGAGTCCTCCCCTTAGATGGGAATGCCATCTAAGGAAACGTCCCAGGATTGGGAGCGCCTCACCTCCTCGTTTTGGTGAGTGATAATTTACTGGATATATCCTTGAATAAGTCTTTGCCTAATCCAGGCAAGTGTAATTCCTTGCCTGACCAGGCGAGTGATAATTTACCCTGGAGTCAGAGGGCTCTGGTTTGTTTCTTGTGAATGTGTGCATGCACACTGTGGATCCTCATTATTCTCATTTTACTGCACCCCAATAATCTCCTCAACTGATATCTGAACCTTTATGTTATGTTGTCGGAGTGCTAACTAATTGTATAAACCCTGTTTCTAGTCTGTTTACTGGCTGTACTTTTCTAGCCAGAATAAAGTCTGTTTTGGAACTCGTTGTCCACCTAAAACTAACTTTGGGGTGCCTCCGTGACAACTACCAACAAATAAATACATTTCAAACTCCTGCTTGCTACCTCTATTGTAATGTTATGATATTTGGATTTACAGGAACTCTCTGAACTTCTATAGAAATAATTAGCTGAAGTATTAGGGAGGTCTCCTTCTGCTTGCTTTTCAATGCATGGATGATAGAAGAAATTATTGTTTTGAGTCAACTGCTCCTGAGGACACATTTCTTATCTGAACTTCATTTAAATTTTGCACCATACTATTTTCATTTTCTCCATCTTCACCAGTTCAGAGGTTAAAAACTAATAAAAATCTACTGAAAAAAAAGATAGAGTTAACTTTAAGCAGCTTAAGAAGTTATTTGATAGTAATGGAACACTTCCATCGTCTTTTCTGGGCCGAGAAAAAATAAAGGAAATGCAGTTGCATTTATTAGACTGAGTCAACTCTTATTGGGGTTTTAAATCATGCAGAAATGCCTATACAAACTAAAAAACTGAAAACTTTAGTTTTATTCATGGGAAGACAATCTCTTGAGTAAGACTTAAGCAATTTGTGGGGTGGAGCTTATAGAATAAAAAAAAAATCAGTTCCAAAATAAGCATCTCCAGTAATAAAAAGTAAATTGGCATCTATTTTATTGATGAAAATATGGATCCAATATGCTGTTGGCAAAATGTTGAATGTCTATAAAATATGGGAGGTATAATATACTTGTAACTTAAATATGGATTAACAAAGGCCCCAAGTTTTATATGTTTATAGAGCAATTTTATATTTCCAATAACCAAAGCAGATTGCTTACAGCGGTCTCAATATAGGCAAAAAACCTACTATTTCATTCAAGAAGACACAAAATGGTTTTGTTTTGGCTTTTTTTTTTTTTTTTTTTGTGGTTTATTTGTTTGGGTTTTTTAAATTTATCAGGAGTGATGGGGGAAAGAAGGTGGAACACATGTAATGCTGGGTGAAAAAAAAAGAGTTAAGAATAAAGTTTTAGTCATTCAAAACAATGAAATCAGAGTAACTTAATTTTATGCAGAGCAAGAATTCAACACATGTGGCCACTAAGAATACATAAAGGGGTGAATGTATATTTTAAGATTCCAGGCTGGCACATTTTAGAAGGCAAATTAATCACTCTACCCCAAGGGATGAATTAGATGCTTAATAATCTTAGCAATCTCTGACTACATGGTGCATGTAGGGCACAAAGTTACTGATAATGTCTATGGAGCCAGAACTCTCTTCAGGTTTCAAGTTTAAATAAACCATTCTAGGCAATCAACTGTAGAAAAAAAGAGGCTTGAGTTGTTATAGAGCATTACATTAGCGTATATGGCTGAAGTTGCAGCAATATCAAATATCTTTCAAGAACTGCTTGTCTGGAATAGTTTTTCCTCCCTCACTAACAAAAAAAAAAAAAAAAAAAAAAAAAAAAAATCAAAGTTGAGCTAAAATACTTCATTGACTTCTGCAGTGTTTCATTCTCACTGACAAATATTTGTCTTACCTTGTGTGCCATAAAGGTTATGGATCATCTGTAAAGACGTGAAGTGTAGCAAGGGACTAATGTTTCCCATTCTGCATTTGTGGTGTGGTTCCTGTACATTAATGGATTCTAACTTCAGATTTTTCCACGCCTAAGGAGCTCCACATATTATTAATTCATTTTTAGCCAATGTTTATTATACATACTTCTAATGATTTCAGACCTTTCTTAAAATGCAGGTTCCATTACTAGTATTTTTGGTTTTGAAAGGGAATTGTGAGATCACAAAGAATGAACATCTCTAAGAAAAGTTTTGTTAAAAGATACTTTGTGCATATTATACAACTGACTCTTTATATTAGCAAAATGATACATTTCCACTTACATTCTATGCTTCTGAATTTTATGTACCTATGCCATTTTTTTAATCACATTACATTCCTCAGTGCCCACAGAGTGGAGATTTAAGCTCCATTTAATACATCTAAGCCCATTGCTCTACTAAATTCCAGAGGCACCAGTATTTTGTTTTACAGCTGCTTCAAGCGAGGTCATTAGAGAGGAAAACAGAAACAGGACAAGTCTGAATTCCACATGGAGACCACACATGGACCCTCTGTCTGTGCCCATGATAGGTATTTACCTGCCAAAGGTTTAATGAATGTCCCCAAGCCTGTAGGCTGTTGGGCTAGCTCAGAAATGTGTAAGGAGTCAAGACACCAGAGCTGGAATTTCTGGAGTTGTATATAGTAAATAATCAAATAATTTCAAACATATGTGAGGAACTTAAGTAGCCATGATGAAAATACTGGGTTATAGCTGTTTGAGCAACAGCCTAAATTAAGGCCAGTAGAAACCAAGTTGTCATAGACCCATAGGACTAAATAGGATCTCAAAAAGTCAGATAATACTTTCTGATAGAAAAATGTAGGATTAGTTATGCACATCTCCTTTAAGCAAGATGTTTGTCTAAGCCATTCAAAAGAAATTTCTTATACTGTCATAGCAAGGTGGTTTTATATTTCTTATTTACAACAATTTAAAACCAGAAGGTGATAGTCTTACTGTTACCATTCAGAATGAAACCTTGGTCTAAATTTTTGAGACAGCAATGGCCTGATTCAATCTGCAGGGAAGGAAATCTTTCCCCTTTCTGTCAAACAGCTGCTGCAAAAACACTTTGCAGAAGCTTAAGGGAGATTCAGTTACATGCAGATCAAGGCTCAAAAATAATATGTGGTGGGGTGAACAAAATATTTTGAAGCAGTAGATATTGTGGATGTTCTGGAATTATACACTACTCAAACACTATTCTCTTCCAGCCTCTCAACTACATCTCCAAGAAGAAACTACCTATTGCTTGAATGAACAAACAGGATTTCTCCTCTTAACAAGAGTATTTTAGAAATGTTGACGAGGTAGAAGCTATGTGAGGTAGAATAATTCTTAAAACAACCCTTACTACCCACATCAGAAAACCATTATTCAATCCATTGTTCATTAAAACGTACTAATGATATATGTAAAGAAACATTAAAAGAGGTGTTTCCACATATCTGAATGCTGAATAGCTAAAAGGTTATAAACCAATCTTCCTGAACAGTCAATAGTTTCTGTATAATATATTACTGCAACTGTCCACCCAAGGAGAGTAGCTTCAAGTGAGATCCGTTAGAAAGCTAAATCCAGCCCAGTTACCTCACTTCATTTGATAATGAAATAAATCCATCTCATTCTGAAACAGTCGTCTAAGATGCCTCCTCTGAATGGTTCATTTGATCTGCTTCTCTACAACACCATATAGAGAGCCCACCATGATTTGTTCACATTTAGACACACAACATCTAGATGCTTAAAGTTATAGTAGAAGACATCTAAGCTACTGAGTAGGTAACTTAGAAGCTGTGCCTGCAATGAACGACATCTTAGGAGTACAGTTGAGTGCAGTTTTTCAGCATTCACAATTTCCAAGTCAGGAAAGCCCCAAAACTCATGGCAGGTGCTTAATCATGAGGAGATGACAGATACATCCTGTAGGTGAACAAGGCCATCATCATTGACTTGATGCAGTCTGTGCTTGATCTCATAACCCCCCCTGCATACAAACCTCTCAGTTTTTAGGTGGGTACTTGTACTACCAAGAAGAACGAGAATTTTCCTGGTGTAAATTTTTTCAAATTTTTGGTAGGATTTTCCTTTCTACAAAATGATAGAGTTGCTGTCACACAGAAATCAAGCTGATGCTGACATATTCAGCAATTTACCATTTGTAAACTGAACAGCTTATTGCATTTTAACAGTGCTTGAATTTTCTCCCTGCTGAGAGCTAGGCATTTTTATTGTAGGGCAGCATCTGTGGGATAATACAAAAAAGGAAATTTTTTTCTTTATGTCAAACAAAAATAATTTGATTATCAGAAAAGCAAGACATCAGAAGGATACTAATTGTGTTGTTATAATATATGTTATCTGAATGTTTTAGCATGACAAAAATATGAAATTGTAATGCTAACATAGAGGTAATTTCTGGAGTGTCTAACACTTCTGTCACTATACAAAAATTTGTAATTGATTTTACATTATTCCTAAGTTGCTTAATTTATGACAACCTATGTCTGAATATGTTCCATGGAAAATGTTAAGAAATTAATTATGAAGGAAAGGAACTTTACAAAGAAGAATGATATCATTCTCACTTTTTCATCTTTTATCCAGTAAATGAAATATACGTGTCACAAAACAAACTTTGTAAGGTTTGTGATTCCAAAAACTTACTACTAAACACAAGAGGGGAAAAAAATGTACAAGATAGATACCATCCATGTTAGCAATAAGTAATCAGATAAATAGAAGTTCTTATCTGAATAAAGTACATCCCAGTCAATGATTTGAAAATCCTTTTGATTTCTGTTAAGTGTATTACAATTTATTTAATAAGGTCCTTATGCTCCCAATACTTAAATTTGCAAGCACTGCTCTGTACTTGGCACTGTGACTGAAATCCAATGCATGTGTACTTACAGAATCACAGCCTTATGCGAATCACTTCTGCCAGAAACTAATTCAAAAAGCTGATGCACTCAATGTTTGAGGATTCCTCATTTACTTGTTGCTGAACTTTTGAGAAGAGATAAGTTAGATATGTATCAGCATGAAGAAGACTCCGGAATGAAAACCACTTGAATGACTGTCTTCACTGAAAACAAAACAAAAAGCCTTTTAATAAATATTTAGGAAGTTTCTTGTCCACAAACAGCACAAGTGAAATTAAACAATCCTCCCAAGAAAAGAACTGCTATCACAGGGATCTTTGTACTACTGCATAGGCTCTGTGAGCCTTTTCAAGTGTGCAGTGAACAGATGGAGAGTGTTACAAGCTTTTCAAACCAGTGTTTACTGCAAACTTTCAGGCAATCTGTCATGGTTTTTGTATTCCCAGGGACTTTTAAAGTTCTTGAAAAGGGACCAAAATCATAAATGGTCCTTACTAATCTATGTCTACCTAATTCAGAAGCAAATTTTCATACTCACTATCAAAAACGTTTAAAAACTTGAGGGAAATTATATGATCTTCTCAAACACATCAAATCACTTTTGAAGATGAAGATATATTCATTGCTGTGTTCACAGAAAGCATACATTGTAAAAAAAAAATAAAATAAAGACTGGTTCTTCTCCTAGAGAACAAGCCATATTATTCTTCCAATTAATGACGACTTGTTGAATGCACCAGTAGAATAATACACAAAAGTACAAGCTTGGCTCCCTGCTGTGCAGTCAATGAGAGTGTTCTCTAAACCAGCTGAGACCTGCATTAGTTTTAAATTGTCAAAGCTAGGTAGAAAAAATTGTTGTTCTCTTATTACCAACATATTCATTTCACCTCTACATAAGCCTTCGTATAGGGTTAGATTGTAGCTCCTCATCTACATATCAATGTCATTTTTCCCCTGACATTTTTTCATAGTGACAAACAAACAAGAAATTAAATATTTCCCTCAGAGGAGCTCACGGAACTGCATATTCTTCTAACCTTTGTTATTTATTTAATAATATAAAAATTTCTTCAGAGATTATATTTCTTCAAATCTTCGACTTTTATACAGTCAGATCATGTATCAAAAACCAGAAATGTGTCAAGTGATCACTAACAAATATGTCTTCCAAATTTCACAAGAAGGAGCAAAATATAGCTTAAATTTATGTTCAGATGACAGTTGTAAAATTCTTTTCTCCAAATGATTTCCCTACTGAGTCACTACATCTGTCAGCACACAGTGCCAGTTGTAAATTGCTGACAGGCAACAATAACAATTGGAGAGGATTCTGTTGCAGGGATTCCTACTCTTGATAAAATCATCATTGATATCCCCAATTGTCTCTTGTACCTGAAAGGACAAAAGGGTCCTCAGATGGATATTTTAATTTGTGTAACCAGCAACAAACAGAGACCATCTAATGGCTAAGGGTATCCTGACATATTATTTAAAAAATCACAATCAGCAGATCGTAACACATAAAAACAACAAAAGTGCCCACTGCACTCTTGAGGCCAGTCTCTTCAAATGACAGAATGGTTTGACAAATAAAAGCAAAATCCACCAATCTTGAAACCCACAGTAGTATGTTATTAGCATCTGTGTACCACATACAGTCAGAAAAATGTTTATGTCTTTAAGATCTTCACAATAAGTTACACTGCGTTTCACAGATTGGACATCCTGGGGTTTTTTTTATTTATTCATATTTACACAACCCTTTAAAAAACCCCAAACTATGCTTTTTTTCATCACATTCCGTCTTACGCCCAAGGACAGCACAATCTGGTTTGTGAAGCTGCAAAACAAAAGTAAAGCCAGCTCACACACTGAGCAGGTGATGAAAGTCAAACATCCTCATCAATTATTTCTAATGCTCATGGGGCTACAGTGGGCTTTGTTGCTAGTGACAGAATGTCATCTGGGCAAATCTGTCCTCCTGGCCCAAGGGTAAACTCCGTATAGTAGCCAAGCAACCAAAAACATAAGGAAACAGCATGTGTGGTCTTGACAGTCTTTCAGTTCACCAGTCCCGAAAGGCTAAGAGATTGACTATACAAAGTCTTTGAAATTTCCCAGGTAATTCAATATGAATGATGCAGCTCAGCTCTTAGGGATCAACTAAGGGGTATTCAGAGCATTCTCACACTGAGGAGGTGTGACTACAGGATGAGGAGCAGTGATAACTGCCCCACAAGGCCTGCAGAGCTCACTTCAGAGATGTGGCTTTTCCGTGGGACTGGTAAAAGTCACTAATAATACATTAAGTTATACAGTAAACTGATAGCATTCATATTTTAATGTACAGCTTTACAGGTCTAGGAGCAATAATCCATCTAGCGTGTAAAGAGCAGGGAAAAGCTTGGCAGCCTGCTAGTATTTTAGTTGGCATTACACTGTAAGAGGATTTTAAACTTCAGCAAAACTACATTGTTACCCGAAGCATGTGAACCTATTCAGAAATAATTTCAGAAGTCAACCATCTGTAGATTTTGCAGCGATGAGAAAGCCCCAGGCAGCTGCATATTTCTATTTCTTGATAATGTGCAGCATGATAAATTTCAAATGGACACTTGTTTTCTGAGTGTTAACAGTACAAGTGTGGTTAAGGCTATCAAACGCCTGATGCCCCATAAGGTTATTACAGACATTTGAATACCAAAGAGTCTTTCCTGAACCCTAGAAGCTGAGGTCCACAAAATGATTAGATACATGACCAAATAAAGGCTTGTCCCCAGCTACCTCACAGTGCCTGCCTGGAATGGTCCAACTGAAGCTCTGTCTGGGGCTGATAGGACTGCAGGGAGATTGCAGGAGCTCACGGTGGCTTCTTGTGCCGGCAGAAGCAGCACAGCATCACTGTGCCTGCAGGCACTCAGCACGACAGACGGAAAGGACGATGCATGCAGAGGGTTTCAGCCAAGCCATCTTGGAGAACAAATAGGAATTACACACATGCCTATCCACTCCTGCATGGGTATCCATAATTCATGGAACAGCAGAGAGTTCTAGCTGTATTTCAGATGCTGAACATTTCTGCTGAGCATCTTTTTAGGGGTTGTGGCAGTTTGTTCATCTAAGTTATTTGCTCATTATGAAACCCTTTCTGATGCAGTCTTTTTACCAGGCAGTACTCCAGGTAGAAATAGTCCAACTATCTGCTCCACAGAGCAGCAATAAAAAGGAGTATTGTAAAGAATATTTAAGAGTTAGGCATTTACAAAAAAAAAAAAAAAAAAAAAAGAGTATAATAAGGATCTAATATAATGCATACTTTAGCACATTAATAATAAGGCACCTGGATCTGGCCATCTATTAAAGACTCAGGAAAGACTAAAAACATCACCCTTCAGTGTACTGCATGACTATGGTTGTTAAGTTCTTTCATCATTCTATAGTTTAGGCTTCATTTTCAAGTACCATGTGATGACTTGTGGAAACAGAGTGACCACAAAAGGCCCACAGGCAGGTTATGGAAGAAGTTTTCAGCTAGCTGTTCAGGAATATCATTACCCTAGCCTTGCAGAAACAGTCTCCACCAGAAGCTAGTAGAAACATCTGCCTTTGACAACTTTGCAATTGTTTATTCAACTAAAACAATGTCTTATTTTTGTCTAAAGAAAATAAATATGGCAGCAGCTCTGATCCATGAGCCTTCCATGCATAAAATTTTACAGCAAAGATCATGTCTAGGAAAGCATAAAGCTGTCCTAGAATCACTATATTTGAAAATTCCTCAAAGAAGAGCATTCCTTAGAAAAAATAGATAATGAGGCCTTTAGGTTTTTAACACTACCACAGAAGTACTGAGTCATTTTACTTACATGTTTGCATCCTCCTTTACCTAGCATGTAAACCCTCTTCAGAAAGTCTTCTTATCTATTTAGTATTTTTATACATTCCTTCTCTCTGTTCTTATTCAGTTTCACAACAGCTGAAATCCCTTGACTCATTTATTATTTATTAGAATAAATATAAGTTAGATGAAGCTATATATTTACTCTATTGTTTTACAGTTAAATATATAACCTAGTTTTTCCTCTGCAAAGTGATTTCATGCATTACAGTTAAGGTCAGAATGTAAATAAAGAAATTGATTAAATGTCAGTTTACCTAGATTGGTTATACGTCTTAAAGGATTCTTAAGAGATTGACAAAATTATTTTATGCGTCCTAAAAATAAATAGAAGTAACACCTTTGGCAGAGTGGAAAGAAAAACTAAAGTGTATGAGGTTTAAACTGAAATCCTCATTTGATTTAAACATATAAATAGAGTAAAATATCAGAAAAGCTGAGAAGTAAAAATAACACATTTAAAAAACTGGAGAATTTAAACTATTATGTTTGTGGTTTGACTTGAAGTGATACTCCATATGACAAAGCTATCTCTCCTTTACAACATTATTCTCCCAAGCAAAAGGGGGCTCTTGAGTACAACAAAATCAAATGACGGAGAATACAATTTGTGATGCAGTGTAATAAGTCAGGTCCCTTTGCATGCTAAAATTAAGGAGTCAAATTTGGATTATGCTTTTGTTTTAAAAGTTCATTATCTACAGGATAGAAGAAAGATAGGTCACCTTGTACATTTGTTTCTATGCTGAAAGAATAGGTCCATTAGAAATCCTCTCTATTTAAGCACCATCATGAGGGAAGAGAGACGTGATTAGCAAAGATAGTTAACAGATCTATGGCATTTTAGAAATGACACGTGTCTGGCTTTGTGAGAAACACGAAAAGGACATCTGACTTGTTTTAGAACAAGACTCTGTTTTGCCTTAACTTCACTCATAGCTATAAAAATTACGGAAATTTTTAGCAAAAATACCTTCCACAGTTCATAGTGGCGTGGCTCAGAAGGAGATTTAGCCATACCCAGATTGTTGGGCAACATATTTATTTACAAATGGTGGTATAATAGGAAGAAGAGATGGAAGGGAGCATGAAGGATTGTCTAATCCAGATGCATCAACATGCTAATAAAAACAAAGTAAGTTAATTGATATATGTATTGTTTGTAAATGCATATGTATATTATTAATAGTGTTTGGAATATTTAGCAAGGGCAGGAAGACAGAACTCAGCAAATCACACAGGCAGAAACACAAAGTGAGCACACTTTTAATTAGTGGAAATATTAGAAAAATAACTGAGCAGATTCTCTATTTCCCTGGCAAGGACACTTGAATTAATGCAGCAACCTTCAGTATAAGGCTCAGTTTAGTAACAGGCATTCAAAAATAGTAAACTCGAACAAATATATTTATTTGATGAAATTGAGCACAAACACTCTTGACAGTAACACGACAAGACTAGTCTATTAGTTCCATAGTGCTAATCCAAGCAACTAAAAGTCTTCCAGGGTAAAATCACTGAGGGTGAAACTACTTGGGTTCCAACTATCCCTGCTTCTTTAAAAAAGTTATAGTTCATGAACATCTACATAATTACATCTGTTTCTATCTGCTTAGAATAGATATTGGCTGCACCTTATACATCAGATAACAAAGTCAACCATAGGAACATTATTAACTGTGTTCTTATAAACCATTTCTTTTTTCTTCTTTAGCCTATAGAAAAAAAATATACAACACAGAAATTTGGCAAGACTCACAACAACTTTTATGACAAGATATTTTTAACAGAAAAATGTTTACCATTGAACTTCATTAGAAAAGTAAAGTCAATCAGAGATATGTAGTAACATATGACAGGAAGATGTGAGCTATGACCTTACAAGGAGGAAAGTGCCCAAAAAGGGGTTGTTTTCCATTAAGATTAGAACCTAATCCCTGAATGGGCTACTTATCTGTCCATGTAGTTTCTAAGAAGATATTCCCAGTGGGACTTGTTTAACAAGTTAAACTATTTGTGTAAATTACAGTAGCAAAATCAGGCTCTGAGGGAGCAATATAATACTGATTGTTGTTAGTACAACTTCTGACACGATGAAAGGGAAAAATATTTATTTATGTCCTTTCCAAATAAGGACATAAATAAAGATCTAGTGAAGAAAGTTTTTGCCTGAGTCCCTACTCGGGTCTTTCAGCTGCTGCACATAAAGAAAACAGCCAGGGACGACCTTAATCCAACAGAAACACATAAGAGCATGTGATTCCCACAGCAGTACCCCATTTGGGGTTTACACCAAAGGTGTATCTCTATGTATTGTTTTCCAGCAGCAAAATTTACCCATACACTCCATGGCTCACCTATCTCAAGGTAGAATCATAGAATAATAGAGTAGTTTGGATTGGAAAAGACCCTCAAAGGCCATCTAGTCCAACCCCCTGCAATGAGCAGGGACATCTTCGACTAGATCTGGTGCTCAGAGCCCCATCCAGCCTGGCCTGGAACGTCTCCAGGTATGGGGTATCTACCACCTCTCTGGGCAACACATACAAGTGTGTCATCACCCTCATTGTAAAAAAATGCTTCCTCATGTCATCTCTCCTCCTTGAGTTTAAAACCATTACCCCTTGTCCTATCTCAACAGGCCCTACTAAAAAGTCTTTCTTATAGGCCCCTTTTAAGCACTAAAAGGCTGCAAAAGGTTCTCCCTGGAGCCTTCTCTTCTCCAGGCTGAACAACCCCAACTCTCTCAGCCTGTCCTCACAGCAGAGCTGTTCCAGCCCTCTGATCGTATCTGTGGCCTCCTCTGGCCCCTCTCCAACAGGTCCATGTCTTTCCTGTGGTTCTGCTCACTGGCCTGCCACATATTTCTGCTCTCTATCAGAGCTGCTTCACATTATGGCTAAGCTGATCGAGCACAAGGGGATTCACTTCTCCTCTCAGTCCAACCGCTGGTCCCCACCTCTTTCCTCGCACCTACTCTGACCTGGCCATGAGCCAGTTGAGGATCCCAAACCAACAGAAAAATTTGTTATTTTTCTTGATGGTTTAGCTCCCACAATCAATTATGTTGTCTCCATGAGTGCAAAAGCAGAGACAAAGCAACAAGTTCATTAGTTTAATAGGAGGTTTAGTTAGGTTGAGCAGTAACAAGCACCCTAATCCTTCCTTGTGGGATTCACTTCATTGTAGGGTTTTGCTCTAAACCAGAGCAGTGAAAAAGGATTCAGGATTTAAAACAGGAGAGGATATGAGCTCTAGATAATACGACTTATTCTTTACAGAGAAAAAAACCTGTATAAACAGTTGCATGGGCACAACCAAAGAGACAGTGATTTATGAGGACCAGAAGAGAGGAAAGCAGCTGCAAACAGAGGGGACTAGGACCTTCTTAAACTAGGTTTGCCATCAGAGAAATCACAATGTGAAACCTTAATTAAATGTGTTTTCAAGTGTTTTTTTTTTCCATTACTCATTACAAAAAATGTCATATATACCATTCTCAGCCCTTTTATCACGGCATTGCTTCGTGTTTGTGCATGCCCTACACACACAAGTCAAATTAAACACTGAGGATTTCTAGTGAAAATCTGTATGCATGAAGCAGGTTTGATTGCTTGTTATCTCCTGGTCTGTTGAAAATGCTTTTCTATATTTTTCTCTCCTTCCCCTTGTGCCCAAGGGGCTGAGAGCTAATAGCTTGCTGTCGATGCCATTGCTTTGCACAAGGGCATGATTCTGAGGTGATAGTTAATAGCTGAGAGTGAACAACAACTAAAAAATCTCTACAGTTGCAGTACATATTCTCCTGCTCTCATCACCCTGGATGAAACTCAGAATTGCAGCTTCCACTTCACCCTAAAGTTTAAACTGATATCAGAAAATAGGGGATTTTTGGAGTAATAGCAGAACCTCAAGGAAACATAAATAAGGACACCATGAAAAAATGATATATTGTTTCTAAATCTGCACTGTACCTCTATCTCATCTGTGCGTTGCACTGAGACCTGGTAACAAACTATTCTCCCTCTGCCCATTTTCTCTACTCCCATTCCCTGTATTTTCTTGGAGAAGAGTGAAAACTGTATTCCAACAGATCCCTGACACCAGGCAATCTAGGAGATAGGATAGTATTTCAGTATTTTTGTAAAATACTGGAACAGGGTCCCCAGAGAAGTGGTACATGACACTTCCGTGGAAACATTCCAGGCCAGGCTGGATGGGACTCCGAGCAACTTGGTCTAGTTGAAGACGTCCCTGCTCATTGCAGGGGGGTTGAACTAGATGACCTTTGAAGGACCTTTCCAACACAAACTATTCTATGATTCTAGGATTCTGTGACTGAACGACAATGGTGCACACCATGAAGTGCAACCACCTGAAGCACAGACACGAACCATCCAGTGTCAGCAAACCTTAAGGCTGTAAGTGGCCTGAGTGCATTTTAAAACATTTCCTTGTATACCCAGTAGTTCCTACAAAAAAAAAAGAACTGCACCTAGTCTGCACCTGTATTGGAAATGCAAGAAAAATTATCATAGCACCCTTCCCTGTCTTCATAAGAAAATAAGCACAAGCTAAGCCTATACAGGAGGGTAATGTCAGACATGAAGAGGATTTTTGGTTTGGATTATGTTTATAATAAGAACATGACTGTTAGTGGAAATTACACCAGTAGAAGTTCCATCACTAGTGTTTAGCCTGATTGCAGGTTTGGTTGTTAGGGGGATCTACAGAGTCTCCCTATGATTTTCTAGCCATGTAAAGGTTTTTCCTAATCTCTTGTATTGCTTAAAGTAGTTACAATTTATAAAGAATGAGGGGAAAAGAAGATGTAAAGTATCTATTTCAGTGTATATGTGACTCCTATGTGAGGTTCCAAAAAGCCTATTATGTCTCTGGAACTTCACAATAATAATTTTCCAAGTTCCTTTGTTAAGTGTGCAATAAATCTGGAAACAAATCACCAGGAAGAGTGCCATAGAAATATTCATTTCTCACAATAAATCTACACAGATTTAAATACAACATGTTCTAGTGCTAAAATTTGCTTTCCCCTACCACTTAAGCACTTGTAAACCATTTTTTATAAATGTTTCTAGCAGTTTCTAGTGCCATCAGAAGTGTGGGGAAACTTTTTGAAAGAGCTCTAGAGGGAGATCATCTCCATTTCACTTCGATTGGACTGGCTTCCTATGCAAGGAGAGCTCAGTTAGTAGGATCTCAACTCACCTCCTACTACCAAAATAAGACGGAATAGCCTTGAACATTTTTAGCCTACGCACCCTCCTCCACATTCAGCACAGCAAAGTCCTATCTTAGAGATAAACACCATAGAAGCACATCTGACTATGCTAGTAGGTTTCACATACTCCCATTCTCAGGTTGTTAAAGTCTGCTTCTGAATATCCTTTACTTCTCTGCTGCTGTCCTAGGATTTCCCAGACCTGCCAGTATTTGACTCCCACTTCACAAGTTGTCAAATCATGCTCAGGCAATGAATAAGGCACAAAATCTTTGCAGAATGTTACATTATTATTATAATCAGGCAGCTGAAAATTAATGTACCCTTAGCTATGCAAAAGACAATGAGACGTAACACTTTGCCTATTGCATAAGACTGGAAATGCAAAACAGAGAACTACCAGTAACCACTAAGAAATAAAAGAAAGTGAAAGGTGGCCCCAGGAATCACACACCTCCTTGACAGTCACCCCCCAGGTCATAAAACTAACCACATTTGCTTGTTGTTCTTCCATCTCCCACCCCACTCTGGTAGCTGTATAATCACTGGCTTTCAGATTATGTGACGAAGTACCACGGGACAGTCAACTGCCTCTCTCTTTCCTTCACTGACTACAGCACCCACCCAAAGCCTCACTGAGCCCATATAATTCACTAAAGCAAGCAGAAAGTATTCCAGCATATAGAAAGAAACTAAAGAGCTTCCCGCTAGCTAAATAAGCTGAAACAGCCTCCAAGGGTCAGGTGAGCACCAGAATTGACCAAAAAAAAAAAAAAAAAAAAAAAAAAAAAATTAGCAGGACCTAATAAAAGCAGGGGACAGGGAGTCAGACAATTTCTATCCATGGGATCAAACTGCCACTTCAGTTTAGCCATCTCACAGACCCACCAGCAGATTGTTTCAGGTGCAGTTGACCCCACCTAATGGTGGCCTCCCACCACACAGGAAGACACCACACCTCCCTTGCCTGCCTTTCCCAGACCTCCTCTTAGACAGGTTACCCTCACTTGTGCTCATCAGGTTTTTACCAGCTGATCACAACCATTAACACAAGGGTAAACTACTTTTTCTTTTTCTTTTTTTTTTTTTTTCTTAATCCACCCGCGTTCCTTTTCTGCCAGTTTGGTGAGTTGAGTCTGCTCTGATGGGGCCTGACAAGCACCTGAACCAGCTCAGGCTGACATGTAGGTACACATGGGCAGGCAGCAGGATGGGGAGCTGGACCTCTCCCGCCCAGCAGAGGTGAGCTAGATCTGCCCTGTGCCCTGAAAATGTATCACCAGTCAGGTGCCTTCTTGATGAAATGACAAAAGTGAGAAGAAGACCAGAATTTAACAGACTACTAACAGCGTTATTCATGCAATTGCAAATTCCTCTCTAAATATCCTCCATAGTTCTACTACATACATTTTGATTTAAGTACAGAAGGCCTCAGCTCACAAGACTTTTTCATGCACAGAAAAATTCACATCCCCATGGACACGATAGTTCAAAGTTTTATTTTCCAGACCAGGATATCTAGGAAGTGAGAAAACATGTGAAGGCACCTCTCTTGCTCTGTCACTTGGTGCCAGGAATGTGGGGTGACATATCTGCAGATGACTGAGCAGACCTAAAAACTCATTGCTACCAGAAGAAAGCTTTCCTGCTCTCACACCTTTCAGTCTGCAGGGTCAGAAAATCACCTAAGCCTTTAGCGAGTCACTTCAGTCAAAAGCATATTCACATTTTTTCTAAGTTAATCTCCTATAGTTTAATATTTTCTTTTATTTTTTTGTGTTCTTTCAGGTTTTGGTTTGGACTTTTTTTTCCTTTCTATGTATAGACTTGTATACATTCATAATTTTAGTTTCAAAAGTAGAGTTTATTTAATTATATATATTATATAATCCTGACATTGTTGTTTGTAAACGCTGGATGTGCAGCATTAATGACTTCTATTTTTTTATGTGATATGCTGTTAAAAAAAAAAAAAAAAACAACATTAAAATCTCTTTGTGCTTTTTAGTAAAAATACTTTGTCCAACCATATCTGGCCAGTTATATTCACAATCTCTTAAGTCATTGGATATTCTTCAGGGATTTGTCCTGGTCCCCAGCTCACAGATCACGCAAACCCTTTCAGTGGCATGTTGTGGATGTATGTTACTTTGTAAACTAAAAAAAAAAAAATAAATAAATAAAAGAAAGAAACAGGAAAAAAAAATAAGAAAACACTATTTCTGATTACGGCAGCGCTATGCGTCTAACACTTCAGTATCATTTTTAAATTATGCAGGTTATATAAACACAGAATAACTCACATGTCACATGTAAGTCCAATATACAATGTCAGTTACTTAATACCCCAATGCTTTGAAATCAATAGCAGCAATTATACACACATCAAAAAGAACTTCTTCCCTTTGGTAACTGATATGTTATACAAGCAAGTACTTCACACTTTCCAGCAAAGCCAAATCCATACCTTCACCACTGACACTGATTAGAGTCATGTCATTAGCAGCCCTGTGTTTCGGGAGGACCTTATTTTTCTGTGCATTTAACTACTTTATTTGAGTCCACTAATTAACAGCTACATTCCCTCCAGATGGAAACATTTAATCTAATCTATGCTCCATTTTCTACAGTGCTCATGACAAGGCTTTCAAGGCATTTAAGAGAAAGGAGGAGGGAAAAAGTGTTCTGGGAGAGTCTGTGAATTATTAAATCTCTGCAGCTCCAGAAGGAGCAGGAGGATGTTTGGCATGCTACTTGCCCCTTTTATTACCAAGCAAACAAGAGAAATAAGCTAATTGTTTCGCATTATTTGGGGTTCAGTAGTGTTCATATGGAAGCTTTGTGAGCAGCGCAACAGGGAGAGACTCAACACCTGATGCACTTTTTTTGCAAGTCTCTGTGGTTTTACCATATTCCACCAGTGAGACCAGACCACAGAGACCAGAACACCAGAGCCACCGCTCTCCCATTTGTTGACTCTTGTCTTTGGGCTACAGGTACATAGGTTAAAAAGAAGAGTAAAATTATTCTCTCATCTATCGGCAGCATTTTTCAGGACAAAGGAGTCTAGAACAATCTGGGAATATGGAGAGGAAATTCCAAAATACCAGTCCTGGCTTCAAGATATTGGCCTACACCCAGATGAGATGGTACCTTTCTTCACTTGTACCTTCTGCTAGTGAAGCATCAGTGTGCTGCCTATTGTAAATCCCATTTCGAGCCTTCCACATCTTTCTAGATACTACAGAGATCCATAGGCATCTACATCAAGTCTTCAGCCTCAGCCTCAGGGTCCCAGGCAAGAACTAGGTATAACAATGATGAGATTAATTATGCTCATCCCCCAGGGCACCTTGCTGGTCAAACAATAATGCAACTTAAAAGAAAAAAAAATTACTGTTTTCAGAGCACAGATTTAAGTGATCTACTCATTAACACAACATATTATACCATTCTCACTCCAGAAAATCCACACTTTTAAGTTCTCAAATTATCTGGATTCTATACATAAATTTAAATCAGTAGTTAAGAGCACCACATCTCTTGGGAGAACAGACTTGCTTTGAGATGCAGAGATCCTTCCCAAAACAGTCAATAGCTCCAGTCTGAAAGCTGATGCATTCAGGGAGAAAAGGTAGGATCACGGGCATGTAGCATCTCTGAAAAAAAAAAGTCAAAATACAGTCAGATATCCAAATTATTACTTTTGCTTTGAAATCCAATGTAAAAAATAGGCATCCTCTTTACCGAAAGAAATGTTGTGTTTTGATAGCTAAGGCATAGTGCATGAACATTCATTTGAGGATAATGGGAAGTTCACAGCTTCTTAATGGTTGCCAAAAAGAGTGAGCAAACTGAGCTAAGAAAGGGCAAAAGGGGAACAGACCTGTTATTTACTGGTAGATGCTCCTTTTTAAGCAGTCAGCGACATTCCTACTCTTTTATTTTCTGATGGCTTTCGCTTTGGTCCTAACAAACTGTCCTGCTTTTGACTAGGATAGAGTTAATTTTCTTCCTAGTAGCTGGTATAGTGCTGTACTTTAAATTTAGAATTAGAATTATGTTGATAATACATTGATATTTAAGTTGTTGCTAAATAGTCAAGGACTTTTCAGCTTCTCACACCATGGCATGTGCATAAGAAGCTGGGAGGGTACACAGCCAGGACAGATGACCCAAATTGGCCAAAAGGATATTCAATACCTTATGATGTCATGTTCAGTATATATATTGGAAGAAGCTGCTCAGGTTTTTTTTTCCCCAATTCTCTCCCACTGGGCAAGTGGAAGTGAGTAAATGGCTGTGTGTGGTGTTTAGCTGCCTGCCGGGTTAAACCACAACACAAACACAGTCAGCAGTATTGTAACCTGACACACAATGTGTTAATCTGTGCATTTAGTTTTTCTCTCTCCTGTTAGCTAAACCCTACAGAGGCCAATTATATTGTCTTTACCAGTATCAAACACAATGGGGCCCATCATTTTGTATGGTAGTCATTATAAACAACAAACTACACTTTGAATGAGGGCTGTGCTGTAAAGTTGTGTTTCCACTTGAACTATTTTTGAGTAGAAACACATTGTTACCTGCAATATAGAGACTTTCTCAGGAGTATTATTGCTAAGTACAGGAAGGCACCTGTGTTGTGCTTCCTTCTCTAGTTACAAAAGGTCTAATAATTCACCACATATGAGTTTTTCAGTTCTTGTCATTTTTTTGACATCATGATTAGGTATGATCTATGGTTCATTCATTAAAGCCATTATATAAATAATAAATATAGCAGTTTGTCAATGTTTGATAAAGCTGCTAAAAATTCTCTTCAGAAAAAATAAAAACAGAACACATTGCTCTCAGGAAAAATATACTGACTTTCCATCCACATGCAAAAACTTTATAATCATCCATTTTATAATTGCATTTCAGGCGATTTCAATGTCAAAAAGAACTCCATTTTCTAGCAAAGACAGAAACACTGCTAGAACAGAGAACAGGAAATCGAATGCTTCAGTGAAGAACAATTAAGGTTAAAGAGATATCCTTGATAACACATTAGAGATAGTGATAGATGAACTGTCTTATATTTTTTTTACATATGG
The DNA here is from genome assembly GCF_964273445.1 of Streptopelia decaocto. Taxonomy (NCBI): domain Eukaryota; kingdom Metazoa; phylum Chordata; class Aves; order Columbiformes; family Columbidae; genus Streptopelia; species Streptopelia decaocto. Next base: position 154,568,318 of record NC_138663.1, read on the forward strand.
CATTTCTTTAAACAGTAAGATTCTAGAAATTAAAACAATGTTTAAAAATAAAGGCACTTGGCTTTTATAGTAGTGGTTATTGTTAGTTTTCTACATGAAATGCACATGACATTTTAGGAATGAGACTAAAGGTTAAAGTCTTTCAGCAAGAAAAAGAGAGTGTTTCTAAGAATATTTTAAACACTAGCTGAAGAGAACTGTTGTGGAAAACCTTTGTTTATCTGAACTTCCCTACTTGTCTCAGTCCTAAAAAAAACATATACATCAAAGTTAGCCTAATGCAACCATGCATGTTTGTGTAACAGTGGGTAGGGACTTTGGAAACTGTTTCTAGGAAGGGTAATTGAAGGACCCAAGGCAGATGGGACTTCACACAAAAGCTCACATGCTCTGTAGTATCCTCAGCTGAACAGAGACATTAGGACACCTGTATAAGACTAAAAACACACAATCAGTGATCAGGTTAAAATCTGGATTTTCTGGCATTTTCATGGGTCTTCTTTGCAGGAAGGAAGGGAAAGAAGGAAGAAAAGAAGGAAGGAAGGAAGGAGCGATGAAAGAGCTGTGTGGTCCTAAACTCTACCCTTTACATCGGGGATGTCAAACTCATTTTCACCAGGTGCTACATCTTCTTCATGGTTGCCTTCAAAGGGCTGAACGTAATTTCAGGACTGGATAAATATAGGAGTCCTAAAATTACATTTGGCCCTTTGAAGGCAACCATGAGGATGATGTGGTCCCCAGTGAAAATGAGTTTTACACCCCTGCTTTACGTGAAAGAAAAAAGTAAAGGATGCCCTCCAGCTGCTAAAATGAATGTCATACAAGTCTATTTCATATTTGGGAGTACAGCAGAGGGGCTGAGGGACCCAGCAACCTGGCAATGTCCAAAGGCATCAAAGTGGCTAGCCAAAGACTGTGCAAGTGTTGAGTTGAACCAAAAAAATTCATCATTGCAGTAGGCAACACAGAATAATTTGCTAAACTTTTGAGTCCAGCCTGGAAAAGGAGCCTTTATGCAAACACTCTTCCTTTTGCTTGTACAAATGCAAAATAGCTAATGTCACCCTGTACTGAATATGAACAAAAAATGATAGAAGATGTTGAATAACTAGCCAACATGGCATGAAGAAAAGTCTTTCACAATGGAAGGATGCAGTGAGTCCTGATTTCTGCTTTTGTCCTTATTCATGACCTTTAACAACAAGAGATAATTAAATACTGAACACAAGATGCAAGAGAATGAAACACCTACCAAGTGGGATGAAAGATTTATTACAAAGACTTACAGAGAGAGATCTTTGATTACAGGCATCCTTGAGAATCCTTGTAAAGAGCAAAAGGGCAGGATGTTAAGCCATAAATCCCAAATGACTGTTATATTCTACTAAAAGAGACATTTGCTAACATAGTTTGACTAAACTAAGCTTTTGTGGCCTTCGTAAGGATAAACAGCCCAGTCAAGGATTGTCTGTAAGCACACTTGCAGTTTTTTTACAGAGATTGCCAAGTCAAGAGAAAATGAAGATTTTGGATACTTAAAGGCAGGTGATCCTTAGCACAGGCAGCCAGGAGCCTGTCACATCCTGTAGGAGTTGCTCTAGAAGATAATAGTGAGCACTCAGACCCGGTGCTCCAACTTTCCCATCCCTGGACAAGGATTTCTTCATATTTCAGGTCCCATACAGGTACACTTCTCTATATAAAGTGTGTAGTTGTAATTAACCCGCATAAATGCAGTAGATTTGCAGACGGACTGAAAATCAGACACATGCAGTGCTCTCTCCAGAAGTGTCACACCCAGGTCAAGTGCATTCAAGCACAGGCTCAGCCATGCCATGGGAGGAGGGCTGTGGCAAACGGTTCTTAAGCACTTTCATCTGTGGTTCTTTTCCCTGTTGCATTGCACTCAGTTGTGCAATTGGTGAGTCCCCAATTACTTTCAGTTCCAGTTCCTTCATTCTTTCTTCTTCAGTGAGATATTGCCTTTTGTCCTTCCTTCTTTCCCTGAGTTGTTTTCCCTCTGATGTACCTTCAGCATCTACCCTTCTTCACCATAGGAGGCCTTCTCAGAATGAGCTGGGTCTGATCATACGGCACTTAGATCTCTCCTTGCTCCCACCAGCTCTTGAAAAGATAGGTGGTTAATTGGAGCCAGCTGCTTGACGGTTTCTCCACCTATGTGGTAGTTCAGTCTGTCACAATGAGAGATGACAGTGGGAATAGGCCATAAAAATCCTTGGAAATGAGGACAAGCAGCTTACATTTGATATACAGAATGGAAAGCACATGGAGGGAACAAAAGAGAAGGGCTGTGTGGTTCATGTGACAGACCTGGAGAGTGATCTTCACTGTAGTCCTGGGGCAAGACTGCTTTTGTCAAGGGAAGAGGAGGCTGCACCAATTGAGAGGAGAGGTGATCAGAGCCCTGTGATGTGGTTTAGCTCTGGAAATGAACAAGAAAACACAAAGCTGAGGAGCATTATCTAGGAAGGAGCAGTAAAATTTAAAGAAAGTGTTGATGACCTGAAAAAAGGGGGATTAACTGTTATGCATTTGCCAGATATGATTAAAAATTCAGCAGGAATAGTGAAAATACATGCATAAAGGCTCAATCTCTTTCTCTTCCCCACTTTTCTTTTCCTATTTAACTCCCTCTCTTCATTTTAGCCTCTGCTTCTAAATTCTGTAGTCTATGGTCAAACAAAAAGATCAAAATGAGAAGTATACTTGTTCTTTATTCTAGGTATACAAATCCACAACTTAGCACCATGGCTTCTACTGTGTTTCTTTACAGTTTCAATAACAAATATTAGATTAAAAAAAAAAAAAAGTACACAGTCTATCTTTCTCACACTTTGCTTATATAAGTTGTATACTTTAGCATATTAGAATAGCATGACAATGTATAGTCAAAATGTTTTAGTTTTGATAACTACAGTATGAAATTATGTTTGCTTCCTGTCAATCTGCCATTATAATAATATTGTTTTAAGATGAAAGAGAAGAGAGATAGAAAAAAGTGAAAGAAAGAGAAAAAAAAGGGAAAATAAAAGATGAAAGGAGAAGAAGGGGAAGTGGGATAATAAAAAGAAAAAGCGATAACACCCCAGTCATTTATAGGTGGCAGGCTTTATACGCTCAGATGCTACTGCATTTTACATACTGAGGGTAAGTAGTACAGCCCACACAGAAATTTCAGGAAAATTGCAGGCTGCTACATAATCAATTTTTTCAGAGTAGGATGTAGCTTAATCTAATTACAGACTGCTGGATTCAAGAATCAGCTTTTATGCATCCTGTTTATTGTACACTTGCCAATTATGTCTAATAGAGACAGACAGGTGAGGTTCAAAGGAAAAACTCAGTGAGTTAAAATAGGAATCATCCAAACTGGTAAAACTGTGTGGCCAAATTGTGATACCAAAGAAGTCAAAGGGAGCTCTGTTTAAAAAGCCAATGAGTTTAAGATTGGTCAAATCAGCATTTCCTAAATAGGAGCGGAAATCACTAAGAAGTTTATTTAAATCCTGGTTTCATTAAAGTCAAAAGGATTTTTGCCTTTTTTCCTCAATAAATTCAGGTTGTCACCCATCTGGTTTTTCTTCTTGTTCTGAATATGTCTGAAGTGCATAACACATTCTGTAACTTTGCATCTTGTCTGGAAGAATACACATAATGTACATGTAAATACACCCATCTGTTTCCCTGAGCCACCTAACCTGGTGTTCTCTGAGATTTTACAGATAAAGTGACCTAGATTTTGGCAAGGTCAATGGAGTCCCTCAGTTGAATTCCCTCAAGATCAGTGGATTATTGTTGCAGCACTGGTATCTCTCCCAGGTGATACAGAAACCCAGAATACTCTTGATGCTTATTAACATTTCTGTGATACTCCTCCTAAGATTAGGATTGTTAACTTCAGCATTAATTCTTATGTATGGCTAAATTCCCAGTGAAGTTAAATGGATTTTAGATTTTCCTTTCACTTAGTGGTGCGTATTGCTGAGCAAGTTGCTTCGCACCACCAAGCAGCTACTGAGTTTCATCTTATAGTGGCTGCATGTTTATGCCAATAGAAGTTTCTTTACATATTCCTTATCTCTGCCACAGTTTCCCTATTCCAATGCTCAATAAAGGTATGGAAAAATTTTAATTGGTAAGGAAGATATAGAAATGTATGACGAGCACCTGGATCCTGATGAAAGTCAATCATTTTCCTTGGCAAATGCTTCTGTATAAAGTTCTTATTTAAAATAAGCCTTAAGTTAACATAACTAACTCCCCTGTTTTTGAATAACCTATTCTGTTTTGAGCAAGGGAAGGATGGGACTTCTAAAAGTAGATTTTGTATTATTTTTCTATAACGTTACAAACTGTTATGCGATTAAGCCAATATGATACCAGATATGAAGTGTAGTTACAGAAACTATTTGATCCCTTTGCTCCATAGGTATATCAAAGGCTGACAGCTCAAGCTGAAAAAATATACTGATTTCTGGTAACTACTGTTTTAGTCAAAAGTCAAAACATAAATATTCCTCATTCTTTTTCATTATTTCTGACATAATTTAGTGTCTAAATAAAACAGAACTATAAATATCAGGTAAGAATGTCTTTCTCTGTAGGAGTTTTTCCCTTAAAAAGACATTTATTTCCTATTGTTTTCATCTGTGAAGACATGGGATAGAGATCCTGAACTCTATTATACAACGTAAGTCCAGAGTAATTCTGTTAAAGAAACTCCATTGGAGTAATTCTAGTTTGACACTAATATAATCAAAACCATCACATCTGGACTGTTAATGAAATCAGAAGAATTAAGAACTGATCTAAAAAGCAGACTGCAGCACTCTGTACAGACAAGTCTGCATTTACGCAAGAACTTGCATCCTTGTATTTGACTTTTTTTATCTCCCTTAAAAATTCCAGCTATAAAAATCCACTCCACAAGTGCATCAAGGAGGGTACAAAGCTGATGTTTACTTCTCAGTCAGGAAAATGTCTGAGTGAAAGCAAGAGAACTGTCTCTGTAAAGGAAGAAAAAGAACTCTGCAAACCACAAAACCAAGCCTTTATTCCTCAGGTGAGAAAAGAAGATAACAGACCCATGCAAGAAAAGGAGAAAAGTGTCTTAGTTCATGTTAGCCAGAGGGGAACTCCTTAGCAGTGAAATGTAGAGCACACAGCAGGGCCAGAGTCCCATTTGGAAGTGTTGTTCCTCACTGATTTTATCCAAGGATTCTGGTTGCTGGTCATCTTGATGAGTCTCACACTCTTCACAGGTAAAAAACTGTTTATTTTCCTCTCCCCATCAGAGTAAACTGCTGAACAGATTGTAATGCCCTGTAAACTGAACAACACCTGAACTGCTTCTGCTCAGCACCACCAAGTTAAAAATAAAGAAAGATTACTGACAGCTTGATGCATTTACATATAATGAGACAAAAAAATACATATAAATAAAATATATATAAAAATGAATTATTTATAAACATTACTAGGGTCATTTCTAAACAAGTTCAAATCAATCGGTATTTTTCATAGCTGATTTAGTGACTCCTTACTAGCTCAATACCTAGTCCTGATTTCAAACCATGTAAGTGTGCCATTGGCTTCTGTCACAACCAGGTGACTCCAGTGTAGGTCAGGTCACTAAACCAGCTACTATTAAAAAAAACACTAAAAAAGACAGACGGAGAGATAGAAATAAAAATTAAATATATATATCAACTGTAATGTCTCTGATAACAGAGTTTTTATTATTATTTTTATTATAGGGATTCTTTTAAATAAACCAAATACATTTAACAATCCTTTACAAGGAAGTATTAATATATTCATGAAAATAAAAAGGTTTTCAGTAATTTTTACAATAATTTTGTTCTAATCAAGAATTACTACACCAGTATCAAGCTTCTGTCATTTCAAGGAGAGAAATTAAAGTCTGCTGTGTGCAAGACATCTTTTTTAGAAACACTTCAGCATACGAGTAGCTTTTTACGTATACCTTCACAGGATAATGTGTACAGGATCATGTTTCATTTTTATAGAACCCTGCAATTTAGATCTTATTAAATTCTGCAGACTCTTTCCATTCAGGGAAGAAAAATAGCAGCTCTTGAGACTTACAGCCCATTAGCAGCCCAATTAAGACCATCCAAGGCCAGCCCTGACCCCCTAAGCTTCTAGACCAGGGAATTTGGTGGAGCCATCAGGCTCACTGTGCCAGTGAGTCTGCTTTTTCTCCCACTGCAAAACCTGGCAGAAGGGGTGCCGTGGTAGAGGGTAAGAATGCAGCGAGGATGGGTCTCACATTTTGGACAGTCTAGTATGTGCTTCACTCAATAGTCAGGCAACCACAGTGATGGGGAGGAAGAGACCAGGGTCATTCTGCCTTCTCCATAGCATGTGCAGAGCCACTTAAATTGAATAACAGGGACAAACCCACAAACTGAAGAAAGCAGAGATAGCTGCAGTTAGGGTTACCATCAGTCATGGCAGTCCAATGGTTTTTGGACTCATCCTTGAAAATCCATGAAAACTATGAATATATTCTGGCTCAAGATCTCTCTCAATGTGCCCTAGAAAAGTATAGGCAGAATTTCATAGGATCATGGGATCATAGGATGCTAGGGGTTGGAAGGGACCTCAAAAGATTATCTAGTCCAATCCCCCTGCCGGAGCAGGAACACCTAGATGAGGTTACACAGGAATGTGTCCAGGCGGGTTTTGAATGTCTCCAGAGTAGGAGACTCCACGACCTCCCTGGGCAGCCTGTTCCAGTGCTCTGTTACCCTCACTGAGGAGAAGTTTCTTCTCAAGTTTAAGAGGAACCTCTTATGTTCCAGCTTAAACGCATTACCCCTTGTCCTACCATTGTTTGTCACCAAGAAGAGCCTGGCTCCATCCTCGTGACACTCACCCTTTGTATATTTATAAACATTAATAAGGTCACCCCTCAGTCTCCTCTTCTCCAAACTAAAGAGACCCAGCTCCCTCAGTCTTTCCTCATAAGGGAGGTGCTCCACTCCCTTAATCATCTTGGTTGCCCTACGCTGGACTCTCTCCAGCAGTTCCCTGTCCTTCTTGAACTGAGGGGCCCAGAACTGAACACAATATTCCAGGTGTGGTCTCACCAGGGCAGAGTAGAGGGGAAGGAGAACCTCTCTCAACCTACTAACCACCCCCTTCTAATACACCCCAGGATGCCATTGACCCTCTTGGCCACAAGAGCACAGTGCTGGCTCATGGTCATCCGGCTGTCCACCAGGATCCCCAGGTCCCTCTCCCCTACACTGCTCTCTAATGGATCATTCCCCAACTTATACAACCTGGGGTAGTTCCTGCCCAGGTGCAATATTCTACATTTGCCCTTGTTATATTTCATTAAATTTTTCCCTGCCCAACTCTCCAGCCTGTACAGGTCACGCTGGATGGCAGCACAGCCTTCTGGCATGTCAGCCACTCCTCCCAGCTTGGTGTCATCAGCAAACTTGCTGACAGTACACTCTAGTCCCTCATCCAAGTCATTGATGAATATATTGAACAGTACTTGCCCCAGCACCGACCCTTGAGGCACTCCACTAGATACAGGTCTCCAACTGGACTCCACCCCATTGACCACAACTCTCTGGCTTCTTTCCTTCAGCCAGTTCACAGTCAACCTCACTACCCGATCGTCCAGAGCACACTTCCTCAGTTTAGCTATGAGAATGCGTGGGAGACTGTGTCAAATGCTTTACTGAAGTCAAGGTAGACCACATCCACCGCCCTGCCATCATCTGTCCACCTCATTATATCTTCATAAAAGGCTATGAGGTTGGTCAAGCATGACTTCCCCTTGGTGAAGCCATGTTGACTGCCACTAATGACCCTCTTATCCTTGATATGCCTTGAGATGGCACCAAGGATAAGTCGTTCCATTACTTTCCCAGGGATGCAGGTGAGGCTGACCAGTCTATAATTACACGGGTCTTCCTTCTTGCCCTTTTTGAAGATTGGGGTGACGTTAGCTTTCCTCCAGTCCTCAGGCACCTCTTCTGTCTCCCAAGACTTGGCAAAGATGATGGAGAGTGGTCTAGCAATGACGTCAGCCAGGTCCCTCAGCACTCGTCGGTGCATCCCATCTGGGCCCATGGATCTGTGGATGTCCAGATTGCCTAATTGTTCCTTAACTCAGTCCTCATCAACCAAGGCAAATTCTTGCACCATCTGGACTTCCTCTGGGGCCTCAGGGGTACGGGGCTCCTCAGGACAGCCTCCAGCAGAGTAGACAGAAACAAAGAAGGCATTCAGTAACTCTGCCTTCTCTGTATGTTCTGTCACCAGGGCACCCACCTCATTCATCAGTGGGCCTACATTGCCTCTGGTGTTAGTTTTATCTGCCACGTATTTGAAAAAGCTCTTTCTGTTGTCCTTGACCCCTCGTGCCAGCTTTAATTCTAAGGAGGCCTTAGCTTTCCCAGTTGTCTCCCTACACCCTCTGACAACAGCTTTATATTCTTCCTAAGTGGCCAGTCTCTTCTTCCATGATCTGTAAACTCTCCTCTTCCACCTGAGCATACCCAGCAATTCCCTGTTTAACCACACAGGTCTCCTGGCTCCCTTCCTTGACTTCCTACGTGTCGGGATGCTCTGATCTCAAGCAATTACATTCACATGTGAAAAGCTTCTTGAATGATCAGCAAAAGCACAAATTGAGGCCATGCTCAAAAAGAGAGGGACATAATCTGCTGAAAAACCTGGACAGACTTCTGTGGGTCTCCCCAGTCATGTATGTCACACTGCAGTGCATTTATTGGCTTGCTAGAAAACCACTCCAGGACATCCATGGGCATCCCTCCTTCCCTACACAAGTCCCCAGTGGAATCTTATCCCTGCTCCTATACTTTCTTTCTGTCTCTCTGCTTAATCAAGGAATTCCCCTTATTTCTAGGAAAGAAGCCCACATTCCTGCTCTGAACATGAGTCATTATTTTCTCTGTTGCTCTTCCACAAGCATTGCCACTTGTGCAGTGATAAAGCCACCAGGATGAGGCCATGCCCTATTCAGCAAACCTGGCATCTGGCCTTTTAAGAAACACTGCAACTATTTTGCATCTCTGTCACAAACTTGAACTTCTGAACTACATAATCAGATTTCATTACCAAAAATACTAAAATATTCTCTGCGAGCTAAAGTGACATTCCAGTTTGCACAGACCCCACGTGGATTACACTTTTAAAACTATTTCTGGAAATTAAAAAAAAAAAAAAATTAAAATGATAAAATAAACAAAGCATCAAACAATGTGACAGATTCAGAGGAAGCTGAGACCACACGTGGACCATCACCACACCGATAATGAACACACCTGCCCAACCAACAGGTCTGCCTTACAGGTGGTGTGTACTTTTTCTGACAGTGTCAACACACATTATCTCAAAACTGACATAAAATCATAATGCAGCTGAGCTCTAAAAGAAATGGGGAGAAAAATCTGTAATAATAGTGTTTTGCTTTTATTGCCTAGTAGCTAAAATAACCACCTTCTCTGTTTGGTGCCCCACTACTGACAAAGCAGTAAGGCTTCAGTGTAACTGCATGCTGTAAAATCTAATTGACTGTTGTCCAAACACTGGATGTAAAGTGACATGCCACAAACTTGACTCTTGTCCATTTACTACAGTGCCTGAGAAGTGCCATAGTGATTTACTGAACAAGTTACTCCTGCTTATTGTCTGATTTACTCTTCAGCCATGCAGAAAATGGCAGAACTGACAGATTTCAAGAAAAGTTTGTCAGCCATTACCCCCATGGGTTAGTCAGCAAAATCTTCTGTTTGGTGATAAGCAATCCTCAGCTGAACACTATTTTGTTTTTATTTTGGATTTTATTGTCTTACTCCCCAGTGCTTCTAAAAAATGCTGGGTTTAAGGTTTTGAAGGAAATGTTTATTGGCTCATAGTGTGTAATTCACAGTCTCCATAAAAGTGCTGAATTCTAACTAGAAGTATTATATGAGAATTTCTAAAAACAATCTTTAAAATAACCTAGGCATTCAGGAACATAGCAAAAGAATAAATACTAAGAAAGGGAAAATAAATAAATAAATAAATACAGAAAATATATCATATGCTGTAAAGTGCCAGTTTTTAGTGGAGCTGCTCAAAGACCTGATTGCCATTTGCATAGAATCACAGAATTAGCTAGTATAGTGGAACAAAATAAAATATTTTTATTTGGTTTTGAGCTAAACTGCTTTCCCAGACTGGGGCAAGGTTGGTACAACTTTCCTTTATCACTGAGGTGCATGATTAACAGGGGGCTTTACATGAGTTTTTCTGAAGACTACAGCCAGTAGCACCCATATTCAGGAAATGAGTGAGATGAACATTTAAAGGTTGCCAGTGCTTTAAGCTCAGTGGCCTAAAGGACGAACATTCCGTGTAAGATCCAAGGTCTGTCTACAGATCTGTGTCATGAATTAGACATGCAGTGCACATGATGGGGCAATATATGATCATTACCCAGATACAGACTTCCAGCTTCTTCTAAGCAGTATTTTAAGAAGACAGCATTGCCCAGGATTCTCACAGAAATGCATCTACTGTTCTTCCGTAAAAAACAGACTCTGAAGCCCCAACCTGGTCCTTTGTTAGTAATAGTAATAGCAATTCACCTTTCATGAGTTCTCAGAAATGCCAGACCCCTTGGGCTATGCATTGCTCAGGAGAGACAACCGTCGCCCAAAAGAGGCTCCAATATCTACAGGAAGGTCAGACCCATGTTGGAGAACACAACATACTATCAGCAATCTCCAAAAGGCATGCAGATACCACAATTTAAAAAAAAATATTTTAAGTAGATGTTAAAATATTCAGCTTTATTTTATTATATCATGTTACAATAAGTGTGTCCTAGGGCAAATGAAGTTAAAAGTAAATATAACCCTGGAAAACAAGCATTTGGGGAAATCCATCATAAGGAAAAAAAAAGAAGAAAGGCACAGAAACTAAAGCTTTAGCAAAGCTGTAGGAAAACACCTAGGTGTTCCTGGAAACACAGAAAAAAAAAGTTTTGAAAATATAATGTGATGCTAGTGGTAGTGTCTCTGCATATATGATGGTCTAAGAGAAAAAGTTTAAACTAGCTAGTCATATTTTTGGAAGAAAGTAACAAGCTTTCAAGTCACACATGCCCCTGCTCAGTGTCAAATGATGCCTGAAGCAGGAGCCTGTTCAGCTGCCAGCTGAAACCTTTCCCTGGGGCAGTTTTTCCCTGGGATTCTTCTCCTGCCCAAGCCTACGGCAGGGCAGCCTTATCAGAATTTCACAGATGCTCTGCATGGTGTAGTTGCAACCTTCTGGAGACATGGAATTCACTGTATAGCACATGCACAGAAGGCCCAAAAGTTCTCAGAAACACCATACATTTTGTATATGAGTATCAGAGTTCAGCTGATGCATCTGAGATCTACAGATATTCAGCAGCTTATCCAGAGTAGAGGTAGTTGGATTCCCAAGTGTGAGGTATTCAGAAAAATTATTTCACCCTCAAATTGCAACCACATAGACTTCCAAGTAGAGACAATTTTAATGTTAGGCAAATACTGTTTGGACAGACTCTTACACTGGGGAAATGCAGATGTTGTGTGGATGAGATTCTTAGGGACATGGTTTAGAGTTGGCCTTGACAGTGTTAGTTTAACAGTTGGACTCGATGGTCCTAAAAAGTCTTTTCCAACCAAAATGATTCTATGATTCTAAAGCCTGGAGAACTGATTACAGAAAAGCCTTTCAATTGTTCAGAGGTTCCTGCTTGGACATCATTCTTGTTATGAAGTACAAGAAGCCTATCTTAAATCTTAAGAAGTCTTAAATCTGAGAATTAATTAAAATGATCTTAAATAAGAATAGTTCCAAGCGAATTCCAACAGCACACAAAATGTTAGCTTAGGATAGTATATCGAGGGAGAGAAAAAGAGCTGGAGTGCTTCTTGGATTTATTAAAACCAGATATAGCTGTGAAAATTTGAAACACAAATCCTCAGAGATACTAACATCAGAACTGAGGCAGCAGTAATTCTGAAAGGGGTCCAGTAGCACTAGATGACGAAAAATATAAAAAGATAAATGAGTCATCCCTGTGATACAGCCAGTGGTAAATCTGTGGAGAACATTAAGTTATTCTGCTCATTTTAAGTTAACTGTTAATAACTTCATGTCTCTACCTTGCTTTGTGCTGTTTATGAAGATGTAATGAATTCAGGTCATGTCTATGGCCAAGGGATGTGGCAAGTGAAGAGCTCTGTGATTCTTTGCCTTGTGTGGCCATTCATAAATAAAGGAGGCAGGCCATACAAGTGGGGCATGAAAGCCAGAGGGAGGGAAAGATATTTCCCTCAACTGTGAATTTCTAACATTGGACGTCTCCCAAATGTGCGTCAAGGCATCATGACACCCAAACTTCCTTACAAAACACAAAGAGATGAAATAAAGGAGGAATCTCAGCTAATGTTGGTCATGTAAAGGCTAAGATCCTTCAGCAGCCAGAGGGAAGTTTATTCTGGAATGGGTGCCTGAAGTAGGTGGAATAACTCAAAGTCAGTAAGATTAATCTCACATAAACAAAAAACAAAAAAACGAAAAGTTTTAAAAAACCTCCACATCTGTGGGAGATCAAGTCTGAGCAAGACAAAAACACTCTACTATTATTTTTAACAATTTTATTCCTAATGCCTCCATTACTTCTTAAAATGAAGGCAGATATGAACAAGAAAGAAAAATAATTGCTCAAAAACTATCTGAGCAAAAAATGTCAAGACTCTATTTCAGCATCTTCTAATAAGAACTAATAATATTGGAAATGAATCTATATTCTATGAGGGTGGATTTTTTCAGGGGGAAAAAAAAATAAATAATGAAAAAAGAAATCGAAAAAACCCTTCACAAACTATTTTAATAAAAACTATAGTACAGGTGAATCCAAGTATGAAAATTTTAGGTTAGTCAGGAATTATTGTTTCCATTTTTAGTCATTCTGCTTCCATAATGCCTTTCCAGAAATAATGCTTTCTTGAATGATTGAAGGTAACGGAAGCCTAAAAGACCATGACCTTTACTGGAATGACTTCTTTATAAATTTCAAAGTCATGTTTACAGAAGAAACATAAAAGAGAGTTGAATATGAAAAGCAGCAAAAGTATTAATTTTTCAGTGTGAGACTAACAACAATGGAATAAGGAATGCTGGAGTTACTGGAGGTATTTTTGGCAGAACTGAATTCACCAGGTGTAAGAAGAGGCACTTGCAAGTACCTGACACTGAGAAACACATACTGAACAAACCCTACAAGAAATATAATAAAGATAATATTTTTTTTAAAGGCAACTTTCTTTATTAAACAACAAAAGAAATCAAGGAAACACCAGACCATCTCAGACAGGCTACCCAAGCAGTTAAAGAGGTTGTGATCTATCAGATAAATCATCTGTTTAAGGTTACTCTTTCAATTGGAATTGTAAATTATTTACAGCTAGTATGGCTGCAGCTGCTGCTGCTTTACTTGTCTCATTGGTAGCTGTTACAAATGAAAGAAAAAAAAAATCAACTTGTCTTTTAAAATTAGATCATGGCCACTTATACCATGCTATGTGACAACTAAGAACAAAGAGAGTGGATTCCAAGTGTCAACAAACTCAGATTCCTCCAGACCTGCTTCCTCTGTATATTTTACTGCTTCTTACTAATGGGTCAGATTGTTTCAATGGCTTTTTGTTTATGTACCTCTCACAGTGATTTTATCTCAGGTCAGCACACCTCATTATCTTTTATTTTGCCATTTGAGGGTCACTTCTTTACTTTTCTTATGCCCTTTATAGGTATAGGTGCTCACCTACAGATGCTAATAGTCTCAAATCAATATATATTAATAAAATGCAGTTCATAAATAACTTCTGGAAAGTCAAGAACCAACTTACAAAATTATCTGGCTCCAGTAATTAGAAATCGTATAATAGAATCTGGATTTGTACTTCCAAAACTTCCTACCCATGATGTATCCACCAATCCCATTTCAGAATCCTGTATGTGCAAAATCCTCCCATGCATGAGGAAAGGAAGTCAATAGTCAAACAAAGAATATTTTCATGTGTGTATCTTGCCTATGCAGGTGTGTGGAGATGAACCAAAGGGCTGGAGGAACCATTAACTTTCTGGGTCATTCCTACTGTAGTGTAGGCCTGCACCAAACTACATATATATTTCTATTTATATCAATTAAATAAAACAGGAAATTTGAAAATGCATGGCCAGGAAAATCCATCTTTACGTATTTTGATTCCTGGATTTAGCATTAACATTTTACTTTCTTATGCTTAAATAATATTAAATTAAACCCACACAGCCAAAGTGTCTTCAGATTATTCAGATAAATTATATTTTCATTTGTGTGGTTTTGCAGGAAAATGAGTCCCTGCTTATTATGAAAAGTCCTTTTAAAAAGAAGTCCTGTTATTTAGAAACAGAACAAGAGGTAGATTCACACGTTCTTGAAGTCAGTGTAAAATATCCTGTTAATTTTGCAGGAAGTAGGACTTCCGGTAAAAATGTTAACTGAGGGACTAATTTTTGGTATCTCTGCTTACAGTTTCAAGTATTTTGCAGTACAGTATCAATCAACCTTCAGTGAGTGTCACTATGTTGGCTGGAGCTTGTCCCTGGCCCTGCAGTTCTCCATATTGGAAGGGTATGTATCGCCCCTCCTCAGCCCACATTCCTAAGTGCCACAGGCGATGGAGGAGAGATAATTACGTGTAAATAGGTAAACTGTGTGTTAGAATAGAATTGGGGTGTTATCAGGATGATCACCAGGACATCGGCCTAAGAAGTTCTCCAGGACTTGTCAATGTATGCACGTCCACTAGAACTACTTGTGGTAAAACACTAGTCTATAAGAACAAGGGCATCTGACCTGACAAGACACTGATCATGCCCAAGGTTATGTATGCCAGAATCCTGTATTTTATTAATGTAGGCCAGGCTGGCAATTTTTTCAGTGTTTCTTTAGCTTGTATTTAAAAAATCCTTTTTCAGCTGGTTTAAGAAGGGGACTGACCTCCAACAAATCAATTAGATCTTAAATGAAAGCTCTTTTGTAGTCTTCATTAAAAAAAAAAAAAAAAATAGTAAAATACAGTTTACCTTTGATAAAACTACCACAAAGTAATTGTATTATATAACAAAGGATACATCAATGTCCATAGATATAGACTTTCTGTAATAGCTAAAGTCATAGTGATCCATGCTCCTTCACCCAGGTTAGTTATTTCCTATTTTAGAAGAATAAAAAGAATAATTTAAATTTAATAATCTTTTTAAGCTGTCATAAAATAGGGATTTAGCCTTCAAAAAAATCATCTTCTTTAAACTCACCTCTGAACAGGGTGATAACACCGGTACAAGATGTCAAATTATTTCAGAACACAGTACCTATTATGGGTTAGTGTGATCAGTAATCAGCCCGTCAATGTGTAGAGCTTTTGGAGTTTGACCCACTGTAAGGTCATACGTCTATATATTTAATCCTGACCTCCAGTACTGCCGCTGCTGCTGGTTCACTCTGTGCCTAGTTCCAGAATTTCAATTCCCAGACTCTGATTACTAAACAACCTTCAGGATGAACCACTAACAACTTGTGTGGATGAACAAGTTAAAATAAAATAAGATCCACTAAGAGTATTTGCTCCAAATCCAAACTAAACTTATACAACTTCCCTAAGGTTCAAAGCCTCTGGCTAACTTTGCTTTGAGTTATTTTGGTATGTTTCAGCTCTTTGAGCTCTGGAGATGAAAGTGTCAAAATATTACGAGTCAGCTCCCTCATATGAGATTTTCCATGAAATTTTGCAGACACAAGAGGTTCAGAAAGTTTAGTAAAGTTCCAATTAAGAGTCGACAGCTTGCCTGTGCTCGCCCTACAGCACTTGTTAGATGTGAACAACACACACGTGCGTGCACACACACACAGACTTCTTAGGCATTTAGTCTGGGTCCGATGGGAAACAGAGTTTTATACTAGGTGGGAAGAAAAAATCAACATCAACACTTGCAGTGGAAATTGCCAATGTCTGAAGAAAACATTTAAATAGAATCTAATCTAAAATGTGGTGCAATATTTTCCTTGGTTTCTTTAAGCTCCAGTTTGAGAATGTAAACTGTCCTTGTGCTTGTGGTTTAACCCAGCAGGCATCTAAACAGTACACTCACCCTCCCCACCTCAGTGGGATGGAGGAGAGAATCAGAAAAAAATATGAACTTCATGGATTAAGATAAAGACAGTTTAATAGGAGAGGAAGGGGGAGGGGAAAAAAAAATGTAATTGTTCACCACCAATCAACTGATACCCAGCCAGTTCCCATGCGGCAGTTGCCGCCACCCAGCCAGCCCTCCATGTTTATATACTGACCATGACATCATATCATATGGTTATTCCTTTGGCCAGTATGGGTTAGCTGCCCTGGCTGTGTCCCCTCTCAGCTTCTTGTGCACCACTGGTGTCCTTGCTGAAAAGTCCTTGACGTGGTATAAACATTGCTAAGCGAAAACCAAAACATCAGTGTATCATCATCAACATTCTTCTCATACTAAACCCAGAACACAGCACTGTACCAGCTACTAGGAAGAAAATTATTCCAGCTGAAACCAGAGCAGTACTAAAGATTTTGTCTAACCAGAATGAAAGTACAATGTAGTATGAATCTCAAGAAGACATTTCAAAGATAAAATATGCAGAAAAATGCAGAATGGTTGCCTCAGTGACAAGACAAAGAAGTTATTTAATAACTAATAAATACCTGAACAGACTCCCATTAAAAACAACTCACATTGAAACAACTTTTATAAAGGCCAAGAGTTCACTTGGAAGTAATGAGTAATTGCTTGGGTTCAGCACAGTCAATGACAAAATCTGTATCTATTTCAGCAAAGCGAGTATTTAAATTTATGTATAGTGAATAGAATTATGGCCTGTACTCCTTCTACCTTGCCTATCTCAACATTGGCTTGTTCGTTTGTAGCTCATTGGTATCCTGTTGCCTTCGATTGTCCTCCATCAAAGCAAAAAACAAGTTCCTGTTTTTTCAACCCAACTACTGCCAATAATTTTTACACATTGAACCAGCACTGAATTGATTGTGAAAGGGAAGATATGAGGTGCCTATCTGAAATACAGGAGGGCTACATTTGGTGACTAGGAAGCTCCCTATCAGTTGCTAATAGTCAAAGAAACAAGGATTCATCATCCAAAGACAATAAATGGCACATTTTCTAGATTTCTGTATTTTTTCCATATTTCCAGCATGATAAGTACAATAAAAATGCTGAAATTATTTATTTCCCATGCTTCCAAATGGATGTTCGAGGTTTCAAATTATGTGGGTGCATGTAGATACATTTTTATCTACAGGCATAATTTCTGGTTTGCTGTTGTAGCTGAGTCCCAGCCTTTCTTTGTGAATGTCCTTGTACCTTGGTTCTCTACCTGTAAGATGGAAATAACATTTCCTTTCATAATAAAGCTACCGCAAAAATAAATTGGTGCATCTGAGAGGCATGATGCTATGGTGATTACAGTTGTAAAGGAAAGTAGAGAGGAAATGTTTTTATAGTTGTTTCAATTTAATTTGCAGGCAGAAAGACTAATGGAAAACAAAGACACTGAAGTTTAGATCTAAGTCCTCTGGTCTGTTTATCACCTTTGGCTATTTTCTTAGGGTCTACGAATGTAGGGAGCAAAGCAGGAGATACCTATATCTTGCAACATATAAGCCCTCCTAGCTATCACTCAGAACAGTCCTCATGTCTGAAGCGCTTTCTTCAGTGTCAATAAAGGGAAAGGTCTGTGGGATTACATATTTCTTTCCAGACATATTTCTTCTTCTGAAACTGGCTTCTAAAAATCCAAGTGTTAAGCAAGAGAATTTTCTCCACATTAGCTTACTAGTATATTCCTAAGTACTTTACAGTCTTGAGAAACTAAGCAAAAGAGCACAGCTTTAAAACAGATCTAGTTGAGGGCCTTTGATTCAGGTATTCCAAATCTTTTTATAACATAAGATTCTTGACCTACTTTATACTGAAATATGGAACTTTTTTTGCAGACGTTTTTAGTTCTTCTAAGCATAAAATGTGACCTCCCCATAAGGATACCTTAGAATTGATCTAGCAAATTACAAAACTTTATTTTAGGGCTTCTTCCACTGATAGAGGCCACAAAGCATTCATAAAACCATAATTGGGGGGGAGGGGGAAGCAAAATCTTTTAAAATAAACTAAAAGCAACAGCTAAAAGAAAACCACATTATGGAATATTTTCATCCAGTTCCCCCAAAAACCTGTCTACAGATCTGAGTTACACCTCTATACATTCTGGCAAAATGAAATGGACTGCAGATCAGAATACTTTGATTTCTACTTACCTAGCTGGGAAATATAATCTCATAAACAGATCTGCTTTTAGGGGAAAAATATCTTGCATAGAAGATACTTTACATGCCTAAAAGGAAGAAATAGTGGATTAATCACCCCAAATCCACTGTCATTCCATAGGACTTCTGTGGCATCATGGTCTCAGTCAAAAGCTGTACACAATTGAGACTGCTGGATTTTCATGTATATTTTAGTGTAAAAGTTGATAATAGAATAAATTTTAAAATTATACATTCTTTATTAAACAATTAGAAATAGTCACCAAAGGGAAGGAGACAGTTGTGCACCTCATTGAAGCAAATTATTGTTTTCTAATAAATTAAGAGCAAAGGATGAATCCCAGTAGACAAAAACATATTTAAGTAACTATGGAAAGGAAATAATCTCTCTATTTTTTTTCCCTTAAATTTAATGGGGACCCACACTGTCTCCCCTAGAAGGATAAACCAGAAGTCATTGTGGAGTGAATAAAAATTGCATGGTCTGGACTCCTGGAAGATTTGATTGAAGAATATTAATTTAAAAGCTAAAATACTCCACCATGGGAGATAAGTGGCAAGCATGAAGCCTGGAACTCAAATACAATCTAGACAAGAGAAGAAACAATTCCATTTAGAGGAGGAAAGGGAGATCTTTCTGATCTAATCCTAGTGAAGTAAGCTAAACATAGCTTTTCTTTCATTTCTTCACCTGTTTCTTCTATGGACATCTGTGGCAGTGCTGTGTGTTCCTAATGTTATAAATAAATGACTGCCTATTTGTTTAACCTGTTTTGAATTAAGGATGATTGACAAAACATCAGTCCTAAAGAGTGTAACATCAAGACAACTGAGGATTTACATGCAGAATGGGTGATAGACACTAGACTACGTCTGATGGTGAGGCAGAAATGAGGACAAATACATTTTTCAAACATATAGTGGCACTGATAATATGTTGTACTTTTTGTGCATGTTAATTACAGACTTCAATTAGTTTCTAGCAAAAGAAGGGACTGAATTTTCCACTGTAAGACATGGATCTTAAGCTGAAGAATATTAAGACCAGAAAAAAAATATTTCAGGGAGAAAAATTTCATCAAAAAATTGCAGTGGCTGCAGTTCTACTACGTATTTCTTAGCTTGAGCACATTCCCTTCAGATGGTAGAGAGCTGCAGAAAACTATTTTTAACAGTAATGATAACTCCAAAGGTTCAAGAATCATAAATTAAGCACAGAAATTATTAGATTGACTTAAAAGACTGAGATTTTTAAAAACATTTGGCTATCTTTCTTTGCCTTTTCAGTATAGAGGGTTTAGGCTTCATTTGGGCTATATGAACTCTTCAACATGACCAGAAGGCTAGAAATGTTGCTTTGCAAAAAGAAATCTGAGCATTTCAAATAAACACAAGAGCTGGCTCAACACAGAATCCACCTAGCATCACAAGACACATCGTAAAAATTACAGGTATCAGCAAACACAATTTTTAAAACAGTCTTTTTTTTTTTCATGGAAACTCCAGGCAACAATGAATTCCTTCCTTCCCTTGATAGTGTGTTCCAGTGGATAATTACCCTTGTAAAAGTTGGGTTTTCTTTTCACTTTTCATGCTGATTCTTTTCCTAACTTAGCTGCCAGCCAAGGGTGGTCTTGTTAATGGCTTCGTCACATTAAGTCCCTAAAATATTGAGGTTCAGTTCTATCTTGACGGAAAAAAAAAAAAAAAAAAAAAAAAAAAAAAAAACAGAACTTTACAAATATCCTTTGTGATTTTGTGAGCTTTTACACTTCTGTTTGCCAGACTAGCTGTTTCTGTAATGGACTGGGGGATGGGAGATGCTGTGTGCAGACCCTGAGGCAGCCTTGCCAGTTCTTTTCTCCTGGTGAATCACACAGGTGCAGAGCACAAGGCTGACCACAGAGCACCCAGGTTGTCAAACTGACTCACGCATATGCAGAAGCAACATCTGTACCTCTGAACTGCAAATGTTCTGAACACTAAATACAGAACAAGGTTATTCAATATGATTTCCAATATATTCCAAATACTTAATCTTTTTTTTTTTTTAATTTATTTTCCATGGATCACAACCCTATATAGTAGAAGCATCTGCAATAAGTTCAGTTTCATATAAGTGAGTATTCAGCTTAACCCTACTGGAAGGCAAGCCACACACCCCTCGGAAAAGCAAAATATTGCTATCCCATTTTTCACAGTATTACAATAAAATATAAGTTGAGCAACCATGAAACCAGCCAGTATCATACAAATCTGATTTTTGAAATAACTTTTTACTATCATTTCTTCCATATGTATAAAGGATATGGAGGAAGACAGGGACAAGAAAACAACAAAAAAAATCCTCTGTGACTCACCCAAATGATTGTATAAAATAGTTATTCACATTTTTCACTCTGTCCCAACACACAGGAACAGAGTTGAGAGCACTGTCTTGCCTGAAAGCATTTGAAAAGAAGGATGTGTCATTATAATTATTGTTATTATTATTAGCCCAGACATCTGCTTAAGGATTTAGAGGATATTGTGGTGTATTTTTCACAAGGGCATGTAGAGATAGGACATGGGGTAATGGCTTTAAAATGAAAGTGGGTAGATTTAGATTATATATAAGGAAGAAATTCTTCCCTATGAGTGTGGTGAACCACAGGAACAGGCTGCCCAGAGAAGTTCTGCATGTCCCATCCCTGGGAGTGTCCAAAGGCAGGCTGGATGGGGCTTTGAGCAACCTGATCTAGTGTAAGGCATCCCTACCAATGTCAAGAGGGTTGGAATTAGATGATCTTTAAGGTTCCTTCAGACCCAAACCATTCTATGAGTCTATGATTGTATGATTTTGTGGTTCTATGTTTCTGCGATTTTGTGTTCAACTTTATTTCTGTGGTTATTTATTTATGAAGACTTCAAAAACACCAATGAAAGACAAAGTTACGTGTCAAGAAGACTAAAGGAACACCATGAACAGGGACCAATAAAAGTTTCTTACTAACACATTTTGTTTCATCCATGAGTAAAGTCTGAACATCAAATATTCCAGTTTGTTTATTGGAAGGATAGCAGATTTACAGCTGTGGATCCTCAAAAGCTACATGCAGTTTCTAAAGCATTTGTAGAATAAAAAGTAAGAAGAGTCATCTGAATTTTAGTTTGGAGGGTTTTTTAAGTTTGTTTTGTTTGGTGTTTGTTTTGGTTTTGGTTTTGTTTTTTTCTTTGCTAATGCATTCTTCAAATAATGAAATCTTAAAAGCTCAAGGAACTTTTGATGCTTACACATCAGGAATATAATGTGTGACCTACAACAGCAAAAAAAAAACCAATCTCTCAGTGCTTATAAGAGATTTTAGGACACAGGTAAAACCATGCATCTGAGAAAAAATGTGTTTACAATATCTTTCTTTGTCCTTTTCAGAAGTAGAAATATGACATAGAACTGAAGCAAAGATCTTCCAGGTGCTTACACAGTAATTAGCAAAAAAGCAAGCCAATCATACTAAAATAATATGAAGAATCCTGAAAGTATAATTCAGCAAATGATTCAGCTAAATAGTAATATTTTGTAGGATACATAAATGTAACTATTACTCTGGTTTTTCTCATCTGGCACATTTTTTATTTGGAACACGGAGATTAAAGGACAAAATTTGTAATCCAATTTGTAGAGAATAAATTAATTGCTTCTGGGTTTATTGTAATTAGGTGATAGATGTATAGAGGTTATGACCATGATACATTTTCCCTGAAAGTCACAAAAACCAAAGCCATAAAAAGTAACAGAGTTGAATCCTTTAATCCATTAAAGTCTAACACATTGACATTCATCATCTTGTATAGTTATGTACAAGTGCTTATGTCTTATGAAATCAGCTAATTTTTATCTCAGCTACTATATTCAGATTTGTCACGTTCATCAATCTATTAAACTGTCTGCCTGAGCGATATCTAATACAGAAGTTCAGCTCCTGAGGAGGACTTATGTGCTCATCAGTGGGCCATAATGACACCAGGTGTAAGTAGAGCTAAATGAAGAAATTATCAAGTAGCAGGTAAAGAGAAACAAAAAAAAAAAAAGATAAATCCAAGTGGTAACACTGCAGTTAAGTACAGACAGATCATTCAGTGTCAACAGTTTCAGCTTTCTTTCCACAGGCCACCACACATTCCTCTGTAATTATGAAAACATTATTGTGGCAGGTTGAAATCCCGTATGATTTGGCAGTGATGCTGTGTATTTACTATTCTGGTAGTTCATAACATTGTCATTACATGTACAAACATCTGACAATACAAGAAGGAATTGCAAAATTTGTTTGCTTTCAGTGCAGTGACCCACTCAAGCCCTTCAAAAAGTTAATGTTGACTGCATTCCTTGGGTAAATGTACAATAATTACTTCATAGATAGAAAAGATGTTATTATTCTTTTCCTTCAAGTGTTATTCAGGCAGTTGTTCTTCTTACAAATACTCTCTTTTAGAGAAAGTATATATTAGAAATTAAATTCAGAAGAAAACTTACCATGTTTTCATGGTAAGCAAACATTTATAATCTCTGGAGATTGTTATGCACTTTAACCTGAACATGTTTAAGAATCAAATTTTGTGAAATTATTAAACGTTCTCACCTCGGAAAATGGAAAAACAGAAAGGCTTACATAACATGGTATGTACAGCTATCTGTCTTTTTTGCTCTATCTTTTCTAGATTGTGATCAAACATCCTATTAGACTTGCACTTCTGGGATTTATATTAGTTTCCTGCAGTCTTAATAGCTGTCAGGAATTTGTGCACTGTTGAGCTGTTTTATTATTACTAGCATCCTGTGGGTTTTTGTAGCTCCGTTAATGCAATTTTGAAAGAGTTATTTTCTCCTAATATTATAGACATCTAAGAGAGACACGTTGTTCATGCAACATTTATGGTTTCAAAAGATCTATTATAATTCTGCATTGAAAGGCCATGTACATCTTCATACAGATGACCTGACTGGAATATAGTGAAAAGTGCAATGACATGTTGACATTTGATCCTACAGAAGCACTGAAAAATGTGTTTAATTGGGGCATGTGATCAGTCTCCCTGTCCTTATGTTTAAGCGGGTTATTTTGGACTAGGGGCACAATCACCCAGACACTTGGATATATTTCTGCCTGTATAAAAGGTCATAAAGGCTGCATGCACGGGAGGAGGGATAAGTGTATTATGCAGTGCAACACTATGTGGAGTTACCCAAACCAGCTCTGAAAATGCTGTCATGTTTACACAAGATTGGGTTACTGTGAATTCTTCCCTGCCAGATGAAGGCATGGACCAGTTCAAGAAGAAGCCAGATGATGTTGTATTACAATGTGAGAGATTATGATGAGGCTAGAAGAACAGCACCATAAATACTCTTCTTCACCAGTTCTGTAATGTGATGTCATGCAGAGATACTATTTTGTGTCTCAGAGGCAGGATAGATACATTTTATGGCAATGTTCTTGGAAATTAATCCTGCTTTTCTAAAGTATCTTCATTGCGTTATAATCGGATTGCTTAATGCTGCAGCGTTTTTACAATGTTTTCTTTAGCTAGGCTCACACATTGCTGCCTAACAGCAGCCAGTTCTGTAGCTGTAGAATTACAGGCCTGGTGTCTGACTTACAGCTACTCTTTCACTCAAACCAACTCCAAACAAACCTAAAGATAGGTCAGGGACCTAATTCTAAAAAGAAAACATATAGCTACCTATAACTGTAGCCAGGTTGGCACGCTTTTCAGAACAAAATACCATTTATTGATTGGAATATAACATATGAGAATCTCCAATTTAGAAGGAGAAAGCCACCTTTAAGGTAGAGTTGATATTTGCAAAGCAAACTCTCCTGTGATTTTTTAAAAAATCATTCTTTCTTTTATTGTGTGACTAGTCATTTTAGATACAATAAGGAAACAGTACAGATTGGATGACCTCTATCACAATAAAGAATGATTGGCAAGGCTGTGCAACACGTACTGTCTCCTTTCTCCCTAAGAGGTTAGGCCAAAGTTTGTACAAAAGTGTAACCATTTACTTTGCAAAATTAAATTCTAAGTTTTTCTCATTTTCTTTCCTTTATAGAATACAAATTACCATTAAAAAAATATTGGAGCTTTTCTCCTGTCAGAACTTCTTTAGGATGTCTGAAGCCATGTTTTGTCAGGCATCATGATCCATTGTGGCAGTCATCCAATGGTTTATTGATGACAAACTTCTGAGGCTTTT
Organism: Streptopelia decaocto; assembly: GCF_964273445.1. NCBI lineage: Eukaryota > Metazoa > Chordata > Aves > Columbiformes > Columbidae > Streptopelia > Streptopelia decaocto. The sequence continues at coordinate 154,593,029 of NC_138663.1, forward strand.
CCATTACTGCAAGTTTTTAGGAAAGTTGTCCCAACTTTTAGTCTCCCACTTGTCCCTGGCAACATGCAATGTGTTCCCATTATCTGTCATAGCATCTATAATCCGCAAGAAGTTTTACCTGTCACCTTTAGGTGACTGAAGATCTCTTTGCAAGCCCGTTGTCTGATTGTCTTACAGGTTGAGATGAGCTACTATCTTCAGTTTACATAAAGCAATCAACTTTTTCATCAGGCAGAGTATCAGAAAGAGGTTATTCAGGTTCAGTGCTGAGACCTTGACAAGGACTGCATACTGACAGATGCCCAAGAGTGAGGGATTCCTCCTGGGCTGTTTTGCAAGGATCCTGCTGATTCTCAGCTGCCACCAGTTACAAAAATGTTACTTAGTGCTGTCTTCTCTAATGGGGATGAGCTACTCTGCCTCTTCTCAAGAACCCTACTTCTGGTACCTTGATCAATATCTTTCTTTCTTTTTCATATTTAGGGTAGTAGGGTCTCTGGCATCTGATGTTCAAAAAAGTTTTATTTCTTCAGTACGCAGTATGGTTAGTACTGGCTTTGCTGACTCTTGTTAAGTATAGGCAGCAATGTCTTGTTCGTAGAGGAGAAACCTCTAGAATTCAAGAAGGAAAAGAAAACACAATGTATTTTTTGTAGACAGGTCACTGTTCTATTTCTAGCCACTGCAATATTGATCAAAATAAGGTAAACTAGAAAGCCTCATACATTGCTTAATTAAATATTTTTGTTCAGTAGCCTCTTTGTTTTCTTAAGTCTGAAATTTGCCTGGAGGGTAAGGTATGTAATAAATCCCATCATTCATGGTCTCTCTTCACTAATCATGATTTAGGACTGACTTGAGGCATAGACAAAGCAGGAAGTCACCCCGGGCAGTGGAACATGTCAGCAAACTCATGTCACCCCTGGCACAGTGGAGAGAAGGCTCCCACCCTTTGGTAGTGGACTCCATGTCCAATCCCTTCTGCTGGTTTCTGGGACCCAGCAAAGACCCATGAGCCTGACCTCAGCGCTCCAACAGCACAGTCCCTGGGGACAGCCAGGCAAACCTACAGGCTGAAGCCTCCACCCCTGCATGGGCAATCATACAGAGGACACAGGACCAACAAGGAGGAGGAGGAGGTCTTCCCCCACTGAGGATTGTGCTATCAAAGACTGGCACAGGCACAGGAAGACATAGATTAGTGTGAGGTGCAGAGAGAGGGAAATAAATACTCTCTACCAGGGCTGAGACACTCGTTTAGTACTTGCACATGGAGTGGCTTAAAGACAATATTCTGTTGTCCCACTGGGCTACCACAGGCTGGACACAGAGCCAGTTGTTATGGGCAGATTTCTGCCATAAACATGAATGCTATTTAACAGTCCCCAAAGACAGTATCATTTTACCTCATCCTAAGAGCAAGAAAATTGAATTTCATTATCCTCCCGAGACATCTTAGACTGACCCTGGCTGGTCCCAGCTGGATTAACTGATCACAACCAGATTTATCCCACCAAACTTCAAGCACTTCATTGTGGTATATAATTTGAGGGTAGCCTGACCCCACTGTATTTCCTCTATAATCAGTGGAAAGAGAAAAATGGGCTAAAATTGACTTCTGGAAGTAATGCTATCTTTGTTGACTGCAAAGTGAGTTTCACCGCAAATTAGGTACCTTTATTATGTGTCTGAACCTAAGGGGGAATGAATCACTTCTCCACAACTTCAGATATCAGGTTTGATCAAGACTATAGTTTTACAATGTTAACATTTACCCAAGAAAGTTGCTGTGCCAGTGCTGTGTTGAACAAAGTCTAGATTTTACTGCATTGGTTGATCTGTTGCTGCAAAATAGAAGGTTTTCATAAAGGTCATGTAATTAATTCCCAACACCACAGGCATATTCACAGAGTGGGGTTTAATTTAGGTATGCCTCCATCTTGTAAGTACCTGCCATCAAACTCACTTCTAGAAACTCACAGTAATTTTGAAGGATAAGTACTTCCTGAAACCATGCTTCTGCCCTTCACCTCCCATAGCTCTACTCCCTGAGAAATTTTCCCTTTAGGTATTTTATACTGTATTTGTATTCAGAGCTTTTGCTGCACACCTGGCAGAATGAATATATTCTCAATTCCTTTTTGCTTCAGTGGAACTCTGAGCAGAAACTGCTTTTCAGGCTGGTTAGGAAAATCATCACTTCTGTTTGCTGTACTGCTTTAGTGGGGGACATATAGCTCCTCTTCATCCAAGAGTAGTAATACCCAGAGTAAACAGATGATAAAGAAAAATCCTTGGGATGGAGTAAAACACCGGATAGAACAAATTATACCAACCGGTTCAAATCCAAAGATGGATTTTATGTATTAGTGTTATTCTATTCCTTTGTTAACATTGCAGTGTGAAGGAACTTGGTAGTAGTAGTAGTATTAAATAAATCTTAGTTTTTTCATTCCCTCCCAGTCCCCCACTTCCCCAATATGTGCACTAGAGGCTTGCAAGACAAGATTCATAATTCATAATTAAGGATTAATTCAAATAATATATTTTAAATATTAGTTTTGACGTGCACATCCTTTTAACAGGAATATAACTGTCTGAGGAAAGTAAAATATTGCCTAAAATAGACTTCATAATCATTTGATCATAACTATATTAATTAAGGAAAACAAACGTTTACCTCACTTTACTGACTTGTCCAATTGTTGAGAGTATTTTTATTTATTTATTTATTTATTTATTTATTTATTAGGAATGGATTTCTCAAAAGATGTAAACAATATGTTTGAGAGCATGCTGTCAGCGTTCAGGAGACACAACACATGCCCTGAGCAGAATTTGACTAAAATGTGAGAGGGAAAAGTAGTGAACTTATCTTGATTTTCTTTTCCACTTACAGAGGACTGTTTTGAAAAGGCTTTTTCATCCTAAGCTAAAGAAATTGGTAGCTTAATGCAAAAAGTGAATGAAGTTCTATAGTCTGAATAACCCAGAAGGTCAAGCTAGCTGATCCTTCATTGATTTATACAAATAGATTATCAGTTTAGTGATCACTAGGGATCAAATCTAGTTTTGTTCTTTACCTTATAGACAAATTCGTAACAATGCAGTGCTGATTTTGGCTAAAAGCTTAAGATAACACTACAACGAAAAGTATCTTATGTGAATTAACTCTTTGATATATTTCCATTTTCTTTGGAGCTGCCATTCCAGGCATGACGTTCGTTAGCTCATGTGGAATTTCTAAATCTTTTCCAGTAATGGACACATCTTCTAATAATACTAACTGTAGGGGAAAAACATCAGCCTTTCTGCAAAGCAGATAAATCACGCAGATATTGCAATTAGAAAATGATATGTACAAAGTATCAACTTCCAGGTGACACAAGAAAAGGACATGATGCTAGTTTAATTTGCAGAGAACCAATAAGTATATGCTCTCCATCTGTAGCCCAGGCACAAAATTCAGAAATATGAAATTCTGTGGTGAGAAAAAATGATTTCTGAAAAGGCTGTGGCTAGATATCAGAAATAGCATGTAGCTGGTGGGAATACTATATAAACAGGAAGGAGGTTTGTATGCATTATTAGTGTCCCATAATTTAAAATTAATGTGACAGCATGGCAGAAAGACTTTTAGTATATTGAAACAATAAATTTTAAAATTTCAGGTATTGATCATCAGTCTAAGAGACTGCTTGCCATCTTATGAACCATGAAAGCGATAAGACCAGCCATGATATCTTACCCCACTATACAGTCAGAGATCTTGTCAGACTTCAATTGGAAGGCCAATAACAATGGACATTTTCTTTTTCACAATGTTTGTCACAACACATTTATATCTGGAAATAGATGGATGATGTTTCTTCTTGAGCTATTCAGAGTAATCTGCCAAATTCACACCAGCATAATTCCAGAATTGATATTTAAGTTTTGTCACAGATAAATTTCATCTAATAGGAGGCATAATATCTTTAGTGATGATATCTTGAGGCAGCAGTAGTAGAAGTACTTATCGTATCTATCTAAGTGTGTCTGTTCAGAAAAATCTAGTTTGCTAAAAAAAACTCCACATTAAACAGAAGCTTCATTTTCCACACTCTCAGTTCAGTGCTACACAGAAGTCACATATTAAAAGCTTTCTTATTAGCATTGTAAGATTTGAGAAAAAAGATTCTGCAGTGAGCTGCAACTATGTGTATATTAGAAATTGGCACCATAGGAGGAGGAACACAAGCACATGATGCTCTAAAACTCAGTGTTTTGTTGTAATCTGTCAGATATGGGCAATTTTTATATTTTTCTTTCAATTACACTAAGCATCCCTCACATTATGATGATGCTCCCTATGCATTCGGCCTACACAGCTTTAATGATTTACTGGTAGAATATATTTAGGTTGGCTAATTTAAATGTAGGAAGAACAAATTGCATGACTATTTGTAGGATAATATCTCTAGCGTTCACTTATGGACATGTTCTGCTCTTCAACCATACAAAAAATGCCTAAGCTACAAGAAGAAAACATTCGAAACAGTCTAAACAAGTTCAAATTTTTAAATAATTCAGGCTCTAGGAATCTGATTTCTATGAGAACACCACTGACTTTGGCTCTTCAGTAGCTAGATAGCTTTTGAAAATAAGGACTTGATCAGAAAGCAGCTTCAGGCAGAAGTTTAGTGCCACCGTTTAGCACCCGAGTACTTCATGCAAGTGCCATTTAGGAATATGCAGAGTTGAAACCCAAAATTACCCTATTCTATACCCTATCAAAACAGATACACCAAAGATATATCCTATAGATTTCATATACCATGCCCTACCCTCTCTTCTACATATATGTGCCCAAGTTATAAAGTATTCAAAATCAGTCTACTTTTAAAGTAATATAATGGAAAACTACTCTACTCTTAAAGGCAATTATAGCAGATTTTTAGAGGGAGTTAGGAAGAAGCGTTTTGTTTGCTGATACCTCTGCTTGCATGACTTTTTACCCAGATACAAGTTTCTAGACCTGATGGGTTTATCCAGGCTGGGAGGGCAACTGCCTGATGCAGCATGTGGACTTAAATAGGAGCGGCCTAGCCTCAAAGCTGGGCTGCTGCTCACTGTAAAGACCACAGGGAATTCGCTGGGTTGCTGTCATGGTCCAGATATGTTGAGAATATAACAAACCCTCTTGAGTCTTGATGGGTCCATGTAACACATTCTGCGAAAGTGTCTCTGAAAAATATGTAACCACAATCTGAAATCTTTGTATATTTCCCTTATTAAACTAGTTGATTCTTCTCATAGTACATAAAGTAAAAAGTGCATAAATTTGCCCAAATATTGTATGTAGATGAACATGCTATACGATAAGAGCAGATTATGGTTTTGTTTTAAACTAAACTTTTGGTTGGTGCACATATTTACTAAATATAAGTGCCTCGAAGTAGAATTCCTGCACCTAGACTGGAACCTACATGTCACAGAATTGCAGAAACACAGGATGGCTGAGGTTGGAAGGCACCTCTGGAAGTCATCTGGTCCAATCTCTCTTTTCAAGCAGGGTCACCTAGAGCTGTTTGCCCAGGAGCATGTCCAGGCAGCTTTTGAATATCTCCAAAGATGGAGACTCCACTGCCTCTCTGCAACCTGTGCCAGTATTTGTTCACCCTCACAGTGAAAAAGTGTTTCCTGATGTTCAAATGAAACATCTTGAGTTTCTATGCCTTTTGTCCTGTCACTGGGCAGCAGCCTGGCTCTATCACCTTTGCATCTGCCCTTCAGATATTTACATGTAATGAAAAACTCCACCGCTTGAGCCTTCCCTTCTCTGTGCTAACCAGTCCTAGTCCCTTCATCATCTTTGTGGCCTTTGCTGGACTGTGTCCAGTATATTCATGTTTCTCCTGTACTGGGCAGCCTAGAAATGGACACAGGACTCAAGGTGTGGCCTCAGGAATGCTGACACGAGGGAAGAATCACCTCCCTCTATCTGTTGACAACAATCTTCCTAATGCAGACCAGGGTACCATTAACCTTCTTTGCAGCAAGGGCAGATTGCTGGCTCATGTTCAACTTGGTGTCCACCAGGACTCCCAGGTCCTTTCCTGCAAAGTTGCTTTCTAGCTGACTGGTCCCCAGTTTATTCTGGTGCATGGGTTTGTTGCCCCGGGGTCCACTACTAGTTCCTGGTCTCCAACTTGACTTTTGTCCCACTGATCACCATCCTCTTGACCCAGCCATTCAGTTAGTTTTCAGTCCAGCTATCTGCTCATTCATCCTATATATCAACACCTTTTCTATGAGGATCTTATAGGAGACTATGTCAAAGGCTTTACTGAAGTTCAGATAGACTCCTTTCTTCAGAATCCGGAACTCCACCATCTTTTAGCCATTGCAGCCAAAGTCACCTTTCATTTTCACATCTCCAACAAGCTTCTCCTTGTTGGTGAGTATAAGGTCCAATAGTGCATCTCTCCTCATTTTCTTCTCTATCACTTGGTTTTGGAATAGATATTGCTCACTGGACTAGCATTCCTGTACTTCCTCACATTATTAGTACATCTTCTCAGTGTACATGACTACTAAAGAAGAATGAGTTGTTCAAAATGAGTACATGTACTCCATATTATTTCACAAGTTGGAGAAGAAACATATCTAGCTTTTATGACTCACAAGAAAGCTCTGGAACAGTAAGTGGGGAAGAAAAGGGCACTGAAGACCAAATGCCACCAAAGGAAATTTATTAGCAAGTAATGGGAAAAATCATCAGAGAAGTAGCATCACTCTGAATTGTAAATGAAGAGGAAAAGCTAAGTAGAATACTTGTTCACTCTTCAAGGGATCAGCTCTGTAATATTTACCAGATAGCTTGAGTGCTATAAGACACCATTTGTTTTCCCATCTTTCTGTTTTCTGAAATGTGCAGGCATTAATTGAAATAGAAAGGGCATGTAAAACCTCATACTGCTCTATATTGTTTTACAATGAAGGTTTCAGGTTTTAATTTTTTTTTCTCAAAACGCTATCGTTCATAAAAGAGATATCTTTCTGCTTTTAGCACTTAGTTTTCATTTCCTTCCAGCTAATGCCAGCAATAACTAGTTCTTCAGCAGCTTATTATTCATTAAATACTCATTTAAAACACCTTTTCCTCTGTGTACTTTGGACTCTAAATAGTGTTTTGATACCTAGAGCCTTCTACAGTATAAGCTCTTTTATTTTTTTCCAAATATAATCTAGCTTGATTTCTTTAAAACAAGATTTTTTTAATACACTTTATTTTATTTGTCAAATTTCCAGGCTTAGTTTTAGTTAAAACACTTCAGGGAAAATATAAAAATATTGCTCCCAAATCCAACAAAAGTAGGGCAAAAAAAAAAGATCCTATAATAAATCCCTTATAAATATAGTATTCCAGTGCAGTTTTACTAGATGCCCCATGTCTGTCAGAAATAAAAACCAAAATATTTCTGATTTGAAGTTGTAACCCAGATTCTCTAAAATCTTGCAGATGTATCCAATGTACAATCACACTACCTTTAAAAATAAAATATTAAGAAACTTTGATAATCTGTTTCATTTCAACATGGCATTAAGTTGGGTTCATCAACCATCTAGATTTAGGCAGCTATCTTCATTGTCAGAGTTAAGCAGGATTTTTGCTTGAAATTTCTTTATACTGGGGAGGCTCTCCCAAGGGACAATTCAGAGTAGCAGCCTCTCTCCAGGACACTGGAGAGACCGGTTACAAAACTAGCTCACAGACTTAGTTACCTAAATTTGAGATCCAAATTCCACCTTTTCCTCTTATTACTTTTTTCTACTGCAAGCAGAAAAGTAGACAGAAATAAACTTTTCAGGAAAGATCTTGGTTGTCCTGGTGGACAGCAAGTTGAACGTGAACCAGCAAGGCACCCTTTGCAACAACAAAGGGCAACAGCCTCCTGGGCTGCATTAGCAGTTCTACATTGTTTTTGCCACTACCTGATGGGAGTATGGGGAGAGACAGAGGCAGACTCTTCCAGGAGGCACACAGTGACATGACATGGGGCAACAGACAGAATCTGCACTTCCAGAAAATGTAATTAGATATTAGGAAAAAAATGACCCTCTGAGAGTGATCAAGCATTGGATCAGGATGCAGAGAGAGGCTGTGGGACCTCCATCCTTGGAAATATTTAAATTTTGCCTGGACAAAAGCCCTGAGCAGCCTGGTCTAACTTCAAAATCAGTCCTGTTTTGGCCAGGAGGTTAGACTAGTTTACTTTCAGAAGTCCTTGCAACTTAAATTATTCAGTGATTCTGTCAAAACAACAAAAACCTCAAAGCGGACATTTGCCACATCAGTTGTCTTTTCATGTCAAGCTGCTGCCAAAGGAAAGGCTACAAACAGTCACAGAAAACAAACAAACAAACAATTATGTTTTTTTTATTTTTGCAAAATTACTTTGTTCACAAAAGGATATAATTCTGCTCAGTTTAAAGAACAATAGTGGTTTCAAGAGGATCCTCAGATGCAAATGATCAAAGCTGGCTAGAGACCTGCTCCTGTTCCTCTCCATTTTTGGGCCAGATACATTGCCAACCAAGACTCTGATGTTTGTATTAGTCAAATATGAAACAGACTAAAAAGGCCAGTAAAGGTTTCCCAGTGAATCCACTCTTGTGACAGAGGAACATGTCTGTGGATGTGGAGCATCGTCAGGAAAGTCTGATTTCCTCACTTGTGCACTGGTGTTGCTTTAACTCATTTAGAAAGTGTCTTAGTCTCTAACCCACTTCAGAATGATAGGCATAACAGATGCAAATTTGTACCCTGTAACACATGTTGATGCTGATTAAAAACACAGTACAGCAACTAATGTTAATGAATTCTGCATACCATAAATAGTGAATTACCCTTGCCAGTACAAACATCCACAAAGGCAAACCTTGATAGAAAAGAGCATCAAAGAGGAACAATTAGAATCTCCTTTCTGAAGAGACATTACAAAAGGTTACTTACACAAATCTGTCAGTTACTCTTGACTTTTAACTACACTCCATGGGACAAATCTGTGTTTGAGATACCAACTCCTGTCCACAGTCTGAAACTCACAGCACTCATGGTAAGATCATCAGCATTACATGACTCATCCTTTCCACATGCCTCTTCACTTGTGCAGCTTCATAAGCTGGAGCACTTTAGTCACACTGGATCAGCAAGACATGAAACTGGCATTCAAGTCTTCTAAAAACCATGCAACCTCTTGTCAATGAAAACCCCTCTAATACATGGAACAGATCATCCTTCACTATTTAAGTATTCTTGGCCATTTGTTTGCATGCATGACACAACAAAACTATCACTCTCCTTGGACACTGTTATATAGTATATCATCCTCATTTTTGTAATATTACTAACTTCAACAAGCTTGTATCCATAAGTTTAGGGGCTTGGGTTTGTGTTTGTTTTAATGCATTTATCCACAGTGCCAAAGTTAGATCTGTTTGTTCTATGGCTGTTGCTGATATCCATACAAATTTTTTGAAAGTTTATATCAATCTTTGAAAAAGTATATGTTACTTCTTTTTTTTTTTTTTCCATTTTAATTAAGAGATCACAAAGACTAAGGTTCTCAAAGAAAATGCAAAGGAACTAGATGTTCAGCAGTCACTAAATAATGTTTTGGTATGAGACATGTTTTCAAATTCTTCAGCTTTTCATAAAAATACGGTCAAAATAAGAGAAATATCTAAACAGGATTTTAGTATCATATCTAAAATTATACGTTCAAGAGCAAAGGAGTAAGATTTATACAGACCTAATCATGATATTATTATTTTTTTACATAGACCTGATCACAATACTAAAATCTCACTTCAAGTTTGATAACAGACTTCTCTAGAGTTCATGCATACTGGATACTAGAACATCAGCTAAGTATGATGACTTGTGATCTGTAGACACTCTGATTTTGGGTAAATTGTCAAGACACAAAGAGAATCCTGGGAAGCAGTTCTAAACCGTGCATGAAGTTCTGTTTAACCCCTCCCCAAAACATTGAAAATAATTTTAATTGCATTCAGAGGATCTTTTTGTTTATATAAATATAAATATAAAATCCTTTAGGGACATTTCAGACAAGTGTTGGCATAAGAGAGTTAGGGAATAATACACATATGTTTCCATAATGTATATACAAAAATGTAGGGAGAGCATATGGTAGACAATATCATGAATATTACAGGAAAAAAAAAGTGCTGTGTACCCCATTCTCCATTTCTGATGAGAACTGCACATACAAGCAACATGGACAGTGTAATACTCCAAGTGACAAACCAGGTATTGATGGATCAGAAAATAGCAAGACAACTACCAGAGAAGTAGGCAACTTTTGAGAAGTACTATGATACCATGGTTATGAAAGACAAAATGGATCTAAACTATTGCAGCTTTCACTTTTAAAAAATAGACATTTGTCAGAGTTAGGGATGTCTGTCCTTCCTTTTATGGTACTTCAAGAACCAGATATTCAAGACCAGTTTTGTTGCTCTTTAAGCTGAATTGCATCCTCAGTTCTATCATGGAGGCATCCCAAAAGTCAATTTTATGTGGACGACAGGTTCCAAAAGAGACTTTATTCTAGCTGGAAAAGTGTAACAAATAAACCACCAGAAATAGGGTTTGTACTATTAGTTAGCACTCCGACAACATAAAATACAGGTTTGGATATCAGTTGAGGAGATTATTTGGGTATAACAGCATAAGAATAATGAGAATCCATAATGTGCGTGCGTACACTCACAAGAAACAAAATCAGAGGCCTCTCACTCCAGGATACCCAAAAGAAATAATCACTTGCCTGGGTCAGGCGAGGGCTCATACTTGCCTGGGTTAGGCAAGGACTCATTCAAGGATATATCCAGTAAATAACCACTCACCACAGGAGGAGGTGAGGTGCTCTCAATCCCCGGAAGTCTCCTGGATGGTGTCCCAGTCTAAGGGGAGGACTCCAGTTTCCAGACCCACTGCACAGAGAAGACCACTCAAAGGGGGTTTTCGGTGGGGACTCCATTTTATAGCCTGGTCAGTTGTGGCTGTGAGCATTACAACACTGTCCAGAAGCTTCTCAGCTTCTCTGGGCACCTCCTTTGTTGAAGACCGTGTCAATCGACTGAGGGTCCTACCCCTTCTTCCCCCCAGCTGGGTGGTGGTGAAGTCACCCTGCCCCGGGTTAGGGGACGATGTGACTGTCAGCACCTTGGCACCACCCTAGATGTGTACATTGGGACAGGCATAATTGGGCACAAAAGGTGCTAAGGAGCCATCAACTGCCCTATTGAAGGCTCTGGATCTCAGAGTGCTGTGCCACTGTCACAAGTTCCAATCAGGAAATTAAATGAAATTAAATCAATGACATTATTTTAATTTTATGTAATGTTCAATGAGAACAGAATGTGACTGCATAACTGCAGGTATTAACTATCCTCTAAAAACTGAATGTAACTACTAGTGTATTGTAAATATATTAGTATTGCAACTTTTTCCATTAATTTCTTCAAGAGTTTTCATTATCACTTGGGAAAATCTGAGGCAAGTGCACAGAGATTTGTTTCCAACACTTCATCCAACATATGTTTAGAAAGATAGAGACTTGGCTTTTGTGTTTTCTTTGTATTAAATGGGTAATTTTGACAAGAAATATCCTATTTGAAGTTAAGTTGGATATTGAAGGTCAGGAAAAAAAAAAAAAATTGTCCAAAAATGACACAGTTTTGATTCTTGAACGAAGTAATATAGGTTGTATGAAAAATACTGGTGCAAGAGACAATGGACCAAAGTCATAATCCCTTTTACTCTGACAGAATCCTAAAAGAGGTTTAAATGCAGTTTAAGAAAAAGAAACTTATTTCATTTTGCTGTGACTGTTCATGGGTATACATTTTATGAACTTTTCCATTGTAAATGGTCTAAGAACAAGATTTCACATAAAGTTTTAGAACACACTTCCAGAAATTAAATACTAGCTAAATAGCAAAAATTTAGGAATAGTGTACAGGAGCATTCTAGAAGAAAAATGGATGGAACAAAATGCTTTATTAAGACTACTACTGTAAGCCCAATGTAAAGAATTACATAGCAGATGCTCTGAGATAGTCAGTCTTACCAAGAGTCTCCTAGAGTGGGTTTCATTCAATCCATTAGAGAGGTCTGAAGCAGGACTCTAGGTCTGAAGGTGACAAAGGCTTCCTGCAGTCAGCAGAGAAAACAGTCACTTTCAGGCACAATCTGTCTCATACTCATTTCAACACCTAAAATAAAACCGCCTCAGCTAGTAGTGGGAGGTGCTGCTGAGGGTTCTCTGCCAGAGCTATCAAACAGCTGCCAACAGTTTGCACATTTATTTTCAGGATCTTAAATGCTCATTTCAGTTTTCAGGGTGCTCTCTTGGCCTGCAGATCCTCTTCCTACGAGCCACCCCACCAGCCTTGTGGAAAGACCATTGGTTGTAGTTAGAGAGAGCAGAGTTTCCATTTCTGATCATTGATTGGCAACCGATGGCAAAGTGAGTCGACTTTTATGCTCCCTACAGGTCACTGAAGCCACTGCTGTCAGCCCTGTGCAGTTCTGAAGAAATAACTGTGTTCATTATATCAAAAATACGTGAAATATCTGATTCATTGTACATCAGGGAAATATCTCTGCAGTTCAATAGATTCTGCATGAAAAATCTCTCTTATAAGAGGCTGGTTAAAAACGTAACACATGACATCAAAAAATCTGGGTTTATATATAATCCAAGATTCACAAAATAAGGGTAAAATTGTATAGCTTGCTTTTTCTGTCCATAACCCCATTCAAAATACTGATGTATTTTCAGATACCAAAAATTGAACAGACCTTCAGCCATAAATTGATCATTACATCTTGCTAGGATAAACAAATCAAAAGCACTTGAGACAACACATGAACAAAAAGAAAATAGGAATTCAAAGTACATATGTTGATTTCTTTTAATGCGAAATACGACTGTTCCATATTGTGAAAGGGAAAAACAGAAGCATCCAGTGGTCACTATTATATAGTCTTTTATGTTGACCAGAGCTACAAAGCTGTCAGTTTTACTGTGAAATATGTATTTCTGTCTTTATAAACACTGTCTGTGTTTAGAAACTTAAATCAAGTGATGTAGAAATTTTGACTTGTAGTATAGTCATAACTAACAACCACACAGAGAAGCAAAATTACCTTTGTAAAAACTGACATATGGCTTCCTCCTAGACAAATACTTTATTGCTCCAAAAGTATTTGCTACATTTTTAACAGACAATTATTATTAAAATAACATATTTTTACAAATATATTTCTAATTTTGGCATTCAACCAGTATGATTTTGGTTTTATTTTTGTTATATTTCTCACATAAAATTGCTTTTTACACTGTTTGTATTGCTTCAATTCTTCTTAGGCATTTAGACCATACCCTGTACAAGCTGATGGGCTATAATAACCAATGCTTGTTTTATTCCTTAGGATTCTTTTTCCAATATCATAAGAAGTAAAATTATTTGCCCCATCAGTGGCAGGAAAATAAGAGGAAGAGACTGGTTATTTACAAGCAGGTTTTGTCCAAATCAGATGCTTTTCATCAACAACCAAACCCAGTATCACAAACAAAGCTCAGACCTTAAGAGAAGGTTCGCATCAGAAACTGAGATTTTTTCTATTTGAGAATAGGCAGTGCAGCATCTTTTTAACTCAATGCAATGGTATTAAGAAAGTTGATAAATACCTGGTTAAATACACACTGCTGCATAACAAATGAGGTCTGCAGTCTTAAGTTTGATATTCTTCAAACTCACTCCATGGAACAGTTGAAAGTTGCGGATGTTTCCGTGTGTGTGTCTTTAACACGCGTGCTCACCACAAAGCATATATGGTGATGAACAAGCCTTATTCATGTTAAATTCAAAATCCCAGGTTTTTACTCCCAAGCAACAGCTCAAGCTTCAAACGTTTGGGTTTTGTTTGCCCCTTGGAGAGAAAGCTGGCCCTGCTTCACAGGCTTGAACTTAAAGCCATAATGGACCTACATCAGATAGACAGCTGTGTGTCTCCTCATCCCACAACTGGTCCAAACATCGAGTGAGGATCTATATGTCAGCACAGGCACTGATTGGAAAAGCTACCATGCACAGCTTTCCCTTGCACACCCCAGAAATCAGATCTCGACAGAAGGAACTCATGCTGACAAAGCAATGTGCACCAGTGGCAGTTCTGGTGGTCTCTCCTGCTCCTTTCCTACCTTGTCTTTCTATGGCTATCCTGGAAGAGAAAAAGGCTATTCAAAAGCCATTATGACCTAAAAGGGGGATGGCTATTTGCCTTCACGTTCGCTCCTCAGGCTATACTGTTTAACATTTCCAATGTGGTTGTCCAGAATAGTACCATTTTCATCTGTTATACTTTCTTGCCCTCTGCTGGAATAAACTATCAAATGAATGTGGAGAACTGTACCTTTTGAAATCGCTTTTCCAAATGATCATTAAAATTACTTTCTTCACACAGTGTTCACCCGAAACCAACATAAGAAATACTAAAAACAATTGTTTCTGACCAAACCACCTGATTCCTAACAATTAATCCTGACCCTATTTCAGAATCAGACCATCTTGTCTCCAAAATGTACTTGCTTCAAAACACAAGGAGAAAGTGGGGAAGAGTGGAGACCAAACATGTGAGAGGAAATTGAGGAACAAGAAATATGCCTGCATTTATCCATAACACAAGTGAAATGCAGGTGCTGGTGTTAAATGGGAATACAGGGAAATAGTATTTTCCACTTTACTAAATTATATTTGGGTTGTGACGCTTTAAGTCAATAAATGAGTAGCAAGTGTTGTTCCATTGTCAATAAACAGCATACATATGTTTTCCTACTCACAACTGGAGAATAATTCTTCATAACAGAAACTAGATTACCACTCTGCCATTATACCATTACTACAGGGACTTATTCGGGAGCCTTTTGAAAACTTCTAGGACAGAATTTTACCTCTGGGTTTTATGCCTTCAAAACCTCAGGCTTCTGACTTTCTCCAGGCACACACAGTTTCTCCTGAATAGCAGTTGGAAGAGGAGTCAGGTTCATTGGCTGTATTGTCACCATTCTCCTTTTCATCAAAGAGTAGTTATGGTGGATTAAAAAAAGTAATGTCACAGTGTCACAAAGAAGGAAGGATAGCTCTTTGTTAAGTATGCCGCTGGGAAGGACCTCTCTGACTTTTAATGCCTCTTCAGGCCTTTCAGGCAATCACAGTTCCCTCCTGTGAGCCATGAACCTTTGCAGAAAGTCTTTCTGTCATAAGTAACCTTCTGCTTTCTATTTAGTGACCTTAGTCTTCAAAATGACAGGATATTTCCATGACATTGAGAGATTCCCTTACACACACTTACCCAGCATGGAATGGCTCACATGAATAAGCATATCATATTTATGAAAATGGAAATTTGCTTTCAGCTATTCTTTTTTCAGTGAATACTTTCAAAGACCAAGTCTTAGCTTGATACTGCAGAAAGTAGCCATCTCTGCTGGGATAAAACAGATGGCAAATGGATGTAAGCAGGACTCACGTTTCTCTTTTAAGCTGCAGTCAGGTTCCTTTTCAGATAGTCAGTCTTTTTACAGTGACTGTTTCCATTCATCATGCTATATTCTGCTAATATCCACAAGTTCCTAGATTTGTTTCGTAAGACGAACCAGATTTTAAAGGATTTGTTTTGGGGACTACCACATTTCCACTGGCAGTACAGAGAGCATCTTCACTCCTGTTGCTTACCACTTAATAACCTTACCGTAACCACATCGTTTTACTCACAGTGAGGTCATGTTCTTTAAACTTTTTAAAGCATTATAACAACTGGGAAAAAAGAAATCCGGAAAAATTCATTCAGCCAGTCCTCAGCAGACTGTTAGAAGACTACTCATGGAGGGTTACAGACTACAGATGGAGATAAATTGATCCAAACTGCATTTATATGGCATTTATATGTAAGAGATGTTTTATAAATACAGCTATAGAACTGCAACATTCATGGCATCATCTTCTGTCAGTGTCAGCTTCCACACCAGAGCTGCAGAAATAGAGTATCTTTTTGCCTAAATTTATTTCCAAAAAGAAAATATCAGATGGTATTGCATGGTATTGCTCAAGAAATAAAAAACAAAGCTTTTCATTTCAAGAACATAAGTTCAGCCCAAGCCACTGGTGACCTGAAAGTCCTGTTGTGAATCCTCTAACAACCTATTAAAAAGGATTTCATATGCTAAATCAAATTACTTTGGTGTTATTTTCCTAATCTGGGGATATGTTCACATCACAAATAACATCAGCATGGAAGACAATCTTCTTAAAATTTTGAGACAAAAGGTCAGTGCTTAGATGAGATTAAAACTGATGTATTCTCATTTGCTTCAGGTTTTCTTCCTGTGTCAGGATGCCTGCACAGACGGATTCTCATGGCCAGCTCCTCTGGAGTGGTCACCCTGTTATGGGCTCCTACTGACAAAGGAAGGACAAATCAAGGCACTTAGTGAGGGATCAGGATTTGAATTTTTAAATCAGTTAAGAAGGAAGTCAGTGGGGATAGGAGTGTAACCCATTCTGAACTTGAGCTGTGGCACAACAAATATTTTTGACCTCAGAAGACAGAGGTGCCACACAGCCCTGTCATATTGCTTTATTTTTGTCACACCTTGTGTGTACATAGTATTATACACATTTCAGAACACAGATAACCATTCCTGTGCTACATGTTTTATGCAGTTCATACCAAGGGTGATCAAAAGTGATTTTAAGCAGGAGAAGTTATGGTGCCCAGTAATATTTACATTATGTCCCTTAACATAAAAAGGAGCAGAAGCTCTTGAAATCTAGCTATAAACTGAAAAGTTAATTTCTCATCTGTGTTATTTCACATACACACACAAAACACAAAAATAAATAAATAAATAAATAAATACATAAATAAATAAATGGATTGGACAGTTTACATTTAAAGCACACTCTGAAATGGACTTTCTGCCAACACCAGTAATGACTATAAAGTAAAATATGGCACTTCAGAACCAACCTGCAAACTGAAATTCAAGACTTTTGGTGTATGCCAATGCCCTTAGCAGCAATTATGTTTCAGTATATTTTCCAGAAAGATTTTGACTCATCTCTCAGGTTTTGCATTTTAATAGTTTCTTTCATGAGTAAAAACTTGATGCTGAATGTCATACAATTTTCAGAAGTAAAGAATTTTACACTCACTTTTCTGCAGTTTTCTTTATCCGGTGGCAGGAGACAGTTACAATACAGTATACTTAGGTCACTAATAGGTACCTACAGATGGTCCTGATGCTTCTGATGTTTCTTCAACAACTGCATGGTCTTGACATTGATAATATTTGCCTCTACACCAACAAGCAGCACGTTGCAAGTTCCCTGCACATTTGTGTTCTTATTTTGGCAAAGTGGTATTTTCTTAATGAGATAGGGTTATTTCCCATCAAGTAATAAAGTCTTACTCTACCCAGCAGGAATGGAAAATGGTGATTTACAGGTGTCTTCTAGGTTCCCACAGGAATTTGTTTTATGATTTTATGTATGTCTACAATTCACAGAAAAATATGATCATAAACTACGTTATCTAATTCAAGAGAGTAAATAAGATAAATTCAGTTTTAATAGAGATTGGTAACTCTTTTTAAAGTATTACTTCAAGTATTAAGTGTGATTACTGGAGTTCAAAGTCAAGTGAAGAAAGAGCCTTGTCTTGCAGTGCAAGGTACGCTCACATACTCAGAACTATCCTTCCTTAATGCATTTTTTCCCTTGAGGTCAGATGGAAGAAAAGGGGAGAATCTGCCCATTAAAAGCATCTCACCAAATACAGATGATCTGAAAGCATCATTTGGGATTCACCTTCTCTATGTAAGGATGCTCTGCAATACCAAATGCCTTTAAGGTATCAAAGAAGAGTGCTTTAACCCACATTAGACAGTCAAGGACTCTTCAGATATTATTTCTACCTTGCATTTTTAATCTTTTCTCTAGTTTTAGTTACTTCTAAAGGACAAGTCATAAAGTTTGTCAAAATATGCTCTACAGAAGGGTCTGTTCTACAGGCATTTTTCCAGCAAAGCTCCTTCAGCAGCATAAGCCAACATACCATTTCAAGTTCTTCGGTGAAACCCTTTTGTAACTAGTTTTGCCATTATCACCAAGTAACCGCAGCTCTTCATACATTCTGTTCTGCTGGCATAGACAGAGGTGCTGCACCTACACCTTCAGGGAGAAGTTAGAGAGGATTTGAGGCAACAAGCTGGGATCCAAGGTGGTGGACCTGACATGGGCAGGACAGTGCGCCCCAGCAGGACATGGTCTCAAGCATGTGCGCAGGGCCAGGGCAGTGATGGTGAAGGTTCAGTTGAGCAACCTGGATGAGGCTGGTAGTGAGTCAGGTCTGAGGTCTGTCTAGGGAGTTCAGTCAATACATCAAGACAGTAAGACACAGGACAGTAACCTGCCCTACCTAGTGCTCCATGACAGATGAAGAGACATGGGTGGGATAGGTCCATGGGGATTAGATATATGCAATGCCTGTGCTTACCACTGAAATAACAATCTTCACACACTGACTTTATAAAGGCCTTGGAAAGCCCAGGATACAGTAAGGATGAAAGTCAATGTTGAGTGGTGCAGAAGGAGCCATGGTAGTCCTACAGGAAGACAAAAGAATATAGCTTCAAGACTGTCAACTCTCACTGTTGTCCATGTAACTTGGGGGTAAACCATTATCCAGAAAAGCTATAAACACCTCAAAACATTCAATTGAAAGAAATCCAGAACTGACAAATTAGAAGAATCTTTAATATGAGGGCACAGACTGATTCAGACCAATCATTAAGAGGGAGTTATGCTGTGTTATGTGTTTCTGAAGATTTGAATATGAGTATCCTTTAATTTTTATATGTTTTTCTTCCATGCCAAACCACATCAACTCTATTCACACTCTGATTTTAATTTAATCCTCAGCAGTATAACCCTGATGTACGATCCTTATCTGTAAAGTAAATTCAGCAGAACTGCGCCCACACATGCTTTCAGCTGCTGTCTAATCCCACCTTGCAACAAACCATCCACTGCCACACGAGGGAACTCAGACTGAAAGCAGACCTATGGGAGAAGGAGAAGGTGGAAGGAAATCTATCCCACATTCTAAAATAAAGGGCTGATCTGGAGTGGAAATCCATTTAGTCTTTCTGCCATATCTGTTATAAACTGAGGCAGCTGGTGTCACCTCTGGGGTGGCTCACAGTAAAAAAGTGTTGCTGAGATCTTTGTGGACATGGTTATTTTTATTGGAAACAAAGGATTTGAACACGAATCATTATGACTTATGTTTAAAATAGAAAAAAATGTTATTTGAATAACTTGAAATTAACACAATTGTTCAAAAATATACGAAGTGTTTTGCTGAATTTTAATCTCTGTACTGCAAAAACAATTTTAAAAGATTATAGCCTTGCACATTTTTAGAGGGATGTAATCACACTGGCTAAAACATAAATTTCATTCACCACAATAATTTTTAATCATTCTGCACTGCACACACACAGCATTCAAATGTCTCTTTCAAATGTCAAAATAAAATTAATATTTATTACCATACCTCTGAACTAGCACATTTGCAAAACTGAAGCTCAGCACATTTTCTACTAAGCCATCTAAGCCATTTTGTATGTTCTCAGCTAAATGCATTTTCTAGAGCTATTGCTCTGCCTCAGGGACTCCTAGAATTTCTGAAGCACTTTATGGCTTGTTTCACTACATTCTTTAGGTGAAATCACTCAGGTCAAGTCAAGAAGGGGATCCCAGTTCCAGAGGTGGCTTTTCTGTGTTTTTAGCCTGCTGTAAACAAAGCCATCAGAATAATTGACATTGCTGAACCTTACACACACAAAAAGTAGCACCTGAACAAATACATAAAATTAAACATAGGTAAGTCATGCTCAAACCAAAATCTTTGGCTTTGACACCTCCAGGGCACAGGGGAAGTTCATGGGAGCAGGATGGGATCCGTAACAGCAGCTTCCCGGCAGGGCGGAATAAAAGCCAGATCCTAGATACCTCCCAGTTTGGGGAAATAAATAGCTCCAGATGAGAACTTTATTAACTCAAACCCACCTGGAAAAGTATCAAAAAAACCTGTGGGATCTCATCAGAGAGATAAGGTGTTGTTCCCAGTCTCTACTGCAATCTAAACATTGGAGAGTTTCAAATTTGTGTCTTTGACTTCCCTGATGTAGACCATGGAGAGGGAGGAGTTCCCTATATTCTTCTCTGCAACTCTTTTGTGTGATACCCTTCCTGTCAAGTGAATTGTAGCAGATCAGGTCTTTCCAGAGAGCCATGCAAAGGATTTTGTGTATCTACCATGACCTGTGTGCTGAGTTTCTTAGACCTCCTAGGATTTTTTTTACTATATTCACACTATGCAGCCAAACCTCAGGCACAGAAAATACTTCAGTGGGGGGAAACAAAAATCATGCCTAAATGCATTTATGACACTGGCCCTATGTCATTTGGAAGCACAAAATGAACAGACCCACTAGCATCTGCACTCCTAAATCACTTCACCGCCTTTGAAAAATCCCTCCCTTCCCATAAAAGTACTAGCTGACAAAGATCATCTTGTCAAGCAGCCTGCACCAAACAAAAATCCAAATATATGTGGTATAATTGTTTGTTACTGCTCATAAAACGATCAATCTGGCTTTAAATCTCTGGCATAGCAAACAATTAATACAAAGAGCAAAACTACAAGTATTCCTGCCATGGTGCATGAGGGAAGAGAGGGAGAAAGAAGCTCCTTTTGCTGCGTTGAATTCAGCTGACCGGCAGCTGCTATTTGCTTGATCCATACAGAACACTGTCAGCAGTTTTTATTGGCCAGTGTTTTACAGCAGAACCCCCTAACACCTCACAGCACTAATACTAGAGGATGATGGCTGCCTTTTTTATAGATGTAGCAAGACCCTGGCACTTGTTACATTCCTTTACAATGCGCCACTGAGGCTGTTACTCTTTGTTTGGTCAGGAAGGCAGACAAAGTCTGCACAAAAAACATGAATCAATAATCTTCTAACTGCACTTGTGACCCTTCTGAGTTTATCTTCTGTGAACAGTTTAAACAAATTAGTGTGACTGGAGGGACTTTTATCAGAAACCAAGACGCTCTTACACACCAGCTGTCCCACTGGAAGAAGAGTTACTGTTCGTTCAGCGTGGCAACAAATAACATCATTCCATGTGTCAGGCTGGCAAAACTTCCACTATTCCTCCATAAATGCTCATAACATAACGCTTGCAAATGCTTCTGGGAAGATAATACTCCTCTGAAATTATTGTGGCAATGATTCTTTATAGCTAAGATGCTCAAGGAAGTCCCTCTCCATCTGCAGACAAGGTACACAGCTAGCCCCACTGTCCTGTTGTGACCTTGCTCATGCAGCTCCTGGCAAACAAGCAAGACTGTCTTAATATAATTATACAAGTACGTGAAACCATCGTACCAAACTTCCCAGAAATCTTTGCTACTTCGCTGATGTCAGCACAAGGAGCCAAAAGCCGTAATTAACTTTTGATTGAACTTTGATCAGTGTGAATGGATACAGCCTGCGGGCAGGGCCTGGAATGGGAACTCTGCCAAACCTGCAAGCTCCTACAGGGAAGAGAAGCACCACTTGATGGTTATCTCTGATGGTTATCCCTCTCTTCAGGCATTTGTTGCCCTCTCCTGTTGAGGACAAGAGGCTGAGCTGGACTTTGGCCTTGCTCAGTGTGGTTTCTCTTTCTTTCTACGTATGGTAATAAGAATTTCTTAAAAATCCCAGCAACATCTGAGCAAGGCAGCTCAAAGCATCAAGAAGTCACAGAAGGGGAAATCCCTCCCCTCGAATCTGATCCCTAGCCAAAATTGTCCTGTTCTTCTGGGTTAACTTGAGCAGCCTTTGGGATCCCATGACATGGACATTAGCTTCCTCAAGAGGGACAGACAACGGAAATGACTGCTCCTTGTCTATCACACTGACACAGTAACCCCACCAAGAAATTGAACTAGAAACTTGGCAGGAAAAACTGCATATTGTATTTCTTCTGTTAAACATGGTATTATTAGTGTTATGGTAATTTGGGTCACCTAAATGGGCTTCACGTAATTCAATAAATTTAATTAATTACTTAATAAAAGATTGAATTTGGCCAGGTGTCAGTCAGCCAGTTAAACAGTGATTGACTGATATCCAGGGATAAAACACTCTCTAGAGTGGAGGGACCCCTTCACAGGGTTATGATGTCGAAGCAGCTTTGTTAGACAAAGGTGAGTCTTTTGGCAGTGGACATTCATGGTTTCAGATTCAAGGTCCCAAGTTCAGCCTCTGCTCTCAGTGATCTTCCCAGGGGTGTTCTGTTACAGGCAGACAAAGAAATGCATGAGCTGAATAAATTATTAATCAAAAAACATTTGTTCAGCTCTGTGCAGACACAATGCCTCTCTCCCCTAGGGCAAATGTCTTACTCTCAAATCAATCCAAAGTGCCATGAGGAATGGATGATAGTTTCACTTACCTCTGATTCACTTTAAGAACAGTGTATATGGCTAGTTAAATGTGCAATGCCTCAAAAAAAGACATCCAGTGTCACTGGCATTTACTTTAAAACAAAACCAACCAAACAAATGAACTAAATGAACCAACCAAACAAAAAAAATATTTTAAACCTTCAGAGACACAACTTGTCTACATCATTTTTTTTTTCATTTGTCTATATAGACAGCTTGTCCTTGAGGAACAGTTATGACAAATGCATATCACAGTACAATGATTTATTTTTGTTGATTAATTAGTTGCAAAGTAATGTGGAAAAATAATAGCTATTTCACTTATTGTAATCTTCCTCTTCGAGACATCTCATAAGTTCTTCTCTTTGCTTGCACAGGCTTTTATATACAAAAGATCAGATTTTGTTCCCAAAGCCCGTTGGCAATACAATATTAGCAGTCAACGTATGTCGAATACTGCCATTATGGTAAAGTAATAGCTACTGTTTATCCCTCAGCTGATTGTCAACACTGCAACATTTCTGGGATGGGTTTCTTTCAACCAGATGTAGATGTTTTTATCTGAGTTGGTCATCTTAGGCTCCCTTTAAACTTGAAAAGAAAAGACACTTTTACGGTACAGCTCCTTTGAGACCTATTTTACTAAACATGTGGGCATTTATTGCTGAGTCACCACATCTATTTCTAAAGCCAGTGGAGATATGTATCTTCATATGGGCAACACAGCCACCTGCTGCCTGGATCACACCTCAGAGATGCCTTGTCCTCTCTGTTGATTAGGGTGAATGGGAAATGAAGACTGTGTGTATACTGTACTTCCCACACACCTGTTTTTTGACAATGTTTACAAGGATAATTGCCAGGTTCTTCACCTAGAAGACTTCAGGGTTTTCTCCTGAACAGTTTTGTCCTTTTAAGATGAGAATGCCTTACAGTTAAGTGAAAAGAAAATAATTACTTTTACAATAGGAAATTTTAAAATGTATTTATCTTTATTTTGATTTGGAATAAAAATAAATTTTGAGTTTGCAGCAAAAGATACTCTCTGATTTCTTTGGTTTTAAAAGTTGTGTGTGCCAGTATCTGAAAGTCTGTTTGAATTATATTTTAATTTCTCTCTAATATGTTTTTACTATCCTACATGAAGTCATGCCATGTCAACAGAAGTTCATGTCAGCAGCTTCAAAGCTGAACTAGAAAACCTCCAAACATCCATTCTAACCCATTTTTCAGCAATCAGTATACAGTAGCCATTGTTACATTAATATCTCAAACCCTAAAAGATGTATAAATCTGAATTCATCAACATTAAAGTTTGTTTAATATTAAAATATTTAAACAGTATGTTGTGAATGTCTAGAGAGACAGAAGTGTCACACATGAGCAGATTTAAAATTCAGGGCCCTCTGCTTTCACTTATCATTCTATTATATCCAAGAGGGAGCTGAGCAATTAAGTATTTGACTAATTGAAAAGTTTTATTTGCGTCTCTTTGTTCATGCTTGGCTTCCTTCTTTGCTGTTTCTCTTTTCTACTTATGTTGCCACTCGTTGTATTTGAAACGGACTGAAGATCCTTATGGATAGTCACTTGAAGAATAATGCCTGCTTGCTGAACAATAATTTCTAAAGTCCATGTTGCCTTTGGACAGATCACCTTAACTTTTTTCCTGGATGAAATCATAAACTTCAAGGGAATTTTTCACATATAGCAACTGACCCACACAGTGTTAGTTTGTATTACTATGAACTAAAACCTTTTAAGAACATTCAGTACATGCAAACGCAAAGCTCACTAGAAAAGCAATATTAACATTTGTAGAGCAGAGATTTTTAATCTGGAAAATTCTAGATCATTCCAAAGATGACTGGTAGGATGTAAACTTCTAGTTCAATGAACTATGTGCTTTTGTTATACACATCTAACCCTTAAACACATCCAGCCAGGACCACAGGACACATGTCAAGGCACATTGTCTTGAACTTGAATGTTCATAAAGAACTTTTCACTGAAAACACTGAAGTGAAAGAAAAACTGTGTTGCTGTTTAAAGTCAACATGAAAAGTAAATTGTCAGTAAAAGATACAGCAAGATTAAAAAAAAAAAAATCTTGCTAGAAGACAGACATATGCCTCTTTTCTAAACTTATAATTTTGCTGTCTCTCATTTTTGTATTGAATTCCTGTTTAGACCTCAGACAAGAGGCTTGTTGATTACCCAGTTTGGGAGAAATTAGGAGATGAAGTCCATTGTGCTACACAAAAGATTTTATTTGTGGCTTTGCAGCTGGCTAAGAGCAAAATAGTCAAAGGCAGCATAAAAGCCATCCCACCTTCCTGAAATTTTGGTCTGTAATAACTGCTAATTTCTCAGGAAGTTTTCTAGTCTTCAGTTTACTCTACAAAACATATAATAAAGCATAAACCAAGTTTCCTGTTGTCTGAAAGACTTTTCATGTCATCTGAAGAATTTTTTTCCTTCATGGAACACAGAATCACGGAATCACAGAATTGCAGAATAACAGAATCACAAAATCACAGAATGGTTGGGGTTGGAAGCGACCTCTGGAGATCATCTAGTCCAACCCAACTGCTAAAACAGATTCACCTAGAGCAGGTTGCACAGGAATGCATCCAAGTAGGTTTTTAATGTCTCCAGGGAAGGAGATTCCACAACCTCAGAGGGCAATTCCCAGAGGGCAGTCTGTTCCAGTGCTCTGTCACTTTTAAAGTAGAGAAGTTTCTGCTCATATTCAGATGGAATTTCCTGTGTTTCGGTTTATGTCTATTGCCCTTTATCCTGTCATTGGGCATCATTGGAAAGAATCTGGCCCTATCCTCTTGACACCCACTCTTGAGATCTTTATAAGCATTGATAAGATCCCCTCTCAGCCTTCTCCAGGCTGAACAGACCCAGCTCTCTCAGTCTTTCCTCCTAAGATGCACCAGACCCTTCATTGTCTTTGTAGCCCTCTGTTGGTCTCTCTCTAGTAGTTCCTTGTCTTTCTTGAACTGGGGAGCCCAGAACTGGACACAGGACTCCAGATGTGGCCTCACCAGGGCTGAGTAGAGGGAGAGGATAACCTCCCTCGATCTGCTGGTCACACTTTTCCTAATGCACCCCTGGATACTGTTGGCCTTCTTGGCCTCAGGGGCACATGGCTGGCTCATGATTAACTTCTTCTGCAGCAGGAGAACCAGGTCCTTCTCTGCAGAGCTGTTTTCCGTCAGGTCAACCTCTAACCTGTACCAGTACATGGGGTTATTCTTCCCTAGGTGTAGGACCTTGCACTTGCCTTTATTGAACTTCAGTACGGTCCCCTCCACACAACTGTCCAGCCTGCCCAGATCTCACTGAATGGCAACACAGCCTTCTGTTGTATCAGCCACTCGTCCTAGTTTTGTACCGTCAGCAGACTTGTTGAGCGTACACTCTGTCCCTTCATCCAGGTCACTGATGAACTGGTTAGACAAGACGGGATCCAGTATTGACACTTGGGGAACACCACTAACTACAGACCTCCAACTAGACTCTTCGCCACTGGTCACAAACCTCTGACCTTTGCCATTCAGCCAGTTCTCAATCCATCTTGCTGTCCACTCATCTAACCTACACTTCCTGAGCTTACCTAGGAATATGTTATGGGACAGTGTCAAAAGCCTTGCTGAAGTAAAGGTAGACAACATGCATTATTCTCCCCTCATCTACCCATCCAGTCATGCCATCACAGAAGGCTATCAGGTTGGTCAAACATGATCTCCCTTTGGTGAAGCCATGTTGACTACTTCTGATAGCCTTCTTTTCCTCCACATGATTGGAGATGGTGTTCAGAATGAGCTGTTCTATCACCTCTTCAGGGATGGAGGTGAGGCTGATTGGCCTGTAGTTTCCTGGGTCATCCTTCTTGCCCTTTTTGAAGACTGGAGTGATGTTGGCTTTCCTCCAGTCCTCTCCTGTTCTCCTTGACCTTTCAAAGATGATGGAAAGTGGCTTAGCAATAACTTCTGCCATTTCAATCAGCACTCGTCCCATCAGGGACCATGGATTTGTGAATGTCCCATTTGCCTAAACTATCTTTAACCAAATCCTCCTCGATTAAGGCAGTTTTCCTTCTCCAGAATTCACCTCTTACCTCTAGGGTCTGGGATTCCTGAGGGCCAGCTTTAGCAGTAAAGACAGAAGTAAAGGCGGCATTCAGTAATTCTACCTTCTCTATATCCTCCATCACAAAGCCACCCACCACATTCAGCAGCGGGCCCACTTTTTTTGCTAGTCTTCTTTTTGCTACCAATGTACTTAAAGAAGCCCTTCTTGCTGTCCTTGACATCCCTTGCCAGATTTAATTCCAAGCAGACCTTAGCCTTCCTCACTGCATCCCTGTAAATTCTAACAGTGTTCCTATATTCCTCCCAAGTGGCCTGTCCCTTTTTTCCATGTTCTGTAAAATTCCTTCTTCCATTTGAGTTTTGTCAGAAGCATTTTGTTCATTCATGCAGATCTCCTGCTCCTTTTGTTTGATTTCTTGCTCATAGGGATGCAACAATCTCAAGCTTGGAGGAAGTGATGTTTGCATATTGACCAGGTCTCATGGACCCCCGACCTTCTAAAGCCATATCCCATGGGATTCCTCCAAGTAGTACCTTGAAGGGCCCGCAGTTTGCTCTCTTGAAGTTCAAGGTTGTAATCTTAATTATTGCCCTGTTTCCTTCATGCAGGATCCTGAACTCTACCATCACATGGTCACTGCAGCCAAGGTTGCCCCCAACCTTCATATCCCCAGCCACTCTTTGTTAGCACAAGGTCCAGCAACACACTTCTCCTCTTTGGGTCCCACACCACCTGTGTCAAAAAGATATCATCAGTGGTCAGCAGGAACCTCCTGGACTGTGTGTCTGGCTGTGTTGTTTTTCCAGCAGATATCCGGGCAGTTGAATCCTATGCAACAATCTTTTAAAACCATAGATCTTTAGGAATTAAAATACCATTGCAACAACAAAAAAATTATTGAAAGACTAAAAGTTTGCTCCTTCTCCAAATGAGAGATTACAGCAAGATTTGTCTGGTGCCATCTGTTGGCAAATTTTACCAGTTTTCCCTGGATCTTTTTTCACCTGCCAGTAATAAAAGTATAGTATCTACACATATTTCTCCTTAATTATTGAACAAAAGCCTGAAATAAACAGGAAAAGACACTGGAATAAAACATATAACCATTCTCACACACATCCTATACCACGACAGACAGGAAAGTGTATTTTGAATGCAGTAATGAGAAATCTTACAGATAATTAAGAATGCTCCCTAGTGATGCTCCTAAATACAATTGTTTCTTGAATAGACTCTTCATAAAATTCAATAGATTGTTTAGGCAACATGTGAACCATGTAGACTGGATGACATATTTTTGCATGCATCCTTACCACCAGTAATATACAGCTAATGCATCATATTCAGTAAAATGGCTTTAAGTGATAACAGGTGTTTAGCATAATGGAAACTGCTGCTAGTTGGTCAACATGTAAATTAATTTTGTTATTTACAGAACCAGATGGTCAATTCTAGAACACCAGCATGGGTAAAATTAATAAGCCTCTTCACTGCAGAACATGACGTCTCATCTGTAGCTTGATCAGTTTCTAGTTCCAGTTACCGTGTGAATTGCAAGAGTACCCCTCTGACAGAAAGATTAACTGACTCTCTGCCGAAGATTACCACACTATATATCATCAAGTAAAAGTGGGTAAAGGTCATACAAATGAACTTCATGAGAGATTAAGAGAAGTGGTAAGAAACAATGATGTTGTGCTTTTTCATTCTTGTACTCTGCTGCTTACAGTGTCAGTGTGATTTGCTATTACTTTCTTTCTGCTTTATTTCTTGTAGCAACAGCTTGATATTGCAGGAAATGCAATTCACCTACAGAGCTCAACTGTTAAGCCATTTCCATTCTAAGACAGAGATTGCTTTTTTTATAATATAATGTAAGTTTTTCTTCAAAAGCCCTATTTGAGAAACTCATGACCTGAATTAACCTGTGGTTCAGAAGAAACCCTTTTTCCCATCCGTAATCGAAGCTTGTTCAGATGAGATCAGGCACTTACACATGCATGCAGGACTAAGAAATCCCACTTGTTTGGATTTCCTGAAACAAAACGCACAGTGAAGATCTCTGGCACTACACCCACACTCCTTGGGGTAACACACTATGCCCAGGCTCCCACTCCCTGCATGGGATGTGCTCAGCAAGCGTGGTACAGCTGGTGCATGTGAGACACAGCACACCCCAGCTGTAAGACTCATGCAGGCACACACTACAAACAACCAACGGTAGCTCCTACCACTTTGCCAGGCACTTGGAAATGATGAGCAACAACCCCTTTATCCTCAAATTGCATTTGGGCAAAGTCTAAAGGCTCCAAATGAAGCCACTTCAGAGAAACCCAGGCACCTCAGTAGCACTGCATGCACTGAGAACGAGACACATCTTACTGCAGAAAGAACGGTGTCTCCCTCCTTGGGACACCTTCTTCTTCATCTGGGACTCCCTCCCAGTCTGCCAGGCAGCATTGGTCTGTCTGCCAAGGGCTGGGGTGACAAGGTGGCAGAGAAGAAGGCTGTGTTCACAGCCCCTGCAAATTGCAGAGAACTCCTAAACCAGCGTTTACTTCTGCAGGGCCTCTGCTCCCACAGGCCCTATGCATTCCTGATAAAACATTTTAAAGTTTTATTAATTTATGTATGCTAGAAAGAAATAGCAAATGATAATAATTTTGTGCCTCAGGTTTTCACTGCAGTAGGTTTCTTTGGTGAAGGCAGACGAAAGTGCAATCACTGTGCGCTGTGCATCTTTAACACTTCTCTTATCCAGGTTAACAGGCTTATCTTGAAAGAAAACATAGCAAATATAAATATAGACTCAATTCTAATCTATAAATATAAACGTTCAGACCTTATCCAGAACTTGAATCTCCTGTTTCCTTTTCTGTGTGCATCAAGAATGTTGGTTGTGTTTTGTGGTTTTGTTTTTTTGGGTTTTTTTACTTCCCTTCACTACTAGGAGCTTATGTTTTAACAATACAAAACCTTCAGTGACTTACTGAGAATTATCATGCACACATGAACTAATTTTTGAATTCAAACTACATGTCACTGTGAATTATTCAATGAAAAAGTACCATAATAAAATGCCTAAAATCCAGTGAGCCCTGCCTGTTATTTTAAGAAATCCTGTCTATTTTAGAAATATTTTGGTCTGCGAAGAAAACCAAAGTACTCAACAAGGTGAAGTAACAGACATTCCTATATACTGCTTAGGTGAGCTATATCACATACCTCAGTCCTCTCATCACAGATGGCTACAGTGCCTCTAAATACATTAAACTGTACACTAGCTTCATTCTGGAAAACATTTTTGCTGTTGGCATGCTGTGCAATGTGTGAGACAACAAGCAAAATATTTCATAGAGGAGTATCAAATTATTTTTAAATATGAGAAGGGTCTGGAGCACAAGTCTGATGAAGAGCGGCTGAGGGAACTGGGGCTGTTTAACCTGGAGAAAAGGAGGCTGAGGGGAGAACTTGTTGCTGTCTACAGCTACCTGAAAGGAGGTTGTAGCATGGAGGGTGTTAGTCTCTTCTCCCAAGTAGCAAGTGATAGGACAAGAGGAAATGGCTGCAGGTTGTGCCAGGGACATTCAGATTGGATATTAGGAAATATTTCTTCATGGAAAGGGTTGTTGGGCACTGGAACATGCTGCCCAGGAAATGCTGGAGTCATCACCCTTGAGGTGTTCAAAAGACTTGTAGATGTGGGGCTTAGGGAGGTGGTTTAATTATGGGATTGGTAGCGTTAGGTAAATGGTTTGACTTTATGATCTTAAAGGTCTTTTCAACCTAAATGATTCTATGATTCTACATATGTATCTCCAAACATCTGCAAAGCACTGTGTACTCACCAGCTACTTTGTCTTCACAATAGCGAGTCACACGGCATTAGATGGCCAATTTAAAATAAAAGAGGAAATCATGGTAAATAAACAGGTAATTCAAATATATGTAGGTCACTAACATACAAATGAAAGTTAATCAGCTAATTCAAATTAATAACATGTACAGAAACTATCAAGGTTCTTAACGCACAAAGCAGTAACATGCACCTGGATGCAAGTAAATGCTTTCAGCATTCTGGCTCAAGTGATTTATTCGAGGCCACACAAATCAGGGAGTAAGGACAGAATTACGAATCCAGGCCTACATTTATGAAGGCAGCATGGTCCAGTAGTCAGTTATAGCAACCTTGTGTTGCCCTATTAAATCAGTTTCTTACTGCATGACCCTAGGATGCTACACAGGTCTTGGGAAACAAAAGTGGAAAGCAAAACAAAGACTGCAGATATATATCTCCTAGCAAACATCGGAGGGAAGGGCAGAGAGTTTTCAGTCTGGAAATGCATGTTGCACAGAGGTCCCTAAACAGGTGATTAGCAGAACTGAGAAACCTGGGAACTGGTTGCTCGAAGAGTTGTGGGTTGCACTCAGCTGGGGAAGCAGTTGGCAACTGATTGGAGTGTCAAATAACCACTCCAAAACATCTGTTTACAGCCTGTGTCTCTTCAGTGACCTCATTTGCAGCACAAGGCCACAGACCGTTCTATTGATTTTTGCTTTATTCCAGCTGTTAAAATAAAACTGTGCTTACTAACAAGTGCATAGTGATTTATTAAACCATTCTGACCATAGATGACCAGATATAGAAATCACAGCTGCTGAACTCAGCAGCATCTGATGGAGATCCAGCTTTGAGGCAGTGAATGTGCATGTCCAGGGACACAGAAGCACTGTCCCACAGCTGCACTTACAGGACTGGTGGAAACTTGTATTCCCTCATGATATGCCTAGCAAATACCTTGGTGGTAAGGGGCACACAGAATTGATTTACGAAGTTCAGGCCAGGAATGAAGAAGAACATTCCCCTCCAGGAGTGCAACAGGCACATTGACATCTGCAGGGCTGTCTTCTGACACCCCACTGAAGAAAGACAAGCACACACTTTTTTCTACTGGGTATTTTCATCCCACAAATGCACTGTGTACATTCGAGAAGCTTCTTGCTCCTAGTGTCAAAACACTGCTGTGCATTTGAGACAAATCAGTACAAATTTGCATCAGTAATGCTGCATAGCTTCCTTCAAAACATGTCCCTGACTTTTGTCCTGCAGCTGGCAATTTGTTTCTATTATTTAATACCAACAGTGATATGCTTGAATAAGACTGTAGAGTAGTTTAATTAAAGTGTTAGATAAACAAAAAAAAAAAAAGCCTCTCTCTTGGAATACAAACAGAACAGTCAGAGAATAAAAATTAAGAAAGGAGAAGAGAAAAAAAAAAAAGGAAAAAAAGAAACAATTAACAGACACCAAACCTCTGATAAACCACCCAAGCAAAACAAGCTTCTCCCAAATCATAATGAGGGCTCATTACAGAAAAATCTAAGACTGCACAAACCACAGGGATTTCAGTAATTGTGATCATCTTACTTACCTGAGACTCAGTGACAAGAGAACAAGAGGAAGGTGAAATTGTATAAGACATTGGATAAAGCACGTGCTGTTCTCCATCATTTATAGGAAATGCTCTGTTACATTTTCCCCAGGTGAAATGCCCAGCTAAAGTGAACGGGCCATGCTCGATGTTCAAGACTGCTGGGGGATTTGGCAGCGCCGGTGCTGGCAGAGCTCCCAGGCAGCTCTCAGGGGCCTGCACTTGCGGTACAAAGCTGAGCTCAGGATCCTGACCAAGCTGTACACATGGGCCTTGATGGTAAAGCTTGCAAAAGGAAGGTTAAGGGCGGTATAGTAATGTCAGGAGACAGAGCAGCAGCTGGGTACAGGAATATCTTTACATAAAGATGACTTCTAAGCGCTCAGTAGGGCTTAGAATAAGTACCTGTGTGCAGCGGTGCAGCACAGAGAAGCAAGCTCCTAAAGTGCTTTAAATATTTCTAATGAAAATTAAGCTCTTTTCCCATCACTGCTTCAGGACAGAATTATGTCTAGTGTAAAGAACAGAAAGAAAAAGGGACTGCATTTAGTTCACTTAGGAGCACATAAAGACAATTGTTGCTTTAAAAATTAAGCTGTGTAAATACTGCGAATTGTGTTTAGGTAATCAGAATACAACATTACTACCATACCAGTATCTCAGCCATAGCGAGCTATTAAATCCTCTCAGCTACTAGAAGCAGAGAATTCAGGATCTTTCTTTTCTATCTCAGAAACCAGTAATCCAAATAAACCTGACATACACATAAGGTTGTAGAATATGCACAAAAATGTGAGAGAAGGTCAAAGCCAATTACAAAGAGCCTGAATAATATTCCAATGTAGACCTAAATCTTTAAATATTACTGTATATCTAAAAATATGAAAAAAAGTTATGTGATGTATGAGGAGTTTTACTGCTTGGTAACTGGGCAAACATTGTTGGTCCAATGTGCAAAGTAGTTTTGCCAACAGGCAATTGTATTAGGAATAACTGAGGATGGAAGTCAAACACAAAATTAGGTGGTAGTCACTAACAATGCAAAAGGAAAATCTGAGAAGGGATGGCTCTCTATGTTTCATAACAACCTGCAGCATTATTGCACTTTTCTCTAGAGACTTCAAAGAACACTACAAGCAAGACTGCATGCGGTCACATCTTGGCAGGACACCAAGACCTTCCTGCTCATTCCACAGATTCATTTTTTTCTTAAAAAATAGCTTTCTATCCTTTAAGACTGTCATGTAAACTAGTGAAATAATACCTAGTTGAAACAGGCAGTCAAGCACCAAAGATAATTATCTCTTCTTGGTCTCTGTGGATCCCTCACTATCAAATTGTGGCAACATTTCTAAGATAAATTTAATATCTGTACACTGTGTGAACTGCAAATTTTAAATCCTCAAGGACTGTTAACTAACAGAGACCTCCAAGAGCAGGAGCAAAAGAAACTAAGGAAATCACACCATCATGCCTTGGTAGGATGCTGCCCACCTTCTACCCAAAGTTCCATGAATAAGCTAAAAGGGAAGACTTGTGTTCCAACCTAATTCTCACCTGAGAGGTCTTGAATCCCTATCCCAAGAAGATGCCTTGGCTATAAAGGCATCTGGTTCACAACTTCCCCACTCTTTGTGTTGCATCTAGAAGGTCTTATGTCCAGAAAGGACCTTTTCTGAAAACTCTTTCATAACTTTGAACAGAGAGTATTCACAAGGGAGTGTTTAGGAACAAAAATGCACACTTCTAAAGGTGCCTACATGGCTTCAGAGTTTAAGTCTGACTTCCCAAGTCATTTAGGAACTAAAGGCAGGTCCTCTGAATCAGTTTCTATTGATATAGTTAAACTAATGCATGGCACCAAGAGTTATGATGTCTGATTGACATGCTATGTCAGCAGAGCTCCTAGCATTAATGCTACTTGACCAGTATATCTGGAATTTGACCAATTTAGCTTGTTCCACTCAGAGGGTCATTTAACGTAGTGGTGCTGATTTAATATGCATCATTTTACAATTCTTACTGAATTTCCTCTTGGAGCACTTATCTGCACTAGAATATTGATATTTCCATAACAGGAAAGCACTAGTAGTGCACATATAGCCTCCATATAATTTAAATTTAATGGGACTTGATTTCTGACAACTACATATTTAGATATCTAGGCACTGAAAGATTAATCTAGGGGCTGAGGTACTTTTGAAAAATTCAGTATTACCTACGTATACCCCAAGACATCAGATTTCTTTCCAAGACATCCTTGAGTTACTTACAGGTATGGCTCTCTAGATGCTATGGGAAATTGGTGGCATAACCAGAACTGGAATCCGGGAAGAGTAATTCAGAAGTCTGTACATTAACTACAAAACAACTTTTCTTCACTTTAACTACTTGCTTCACTCTTCAAATCAATGCATGCTGACCAGGAACTAACATACTTCAAAAATAAAATTTTCTTAAAGAAGCTGCAAATCCATCTGTAAAGTCTGATCAGAAGGGAAACACTAACCTCATATTTTTGTAATCTTTATAACATTAATTATATTTTACCAAGGCCTATTGTGGTCTATATTCTAGCCAGCTGTTGGTAGTAATTATTGACTGGAGGTATATGCACACTTATTTCCATTTATATGGCAGGTTTTGTAACTTTGTAAGACTCTTTCATTTAACATTTGTAATGGTAGTGTCTTTTTTTAATAGATAAGAAATTTGAAGAACACAATAATATATACTCCTAAGGGACAAGTAGCGCTTTCATAAGATACTGACAGAGATAGAATAATTCTTTACACAAGCTATATTTTCCCCACAAATCTATACTTTGTTCAATATTTTAAACTGGTAGCTTTATTCAGTGCCTCTTCTAAAGATAATTACACTACTCAGGATTCATTACACTGAAAAAAAATATACTACAAAGATACAGCAAATTACATTTCAGGAGCACTTTTGTTTCTTAATTCATCAAAAGAATTATGGAGTGTTGTACAACTGTAAGGGCCATAGGTCTAATGGACATTTCAGCCCATCTGGCCTGCTAATGACAAGAAAGACACTGCATCAAACAAGCCAGCAGGCTAAATTCTCCCAAAGCTACACTGAAATGGATGGGGTTGGGCAACTGTGTTTAAGAGCAGTTTGACTCACTGACTTTAGTGGAAATTGTGCTAGTGCATGTAAAAGAAGAAACAGATCCTTTTAGCTTAAATCTAGTAGAATGAGAGCCAGGGTTATTATCTCATTTACACTGGTAGGGGCCATTTGAAGTGATGTTAGAGTGTTAATGCAAACTGACATTCCTTCTGTCTTTCCAGCAATCAATCTACTGCTATGTACATCATATATAATGTCTATTGCTTTAGTGAGTAAAAATGTTCATTTTAAATACATAATGTCATGCATCTATCTTTATTACAACCAAAACAATGAAAGTCTACCATCTCGCTCTACAGCCTAACCCCTATTTTTTATTAAAGAGAATTACATTATTCTGCAATAAGAAACCTAATACATGCTCTCATTTTAGTGAAATTACTAATGCTGATTGAGTTTCCTGGAAGAATTACTGAACTTCTGTACTTTTTGAGATTCCAACTTAATTCATGCACTTATTATGATAATGTGTTTTCTTATTTATTACACCAAACTGATGTATTCTCCCTAGGAAATGTGTAATTATTAGACAGTACCTATTACAAGAACACTGAAAATTGGTATTATATGATGACTCCATGCAGTTTACACCATCCGTTCTGTATTTCATCTCCTGGCTTAGAGTCATCTAGGTAAAGAACTGGCTGGATGGCTGGGCCCAAAGAGTAGTGGTGAATGGAGTCAAATCTAGTTGGTGGCCATTCATGAGTGGTGTTCCCCAGGGCTCAGTATTGGGGCCAGTTCTGTTTAATCTCTTTATCAATGATCTGGACAAGGGGATTGAGTGCACCCTCAATAAGTTTGCAGATTACACCAAGGTAGGTGGGAGTGTTGATCTGTTGGAGGGTAAGAAGGCCACATGGAGGGATCTGGACCAGCTAGATCATTGGACTGAAGCCAATAGTATGAGGTTTAACAAGGCCAAATGCCAGATCCTGCATTTGTGTCACAACAACCCCAGGCAGTGCTACAGGCTTAGGGAAGAGCTGGATCAGCTGGATCTGGACCAGCTAGATCATTGGGCTGAGGCCAATTGTATGAGGTTTAACAAGGCCAAATGTCAGATCCTGCACTTGTGTCACAACAACCCCAGGCAGCGCTACAGGCTTAGGGAAGAGCGGCTGGAAAGTTCCTTAATGGAAAAGGATCTGGGAGTGTTGATTGACAGCAAGCTCAGCATAAGCCAGCAGTGTGCCCAAGTGGCCAAGAAGGCCAACAGCATTCTGGATTGTATCAGGAATAGTGTGGCCAGCAGTACTAGAGAAGTGATCATGCCACTATTCTGGGCACTAGTGAGGCCCCACCTTGAATCCTGTGTTCAGTTTTGGGCCCCTCACTACAAGAAAGACATTGACGTGCTGGAGAGAGTTCAGAGAAGGGCAACAAAACTGTTGAGTGGTCTGTAGCACAAGTCTGATGAGGAGCAGCTGAGGGAACTGGGGCTGTTTAGCCTGGAGAAAAGGAGGCTGAGGGGAGACCTTATTGCTCTCTACAACTACCTGAAAGGAAGTTGTAGCATAGAGGGTGTTGGTCTCTTTTCCCAAGTTGCAAGTGATAGGAAAAGAGGAAATGGCTGCAGGTTGTTCCAGGGGAGGTTTAGATTGGATATTAGGAAACACTTCTTCACAGAAAGGGTTGTTAGGCATTGGAACAGACTGCCAAGGGAAGTGGTGGAGTCACCATCTGTGGAGGTATTTAAAAGACATATAGATGAGGATCTTAGGGACATGGTTTAGTGCCAGATTTAGGTTATGGTTGGACTCGATGATCTAAAGGGTTTCTTTCAATCAAAATAATTATACGATTCTATGAAAGTTCCATTAAATTTTCATATTATCTAAATTATCTAATTAGATAATTATAGTACCAATTTCACATTAAGATATAGGAAATAAAATAGGAAGATTTGGCATTATTTTTTCAGGGTAACATTCCTTCCATATGTGAGGGTACTATCCCAAATCCAGTCCACTGAATGCAGCTTAGCCAATAACAAATGTTTTAGGAACCTTTCTGTGAAACCGGGTTAAGGTGTTTCTACAGAAGAATAAGCAAAAAGGCAACTGTGGGTATCACTTTTCTGTTCAGATCAACTTACACGTCCCATACTCTTCATCCAACAAAAGCCAGGAGATCCATAAATTAGAGGATCCCAGAGTTTTATTGTTTAAGTACTTCATGATTGTTGATAATCTCTCAGCTTGCTGTTTTATTTGAGCTTTTATATCCAGAGTTTAAAACACCAGAATGCTTCAGCTACAATTCAAAAGTTAGAGTCTTATAAAAATACAGAGAAAAGCTTAAAGATCATGAACAAGAACCCAAAAGAGGACAGCAAAAAACAAAACCCCACTTTCTCATATGTATTTAATTTTCAGTGTTTTCTTATCTTAAATTTGTAAGGCTCTTCTTAAGTGCTCTATGCCACTGATAAGTAAGCAGTCTCCTTTGACACATGGTGGGCCCATGAGACACTAGCAACTTCCAGCACCTGAGGGACAACAGATGTAATCCAGAATAGTCCTGGACCACCTTCCCCATCCTAGCTAGCTCAACTGGTCACAGAAATTGTGGTCTTTCACCAACACAAAACCCTTCAGGTCCCAGTTGCATTTAAACAGTGTTGATTTACAGTGCAGTCACTTTCAAAGCTGCCATTTCCCAAGGATGAGAAGATATCTTCTAGGCATTTTTAATCAAAACTAAAATGCTTAACAGTAATGAAAATGTTTACTGAACTAAACGAAATCTTCCACTTAGAATCAGCTCGATATCAAACTGCACTTTGTGCACTTGGCGCTTCATGAATCCGGCAGGTTCAGAGTAGAGTGCCTGTTGCCCTGAGGAGAGAACCTGCTTGGCCCTCTGGTCTGCTGCATGGAGAAAGCTCTCAGCGGTGTGAGAGGGTGCAGAAACTTTCCACAAATAAAACGTGCTGGCTGGTCATGAGAGAAACTGTATTTAAGGGAAAAGAGAGCTAATGTGTTCATTACAATGATTTTCCCCTGATAAGAATTATTCCACCCAGTTTGAGGAAGTCATAACAGTGAATTAGCCTAAGGAAAAAAAAAAAAAAAAAAAAAAAAGAGCTGTATTTACTGCATTACTAAGCTTAGAAAAGAACTTATAGGACCTCACAAGTAACCATGAATATTTTACATCCCTAGCTATTATGGTAATGTTGTTCTGGTTTTGTTTTTCACCAACAGAGGAAGATATTTCTTCAGTGTACACTTGTTGTGCCAGCGTGGAGGAAGTTCAGTTTACATTTCAGTGATGAGGCACATAGCAACAGCAGATGGTATTTGGAGCACAGTGAAGATACAAAGACATCAGGGGAGCTGGAAGAGAGAATCTGAGCATAACAAGCTGCTTTATAAGCCCTCCCAGAAGAAAGGGTACACTTCTAAACCTGTTTACTTGCTAACATTGTTTTCAGTTACTGTCTAAGAAAGGATAACAATAAAATACACTAAATATTCATTCAGAATGCTGTGATAAAGCCTCAAAAGAAACCCTGAAGTATTTTCTTTTTTGTTTTCTGTCCTTTATAATTTCCTCCTTTATGCATACTGTACTCCCTTAACAGGAAAGAGTATTACATGGGTTTGGCAAACATGCAACTGAGTTGCAGAGGGACAGGAGCAGCCCCACTGGAAGTCTGTAGTACTGCTAAAAATTCATCCAAAGTCTCCAAGCTCAAGCTATAACACATTAACCATGATGCTGTCTGTAGTAGAGACCAATAAAAGGTATTTGAATGTGGAGAAAACCAGGAAACAAGCAGTAAGCAAGATCTGGTGGGAGTTTAGCTGGTTATCCTTGGTATGTGCTACAAGATAATTAGGACCCTGGGTTTCATGGGAAAGTTAAGAGATTTCAGGAGGTGTCCAAAGTAACCCACAAAGGGTGCCACCTAGTATAGGTGACTGAAGTCCTAGATTGCTCCTGAAAACTCATTTCTCTTGGAACTTAAGTGTTGGCAATGCTACTGTTATATGTCTCACCCAAGTCCAGAGTTAAAGCAAAAAGTAGCTCAAATTGTGAGTGCAAACAGGTGGCAGATAACTGGGCCATGTGTGGGGGTTGATGTTCCAAGCTGAACTTCAGAGGTCTTACACAGAAACCTGCTTCTTTCTAGGTGCAACCAGTATGGGTTGCTTGTAAATTTTGTTTATACCTGGAATAAAAGAGGCATGTCCTGAATCCTCCAGTGAATAGAAACATAGAAGACAAAACCAGCAATTAGGAGACTGACCAAGGTTTGCGCTTCCCCACATAGACTATTTAGATTGGGAAAGGGGAGGGTTTTAGGGACTCAAAAAGCAAAAATCTTGGCTGAAGGAAGTGTCCCAGCAGTGGGGTAGGTTCCTGGAGACCAGAGCTGTGTGGAGATGAATTCAGGGGGATGCCCAGTGACCTTAGTTCCTAACACTCAAGCTGGTTTATGATGATCAGCAGCACAGTAGGAACCAGCCCAACTTTCTGACCAACCATGCCAGCCCAGTAGTGACCTCCCTGCCAGAAAGGGATGGCAAAATCTAGTGACCATAGTACAAGGAACAGCAAGGGAGTGGGTGCCTCAGATAATTAAGTAGTATAAAACTCTCATCTCACTAGTTCTTAAACCAGCCATTGTGGAATGTCATTCACTCTGTCTTGCCTGTGGCACCAGAGTCTTAGCAGTACTCTCATCTCATCTAGATATGGTCATGGTGACTTAGGCAAAGGAAGCCAATTTTTAAAAGTTTCTCCAGGCTTAGACTAAACAGAGGTGATCCTCAGTCTAGAGAAGTTTAGGTACGCAAGTACCTAAGAGACTACAACAAAGGCTTTGAATACACTTCAACTCTAAGTTCTACATTCACCTGCAAAATTCTTTACCAACTCTTGCTGTATGAGGAAGGTTCACAAAGAGATCTTAGACTTTGTGAGACACTCTACTGCAAAAACCACCTGAAAAGAACTCTACTTGACCTCCCACCTACCACTAGAAGTTTCAAAAGGAAGTAATTTCTCTCTGCCTGGATCAGGGATGAAACAGACTGATAGTTTTAGCTTTGTTATTCTTACTGTGGAGCAGAAATTATGAGACAGCTAATTTTAAACTGCTAACTTGTCATTAAGTAAAGAAGCAATACTAATTGTGATCAGTGATAGACAAGGATTGCCTGGAGGAAAGTTTAAAGTTGATGAGAAAAGTTTTTGTAAATCTCACAATGAAACCATAGCTTCCCTGTTTGTCAGCAGCAGTCTGAAGATAATCGGTATTTCAAGAACATATGTAGTGAACAAGGATTGAGCTTCAAGGTACAGAATTTTACCAGCTTTTTTTTTTCCTTTGTATAATTTGTTTTCATTATTTTAGCACCCATGAACTATAATCAAGATGAGCATCCCAGTGCCTGCACATGAACATTTGGGGGAACAAACGAAGCAGCTGAACACTTATCATTTGTTTAACAGCTAATGCACTGCGGTATTCCAGTCATTGGTGTTGCTCTGTAATTCCTCAACAACCATCAAGTGGTTAGCCCTTGATAGGATCTGACTTCTTAATGGCATCCTGTGAGGTCACTCAGTCTCTGGAGGAATAAACACATACAAAAATTACACTACAGTGCTTCAATTAATAATTTCCAGCATGATTGTCCAGAACATTGAAAATCTGATTCTATTATTGCTTTAACTATATGCTTGTATCAAAAATGAAGTTGTTATTAACAGACAAACCTGCAGTTTATATATATAGACTATAAAAAATTTCTATTTTTATAAGAACAGAATGGTATTAAAAACATGCTGCCTGTGAATATGAGCTCACAAAATAACAGATGTTTTTCCTTTTTTAAAAAAGTATTAATTGAATTCTTATTTTGACGTTTTATATTATGAATCAGGAAATTCAAAGCATTTGAACCACAAATTTTCTAATCCCCCAGTGCTACTTTACATGTTCCAGGTTATATGCAGATATATTACAACTGTTTAGTTTATAATATAGATGTAAACAATATTTAGACAAATTAATGCATGGTCTAATGCTAATTAAATCAAGAGAGTTAGAACAAGAATGAATTAAGCCCTCTGATTTCTGTTCATATTTGCATTGTACATGTGAAATAAAGGTGGCTTTTTTCATCACAGTGTACAGCACAGGTCTAAAAAATCATGATTATTCATATTTATATTTTTACAATTATTTTTATTAAAGTGAGCATGACAAAATACCTGCTATTCCAGTGTAGTCTAAACCCTTCAGGAAATATTGCTCTCTCTTCAGTGTCACGGGCAAGGAAGACTGGTTTCTACAGACTGTTTGTCCAGCCACCGACATTTCCATTCTGTCCACCAAACAAGGCTTAGGATTCTATCTAAGGATACTGAAATAACAAGGACAGATCTGGAGGAGATCCAAAGTCTGCAACAGACAGAAGAAAAGAAAGGCATCTCTATGAAAATTTGACTCAAATCTCTATATCTGTCTTGTTAACCTTCCTCTCAAACCCCTTCGAATTGAAGCCTGGAGTTTCTCACAGCCATGTTGATACACACATTATGCTTTATTCTTCCGAATGCTTAGCGTCAACCAGTTAGTAAAATGCCATTATCTAAAAAATAGATGTAGTACACAATATAGTCATATAGGCATACATACACATACCTGAGCCAGAACTGTAACCTGTACAGTGGATGCCTTGCTTTTTAGTGTAGGTCTCAAAGCGTAGCCTCCCCAGGAGGCTTTATGAGAATAAAAACCTACTGAACTTTGATATCAGTGTTTTAAACATAAAAGTGTAACCTTAAATGTGGAATAATAACCAAGGAAACACACTGTCTTATATATCAAGAATCAGTTAATTTTATCTGGTGGTTGGGCCTAACAGCAATTTCCTGAAAGGAAGTACTGCAGATTTATTTCTGTCCAACCAAGCAAACTGATTTTACCTTAAAATAAATTTATTCCTTTTATTAATGTTAACACTCTGGGACTTGGTCTGCGTCTTACTTATTTGTTGTTTGTTTGGTTGGTTTTTTTTTAAATACTGAGAGACACAATCGAACAAGACCTAATGAGAGTCAGATGCCACCACCTCAATTCACTGTGAATGTCTTATTTGGTGCATAATGACTTGTGGTAGCACTTGCCAAAGGGAAGGTTATGGGGTTGAGAGGCCTGTCGCCCAGACCCACAGTCCCTCCAAAGGGATGACTGCCTTTGACATTGGTTTCATTTAGCATCTGAAGGCATTAGTCTTATGTATTTGTTGCATGCTTAATAACATATTGACAAATAACAGTAGTCATAAATGTATGTGAAAACAAGGAACAATATATGTAAATGTTTCATATACAGAAATGGTATATTAGCTTCCCAGACATGAAAAAAGTCTCTGGAGAAGCAATGCTTCATTTTGCAAACATGAGAGTTGCCTGCAGCTCTCCTGCCTTGATCCTTTGGACTCAAAAGCAAATCAGAAGTAACAAGAGACAGTTACTACTCCAGAAAGAGAATGTTAAATATCCCTCAATTTAGACTTGAAAGAATGGTCAAAATCTCAAACAATGTGAGTCTCACAGACTCAGCTCCTCTTCTGTGGGTGCACTCAAGGCACACAACAAGGCTGAGCTCTCAGTCACTTGCTCACAACAGTTGTACAGCCAACAAGCTTTAGACACTGAGGCAAAGAGAAAAATGTTCAGCTTGTGTCTTGGAATAGCCAGATTAAGCCGATCTTTTTCTCCTGCATCTTTGTAAGCAGTCACCATCCTCTCATGTGTTCTCCTCCAACTGGCCTTGACTTGTATAAAACAGAATTTCCATGTCCCTAGCTAACATCAGATTATTCCATCCCTACAGTATGGTGATCTTTAAATAAAACAGGTTACTGGAATAAATTGGTGGTAACAAACGTACTAATACATGCACTCCAAAGAAATCGCCTGTACTTTCCTTTAGTCATTTAGGATGCTCTGAGAGGTGGTAATGCAAGGATGAAAAAGAAGTGTCTTCTAGGGACCTGCTTTAGTGAGAAAACCACTCTGACATATGGCAGTAGAGATCATGCTTGGAAGCCAAGGGAATTTTTAACATTTCTTCTTCGATGATTTAGAGAAGCTTGCTTGGCATATAATTGGACCCCATCAGCACATAATCTACTGTTAGAATAATTGCACGCCTGTGTTCAAATCATCAGCTTTCCAACTTCTTTGCCAGATAATCTCCTCAGCGTGGCTGAACTAAGTAGTAACTTTTCAAACACCAAAGGTTAATTAAGTTTTCCACAAGTCCATGTGTTGCTGTTTTGATAGAAACCTTTGGAATTATTACCACATAACCTTATGCATTTTCATATC
This sequence comes from Streptopelia decaocto, assembly GCF_964273445.1. NCBI lineage: Eukaryota > Metazoa > Chordata > Aves > Columbiformes > Columbidae > Streptopelia > Streptopelia decaocto. Next base: position 154,636,730 of record NC_138663.1, read on the forward strand.
AATGTGTTTTATGGTAGGATCAGCATTTAATTTCAATATTTATTGCAGCAGAATACGGATCGTAAGACTTCAGAAAGTGAAAAAAAAAAAAAAACCACAGAAGAAAATATTTTTTTGTTAAAAATATTTTGCTTAGTTCAGCTCTGTGCACTGAAGTTTTCTTTTTGTTGTACTTTGCACTCAGGGCCTGACCAGAAATGCTCAAGTCTAGAACTTGCATGTATCTTAAATTTGTGCTAATCTGGATGGAAAATGTTGGAGCAGGGATTGCTCAAATAGTGTCCTCAGTCCCCTTGCCTTTCAAAGGCAAGAGACCTCTTTTCTGGACAGGAGCTGCTGCCTCTGTCACCAAGAAGGACAGTGGAACCAAGTGATGACTGTTCTCCATCAAACAGACAGTTAATTTTCATCAGCCCTGGATGAAGAATCACTTTGCCAAGTTAGTATAAAGTCTTCTTGGTTTGTGTGTTTTGTTTAACTATGTATTTCATAGCTGAAACTGTCCAAATTTGGTGCACATATTTACTAATTTTCATGTAGTTTTCTGATTTCCTATACTTCTTTGATTGTAGGAAAGCAGACAGACCACATAAAAACTACTTCAAAACCACTTAAAAAATGTGCTCTTCCAATTACAATTTTTATTTTGTATTACACTGAAATTAACACTATCTAAGTGTTGGACCAGATGTTCTTTTGAGGTCCCTTCCAGCCCAGGCTGTTCTATGATTCTATGAGACAACATTTCTGTAGAAATGCAGACACCCCACAACTTAAAAATTAAGTAATCTAAAAATTTCCTTGGTTTCTTTTTTTTCATGAAATGATTGCATCATCTACACTTTATTCACCATATTTTCAAAAAGCGACAAATGCAAAAAATGTTTGTGTATAAGACTCATTTAATGAAAAAAAAGTCAGATGAAAGAAACAATTAGGAATGAATTTTACAACTATCAAAACTGACTAGTTGGATGTCTGTCATTAGGCATAACTCTTCAGAAGCACAGGCTACTTACTTTTTGTATAATTTTAACACTTTCCAATTCAGAGTTTACAATTGTGAGAAATCTCAGAAAAATATATGTACTGACAAATATTCTACTAGTAAAAATATGAAGTTTCTGAGCAAAAAGTTATTATAGACTTCTTTAATGAACTACTAAAACAAAAATAATTATTAGAAAATGTTTTCATAATATTTAACATCATTCATTTTAGCTATTGTTTATTTAATTGGGAATATGCTGACAGTACTATTTCACGCAAGCAAAGGTAGAACTGTAATATTGCTGTGCTTGGAAGGTTATATTTTGGAATCTGGGGTGGTTTTTTTTTTTGGTTTGTTTTTGTTGTTGTTGTCATTGTTTTCTGGACTTTTTCCCCCTTAAATTATATGGTTATAGGCTGGCTGAAGCATCTGTATACTAATGTTGAGCTCAGGAAAATAGGTTAAAAAAAAAAAAGGTTTAAAAAAATTAAAATTTATATCTTTTTAGAGAATAATAAAACCCTGAAAATGAAAAATGGAATATTTTTATTCCACCCCCTGCAAACAATTTAGAGTTCTTTTAAGTCCAGAAAAGCAGAGGTGTTTTTCAGTCTTTCCATTCCTTTGCTGTTTGAATTAAATGTTTGGGTTTAGTTCATCCAGCAAACTCAAAATATTCTCTTTATGAGGGGGAATCTTCTGTTAGTTTTGCAAATAATTATCTAAGTTTGAGTACACAAGAGTTATTTCTATTGATATTGTATGTACAGTTAGTGAGTTACAGTACTGGATTGAATTCCAGCACAGATTTACCTCTGTTGTGAGAAATGAGCTAAAACCATTTAACATCCAAGCACCTCATATTCTTTTAATTCCCTATTTCTGTAAAAGCAAGAAGAGGGAAAAACATCACAGCTAATACTTAGTCCAAATAAACGGTTGGTTATAATATGTTTATTGTAAATGTATGTTAAAAGCTTTAATGGGTTCTGTGAAACACAGTGTTTATATTTTTTGCAGTGTGTAGTAGTCTTGCATATCTGGTATGTGGGTCTTGTAGCAAGAGAAATCAGCTACACTACCATGTCTTTCCTTTGTTCTGTTACTCCTACCAGTGCAAACAGCAAAAGATGCTAAAAGTGATCTCTCTTGATTTTCTAGTGGTTTATTCTGTTGCTTTTCATAAGTCATGAACCAACCACATCTTCTACTAGGTCATTCAGGCTTTGTTGTTCTGAGCCTTATGTTGTAATAGAGATATTTTCAAAATAATCCTCAAAATCTGCAGTTTTATCTCTTGATTTTCATTTTAACTGGTTTGACATAATATTCTGTATTTCAGTGACTGGCCTCGGAATTTTTATGAACACTATCTATGGTAATAATTCCTAAGTATCCACAGCCGTTCTGCTCCATGATGTTTTTCACCCACCATAAGAGACAAGAAAAAAAATTATGCTCTCAGATGAGAAAAATCATTTGTCATTGTTGTTGAGGGAGAGAGATGTTAATCTATAAAATTCAAATGCGTTCACAGATCTTGAAAAGTGTTTTTCATAAAAGTGCTAGCAATTCTGAATTAGATCGTGAAAATTAGGGACTCAATGTATTCTTAATTTTTTTCAATTCAGAAAGAAGAAATCTCAGCTGATTTACTTGGACTCTGAACATTGGTTTTAACAACTGCCTTTAGGCAAAATCTAGCTAAAAATTTGAGAGTAAAGTGCTTAAGGCACATTTTTGCCCAGGAGTTATACACTGCTTTAATGATTCTGTTCCTCCAGTGAGAACTGAAACACCCAATTAGGTCATTGAAGGAGTAGGATGACCGCTTGTATAAAAGCCAAGACCTTCTTTTCACTTAATAAAAGCTTAGACTGTTACCTACTCTGCAAGAACATTTCAAGTTAATTAATCCTTCAGTTTTCCTGCTAATCACTCATTAAACATGTCCTGATAATAATAATTTGTGAGATTTGTTATAAAACTCACCTTGAATGATTCCAAGAAAGGAAACTCACATGACATTTCATGCTGCAGTGACCTCTGAGAAGAATTTGTAACATCTGGACTGTCTTGGATCCTCACTACTTAATTCTTTGAACAGTCTGTTAACATAAGACCCATATGCCTGCGAGCATGCTTCACATCTGTAATTGATGTCCTGCTGTCTATTGGAACACTCCTCTGTACCCATAAGATATTAAGATGAATGCTGCAATCATCTCTAGGGAAAAAAAAAAAAAAAAAACACATAAAAATCAGAAGTCTGTAATTTCTTCAGCACCAAGTAAGCAGTTAATAATGTTATGTACCAGCACAGTCTGGCAAACTGCAGGTTTAGTTCAAACATTCTTTTTATATTTATGTAGAAAAGAGAGCCATTGAAAACATATCAGAAATTGTGACAAAAGCCTGAAGGACCACATAAAGTTTAGGGAAGAGATAATTAAGAAATTTTCCCAAATCTCTAGTTTTCTATGTGTGGAAATTCATGTGTTTTCCATGCAAGTCTCTACCTGTCCCAATAGTACTGTACTTTCCAATAACAAAGTAAACTGTAATATAAATTGCCTTCAAAGGGTCCAAACTCTTGGGCTTCCACCAAGGTCAAAAACTGATCCTATGGCAACAGAGCAGATTAGCACATACAGTTTTGTCAGGTTACGGATACAGAAAACTGCGGTATAAAAAGAACTCAACTTTACAGGTATGGATTGGAAGTCACATTTGTCTTCATTGTCTTTATTTCCTATAAAATAGCTGTCAGAATTATTTAATTAAAATTTGGTGTTCATTTTCACTCAAATATACTATTGTATGAGTCATGTGAAATAATTAAAAAAAAAAAAAAAAAAAACTTTTGTGGAAACTCCTTAATGTGTAGTATGTATGCCATTATTGCCCTTCAGGTACATCAAGGTACATTCATAGGTCCCCTGCTATGCATGACTAAGTAGTAAAATACCGAGAGCAAAAATAAGCATAGCATACAGACGAACTTATGAAGAGTGTATGTGAACATCACTGAACTTCATTTAAGACAAGGGCTGAAGGGGAGACCAGTTGCTTTACTTTACAAATGATCTTATGAAATTCATCTTAGAAATCTATTAAACTTGAATTCTGAACCCACATATACGAGAAACAATGAACATCAAGAGGAATCTGTACTGTAATGGCCATCCAATTTCATGGGAAGTGTATACAAACACTTTAATTCACTACGGTACATACCAAATAACAAAACAAATCCTTGCCTTTCTGTGTGTGCATCTTCCTGTTTTCTCCAGCACTGCTAATGGAAGCCTAATGGAAGCTATTAAACCTTTTTAAAGCCATAAGAGGCATTAAGCCCCAAACATTACAGATAGGTTACTCTAACAGACTCATCTACAAAATAATGTGTTAAAATAAATATGTTTTAATCAAATAATGTCAAGGTCCATCCATCTAGTTTCACACAACCCACTTCGGAGCACATTTTAGTAGCTAGCAGACTAAGGCTTTTAAACAGCCCTCTAGAAATTTTGGCAGCTTGTGTCTTGGAGTCCTTCCATGCAACTCCAGACTCTCGAGTGATGTACCGAAGTTGGAAATGCAGCTATTTTATATTCCCTCTAGCATCCATGGTTAAAGCTAGGGTCCTCCAGATGGCTATTCAGATCTTCCATGACCTGGATATTTTGCCCATCTCCCTACTGACAAGAAAATATTAGCAATTTTAAAGATCTTTTATGTTTGCAGCAGCACAGGAAGCCCATCTATGTTCCAAAGAGTTGATATTCTGAAAATTTTTGCTTCACCGAGTACCTTTTAAAGATGAACTATCTCCTAGGGGGGAGATAAGATCACTAAGCCTGGATGATTACCAGTTAGAAGAAAACCTCCTAATATAGCCCACTAATAAAAGAGTAAGACTAAGGCTAAGGCTAAGGCTAAGGCTAAGACTAAGACTAAGACTAAGACTAAGACAAGACTAAGACTAAGACTAAGACTAAGACTAAGACTAAGACTAAGACTAAGACTAAGACTAAGACTAAGACTAAGAATAGATAAGTCCAGATAACTTTGTGCATAGGTCAGGCACTTGGAGCAGCATCATTTTTCCCCAGGAGCAGGAGAGAAAAGTCAGGCATTACATCTGGGTCTTTCAAACAACAGAGGTTACGGACACATCAACGAAGAAGCAAAGCTTGAGGCAAAAAGCCTGAAGCAAATTACACTATGACAGCTGCATCTAAAACTCACCTTGTGCTTCTGGGAGCACAAGCAAGCATGCTGTGCATCAAGAGGAAGTGAACTTTCAACCTTGACAAATGTAGTTGCCATTTGTTCAGGAGTCAGTTGGCTACTGCTGCAGCAAGGTTAAATTACAGCTGCAGGTGTTCACATCTCTTTAAAACCAGAACGGTGAGATTTGCTGTGGATTAATTTATAACGTGTATATACCTCTTTAAAAGATTGAGAGGTGGGTCAAGAAGCCCAAAGGCATGTAGTTCAGGCACAAAAGGAGGGATATGCGTGCTTTACTGGCAGTGTTTCGTTTCTGCAGGTAGAGGCTGGAGCAAACAGCACAAACTCCAAGACTTAGAGGTCACATATAAGAGAGAAAATTGAAACCACTCAAAAAGAAAAATGAAAAAGAAGCATAAAGGGGTTTTTTAAGACCTTAAAAGCATGGGAGAAGAGCACTCGACAAGAACCACTATTGCAAAGTGCTCATGAGGCTGAGGCTCTAGAAAATGAGACACTTAGCCTGCCAGGGTTTCTGAGAAGGCAGAACTGGACCTGAAGGCAAATGCTTTTAGACAACAGGTGCCATTTCTGTAGCACGTAATGCCCAAATCCTCCATGCCCAAGTTGCCACAGCTGCCTGGGGCAAGCTGGTGAAAGGGAAAATTAATGCAGCCCCCTGATGAGCTTTGAAATGCGCATGTCCTTCAGGCTGCATATGAAAACTAAAGAAATATAAATATGTTTTATCTAATTATGAGGATGCAGAAAAAGAACAGGGAAACAAACAAACAACAACAGATAACAGGGGATGCAAAACTAATGATGAATGTCTTCTCTTCCTTAAAGACACAAAATCTGAGCATAAAAATATGGTTATTTGAGCATAAGCTCTCCCTGCAATTTAGAAGTTTTTATAGCCTTCCAGACTATTATACATACATTCACACATATTTTGAAAGCCTTTAATTACTTTATCAAGTTCACCCCTGAAAGTGCCTGAAAGAATTTAATCAAACTTAAAAAACAGCTTTCAGGTAAGACAGAATAAAAAGGAAAAAAAGGAAGTTCACATAGCTATCATTTGAGATAATTAGTAGTAGCTGGAAAACCTCTTCAAAAAGAAAGCACTTAGGTAGCCATAACCATGTAGTTTGTTCCACACTCCACGGAAATAATTGCACTAAAATGCTTGAGCTAAGCTAACTTTCAAGGTAGGCCAGCTTTCAGGACAAATAGTCTCAATGTTGCCTCTCAAAGGCTGTTTGTTCAGTGACGTTCTTGTGACAGTGAAAGGAAAAACATCTGCAAGATATCACTCAAAGGGCTTATTATAGCAGGCTTGCCTCTTATCCAGACCAAGTACTGTACTCAAGTGAAATCAACAAGACAACAAAAAAATATATATTAATACTGCAATATAATCAGTTCATCATTTATTGTTCTATACTTACTGGTAAGGGTGCAGATTACGATTAATTAATCTACGTTAATCTAGTAGTCACAAGGATTTCTAGAATTTTCAGTAGATAAATCATGTTCCATATAAATGCACATTAGTTATATAAAATTACATCATTTACTAATTTAATTCAATAAAATCCCTAAGCTAGGTAGAATTATGTAACTGCCTTCAGCAAGAGAATTAAAGAGTCGTATATGAGCTATGAATGAATGAGATACAATCAAACTTGAAACATCTTTCAGGTTCAATATTCAAGCGCTCTTTTCTTCTGTAAACAAAACTTGCCAGACTGTAAAATTTATGAAGTCACGGATTAGAGCAACAGCAATCCTATAAGAGCATTTGGAGCAAGAGCAGGCTGGGTTACATCTTCCTTTCTTTCCTTTTTTTTTTTTCCTTTTTTTTCCTTGAACAGTGTTTACACTATCATTATACCCATTATTTAGTTTAAAATATATTAACCTCATTAGCTGCAGCTAGAATGCTTATTTGCATTCATGTGAGGTATGTACATTTAGAGGGTTTTCCCTCTACCTATTACCTTCTAAAACTATAAATAAATAAATAAATAAATAAATAAATAAATAATTTTTTTAAACAGAAGTTATTGAAAGTTAGAAGAAAAGCAAAAGCAAAAAGACTGTTTGATGGTTACAGTCAAAACTTCAACACAGAATAAAACACCAGAGCAAGGTCAGATGTCCTCCAGGAGACATTTTCTGGAGGACATGCACAAGTCAGCAGCTCATCTTCCACCAGAGGAAGCACTTTGCAAATCCCCGTGTAGTAACAATGCTACTGGGGAAACTGCAGGATGTAGGTCACCCCAGGGAGACTTGCCATTTTAGTTATGCTTGGGGTTTTTTCAAGGTTGTGCTGAGGACATCAGCCTCCAAAACAACCTCAGTTTGAGGAACATGGCCTTTTCAGTGCCTTCAAAAACATCCAGAAATACTTTCCTATTAAAAGTAAAGCAACATAGTAAAATAACTTGAAGTTACCACATGCTGACTTGAAAAGTCAACTGCCAGATATTGTCTGGTTTGCTATTGAACACAGAAGAAATAATTCTCTCTGTATTTGGAATATCTGGTGATCTGGACTTAGTTCTTCCTTCCCAATCTCTCACACATTAATGTATGGTTTTTTTCATTGCTAGATGTAGGATGTCCGATGACAAAAAAAAATTGTTGACAAGACGTTGGATGAAATATGCTTGCCAAATGCAGATCAAAAATGCCATCACAACTTTTACAGAGTCCATCAAAAAGGCAGAGAGAGTCGGTCTTGCTTTTCTGGGTGCCCCCTGAGCCAAAAGATAACAGTTAGATATTAAAAAAAAAGACTGAGTAAATAAAGATTTAATAAATAACCATTTTGGGATGTAATAGTTCACAGTATCACAGTATGTTTGGGATTGGAAGGGACCTCAGAAGATCATCTAGTCCAATCCCCCTGCTGGAGCACGAACGCCTAGGTGAGGTCACACAGGAACATGTCCAGGTGGGTTTTGAATGTCTCCAGCAAAGGAGACTCCACAACACCCCTGGGCAGCCTGTTCCAGTGCTCTGTCACCCTCACTGAGAAGAAGTTTCTTCTCACATTTAGGTGGAACCTCTTGTGTTCCAGCTTGATCCCATTACCCCTTGTCCTATCATTGTTTGCCACTGAGAAAAGCCTGTCTCCGTCCTCATGGCACTCACCTTTTATATATTTATAGACATTAATAAGGTCACCCCTTAGCCTCCTCTTCTCCAAACTAAAGAGACACAGCTCCCTCAGCCTTTCTTCATAAAGGAGATGCTCCATTCCCTTGATCATCTTTGTTGCCCTGCGCTGGACTCTCTCCAGCCATTCCCTGTCCTTCTTGAACTGAGGGGCCCAGAACTGGACACAATACTCCAGATGGGGTCTCACCAGGGCGGAGTAGAGGGGAAGGAGAACCACTCTCGATCTATTAACTACCCCCCTTCTAATACACCCGAGGATGCCATTGGCCTTCCTGGCCACAAGGGCACAGTGCTGGCTCATGGTCATCCTGTTGTCCACCAGGACCCCCAGGTCCCTTTCCCCTACACTGCTTTCTAATAGGTCATTCCCCAGGTCCTTCTTCCCCCAGCTGCCATCTCAGCAGCTCTGCCTCTCCCACTCTGGAACTAGGATTTCAGCAAGGCAACAGGGATGATAAATTTACAGTAATGTACTGGACTCTCACTTTTGTCACAGTTAGCTTAATCTACAAACTATATATAACAGAAAGAACAAAAACAATCATGGTAGTTAGTGTGATTAATTACTATTTTAATCAGCATGCCACTGGTAGTGGCCCTCCCAGTACTGCACTACTAATGGGTCAGAATCTTTTTTCTGGAATGCAGCTAATGAACGTGATTAATGGCAGAAGGGAGTGATATACTTGGCATTCATTTTTCCTTAACTTTACAGTGTTAAGCAGTTTTACCCACATCCTCAAAATGATAGATACATTTAATCAGTAGTAGTAGAAGTCTCATTAAGTTCTCATTAAACTTCTATACCCTGAGTATAACCTTGAACAATACATTAGACACTAATGAGTATATTCTCCTTTCACTGTACACATGACTCTTATTAAAGCACTCCACTACCAGAGCAATGAGTGTGGTGTAAATATCCAGATAGAGATTGTTGGAGCAGGTTTTTTTCTGTAAGCCTCAGAATAATTTATTTTGACTAGTGGAAGAGAGGCAGTCTTAACACTAGCTGTACAGACAGTCTGGGTGTGTTTATTTGCATTGCATTTGAGTCCTAAAGGCAGCCCAGGACCTCGCTATTTTACGTGCTGTACAAACATGCACAAAGAACACCAGTGCTGGGCATGATATAAAAATAGCAACATTACAATACTCAGACTCCAGCTCTATTGTTCTTTGATTAATAGGCTAGATGTGAAGTTAAAAGATGGCATGCGGGTGTCTTTTTATACTATTCTTCTTAAAAGTAGTTAGCACCACTGTTAAGGCTATAATTAGCTACACAGTGCAATTTTTAGCAGCAACACACCAGCAGGCAAAAATAAGTATTTCACAAGCTGTTTCTGATTGAAAAATGTTAGTGTTAATATTATAAGGCACCAAGAACTACTGTGAAATCTCGGTGCTTTCCAAAATAATGAGGGCAGGTAAAGGGATTTCAGCTGTGATATGTCTTCAAGAGCTCACATAAAGCCTTCTTGGTTTCATTAAGCCATTGAGCTGGATTTCATTGAGTGCTTGGAAAAACAGTAACATGGCTTTCCTATTAATAATTTATTCAATGCAGAATTTCATTTTCATGTATGTAGCAAGAGACAGATTTTCTTTTATCTTCTTTTTCCCACAGTTTCAAAAAACATCAACAAGGAAGGAGTAGCTTAACACCTATCAATTAACTCAGTTCAACAAAGTATTAAGTATACCTTTAGATCAAAATTTATCCTGTTCAGAGAAACAGTTTGAAATCTCATCAAAGACTCGCAATCTGCATTCTCTTCAGTTAATCCAAAGAGGCATGTGGTGATTCATATCATGCACTGGGTCACCTTTTTCTTTGCAGGGGATAAAAGGGAGCTTAGACCAATAGGTAAGTTAAGAAAATTGAAAAACTGCTTCAACACAGATCTGGAAAGATATGGAAAGCAGTTGAGGGAGGATCACAAAATCTCAAATGCTTAAATTAAAAGGTGCTAAATTAGATTAGGAAGGTGTTATTCTTTTAGCTACGTTTACAATGTCCTCAGCTGGGATATGATGACTGGTTTTATTCATCTTCTAGCACTAAAAGTCAGAGCTTTAGAATGTGAGGGTGATTTCTACAATTAATTGTCACTTTAAATATTTTGAGTACTTTCAATAAAACATTTATCATTGCAGGACAAGAATTATATATAGTATATAGAATAGCACAAGAAATTATGGAGAAGCCAAAAGCACCACTGCAGTGTTAAACAAGTGAACAAAAGAAAAGCATCATATGGGAGTATATCATTATCTGCATTTCTTTTTCTGAAATACCTTTATTGCAGTTTGTCTTGAAATCTTCTGAAAGATTCCTTCCTTCTTCTAAAAGTTCCCTTTAAAAGATATCCTAAAATAAACTCTCTTCAGTGACTTTTCAGCTGCATTTATGTCTCTTGCAGATGATCCTTGCACATCAGAATAAAAGCATCTTATTACTTCCTCAAACCTAAGGAGAGAATATATTGTTTAAACAATACATATTTATATAACTTATCTGTTTTTCACAGTGGACTGTATGTACATTTGACAACAAAAATTTCTTATAATGATTTTCAATTTAATATAACTATTCCATAAAATGACCTTCATTGAGGTAATAGAGAGTTGGGGGTGATTTCAGTTTGTATAATTCAATTTGCAATGCAGATTAAGAACCGAGAGTTTGCACGTTTTATAATTTTCTAATTCTTCTGGATTCCTACCTTTACTGTTATGTATTTCTACTTCCACCACAGATTTAATGTGACACTTGATATTATGCACAGTTTTGAAGTGTCATAATTAAATAGCAGATCTAAAAGATACTAATATTTTCAGGCTGCTTTTTAAATGTTTTCAGCATTTTCAGTAGACCTATGATATTTCTTGGACAGCTTCTCGTCTTTCTTCAACATTGTTAGAGAAATGTTTGTTCGTATTCTTCCACAGTTTATTGGAGAAATAGCATAGCTGTGCTTCTGTGAAAAACGTTGCCCTGCTCAGCAGGTCAAGTAGCTTCTGTGGCCTTAAACAGTCTGAATACATTGTAGAGATACATACATTTCACATGAATTAATTTAGTCTAGAACTAACCCTCTAACCAAGACCAGGGGTTGAGGTTATATCAGTGAGTCATGTCAGTTCTTTTGTTTAAGCTTTGCCGTTCCCAAGGTGCTGGGCTGTGGTATCTACCAGCCTTCAAAAGCAGAGTACAGCTTCAGACAAAAGTGATGCTGGTTCTTTTCTTCTCCAAAAAATTACAGCTCATAGACTTCTTGATTTAAAAAATTACCTCATATTTAACGTCCTAATAACTTTTACACAATTAAGCTAAGTCAAAGTTACGAACTCCATCCCAAATGAGCTCTATCACAGAGATCTTTATTGGGTCCAAGGTATCCCCAAACTCATCCCAAACCTCATTTTGGAACACTGCAGCCAATGCCATTGCAAATAAGATACCTGAACCTAAGCCACAAATCTCTACCCTAAATTATATAAAAGGAGACTTTCCTTTGCTGAGGTTCTTCCCACCTAAATCCACTCTTTCCTCCTCCCGCTGCCCAGGGTGAGCAATCTGACATGCGGCAACTGCAGAAATAAATGGTTAGATCCTCTCTGTGAATGGTCTCCTAAAATTGTTAGTTTACTTTGCTTTCCATAACTGTGAGTCCCTTCTGTTTTACTGTTATTGCCCACAGTGAAGGACAACTGAAAAACATTAATAACCATAGTCTGTTTCCATGTCTTGGACAGTTTGCACAAAGCATCTGTTCTACTTTAATATGATGTAGCCAGACAAATGAAAAGGTGTGAATAATATATATTACTTGTGAGTTGAAGTGGAAAATTAAAATAAGATGGGATTCATTAAACAAGGATGATTTCTCTCATTCCCACTTTTCTTTTAGATCTTATAATATTTTGCAATAAAATCACAAAACACAATGTATTTTGTTAATGGACTGCTTGGACACCTATAGGACAGACAGCTCATCTGTGCAATGTTCATCTCCCTTGTTTTAATTGCAGTATTAGTTATGTTAATATTCAAGCATAGGAACCATTGCAGACATTAGTTTGAAGCTGTCTTAAATAGCTATTTGAAGAGTGCTACAGACACATGGAGGAACATTTGAGTTGAGATCTAATCCTGCTTCAGGACATTTAGGTGACAGAGACAAGGAAGTAGCAGCTGCGGCCTTCTAAGAGCAACAGGGAGATTTAAGGGACAAATAGTCCATTTCCCAGACAAAAGCATGGTCTAGAACTTATCCTCAAGTAAAGACCCAAATAGGTGAAATGAATCTGAAACTACTTAATCTTTCCATGTTTATAAATTAAACCAGTGATGGCTCATCACTCATAGCTATGTAAAGATCTTTATCACACTGTCATCTGAATTCAGGCCAAACAAAGCCTACACACATTCAGGAATAGTGTATCAATAACGAACAGCCAGAATGAAAAACAAATATCAGGGAACTCTGGCAGCAGGCCATGAGGTATCTTGGAGTCTAATGGAAATTTACTTTACTTGTAAAATACGGGAAAATAGTCTGTAAACCTGTAGGAGGAAAGAGAATAAAAGTTTAGCTGAGAAGGTAGAAGTACAAATTTAAACACACAACCACAGTAAGAGGTGCCTTGTATATATGGGCAGATTTTGGACAAATTAAGATAGTTTATTAGTATCTTCATGTCCAGTGAAATGTCATTGATTTTGCTTGTTACCTGCTTATGGTGCTGTATAAATCATCTGAGATTAAAATCAATAGTGGTACATAAATGAAGATGCACTAGCAATTAAGTGAATGGCCGAATAGGTCTGCCTGGGATAGAGTCCAAAACAGATTGCTCAGAGTTGCAGTTCACTCAGAAATTTAGCTGATTCAACCAGGCAGCTAAGCAAAAGTTGCCTAAAATCAAACCTAAACCCATCATTATTAATTTTCTAAGCGTATGCATATGTGTTAGCTGGAAGGCATCCTGAAAGCCTGGGTATTACTGGACTGAGTCAGGGAAGAAGGAAAACTAGAGCTTGGGAGATGGAGGTGTTTCTCAATCCTTTTGGTCACCAGTTGTATCACCCCTCTACAGAGAGAGGACTTAAAAACTTTTAGCAGCACATAGTGATTGTGCAAAATTCCTGACAGAGTAGTGTTCATATGATGTATTTCTAAATTACAATAAATAACAGCAACAACAAAGTATTTCTCAGCCTGCAAACCCGTATCAGAAAAGCAGACATTTGTGAGCAAATTTTCATCAAGATTTAGGTTACTTCCATGCCAAATCTAAATCATCTTTAGCAAGCCCTCCCCAAGAATTTGGCCCCAGATTGTAGAAGAGTGATGTCTTTGGTAACACTACTTGAAATAGTGCCAGACACATCTCACGATTGAGGGGGTGGAAAGTTAGTAACTAGTTCAACATAATTCACAGGCATTGCAATGTAGTTCATGGGCTTTAAAAATTTTCTAGGCAGAAGTATATGTGTTTTAACTCATATCAAAAACTGTTGCAAAAAGCAATGTCCACTCCCCTTTGAAGGAAAAAAGAATCTGAACATCTCAGTGTCTAGCATGAGATACCCATATTAGAAAAATTCAAAAGGCTTAATCTGTACAAAACAGACACCTTATTCAACATTAGTATTTTTAACTGTACTGACCTACAGTAAATATCCATGCTAATTAGTAAATAAAAGGTGAGCTTTGCTGGGAACATGATGACCACTGGCCTATCACTTACACATCTGTCAATGTCACATATCTTCTTCAAAGCCACTGGTATCCAGTTCACTGTATGCATTTGCGTTATAAAGCAATTGCTCCAAATAAGCACTTTTTAAAAGGCTCATAAACCAGCATGCCTTCAAGTGTAATAACTGCACAGAGAGCTGCCTCAAAATCCAATCCTCTCCTTTGTGAAATTTAACATTAGAAGGAGCATCAGTGCATTTCTTCACAGCAAGCAGGTCTTAAAAGCCAATCATGTTGTCAAAGCCATTCCTAGAGATTTTTGTGATGGTAAATGGGCGTCACAAAAAATTTTCAGATGGAAATCAGACAGCATAATTTCTAAGGCATCACAAAAGAAAGGTATGAGAGAGAAGAGAAAAAAAAAAAAAAAATGACAATTCCATGTCCAGGACAAATTCAAAAACAAAGAAGAAACTTTTTGCTTTCCAGCCTTCTAATTTGTGGCACAACATAGAGAAATTACAGTAGTGTTTCTGCATTTAGCAAATGAGAATTGTCAAAACCAGGAAGGCAATAAATCCATATAGTAACATGACAAATTTATTTTGAAATAATATTTTCTACAATCAGATGCTGCTTCCATGATTTATTGTTTCAAGATTTTATACAGATAGAAGGTGTTAGGCTTATGTTTTTGAGAGAGGAAAAGCAATTTAGCAATTCCAGACAACATTTGACATAAATTTGCATTAGTTTTCCTTTTGTCATCATTACCAAAAATATGATACTTCATGGAGCCTGACAGAATTGTTAATAGACCTAAATTTTTATATGCCATGTTGCTTTATGCTTTCGATTTCACTTGCAAATAAATTTAATCCTTTTTTTTTTGTCCTATTCATTATCTGTTCCATAATAGACACCTTTAAGAACAATGTTGGCTTCTTTATTTGCAATATTTAGCAATTTTCAAACATATTTTTAAACTAACAATCTTTAAACATATTGCTGGGTAATAGAATAGAAACAAAAAAAGTAAAACTTCCACATTCCATAAAACTAAGTTGCCTTACTTGTGTCCTTCAGCTCTTAAATTAAATACAGCCATTTTATGTGAGGAGAAGACTCAAGTCAAATGTGTAGGAGTGCTGTGTTAATTTTTCATTAATAAGAACTATGAAAATACCAATGGAATATTTTTTTAGAGTCGGGCATTCCTGGTCTTTCATACTAAAAAGAAAAAAACAAACCTGTAACATAATTCACATTATAACAAAATTCAAGATCAAGTGCGTAGTCACTATACAGGTTTGGCCACAAATTTTTACAAAATTAACATACTGCAGCAGGAATGATGGAGTCAATAAATCAAAAAGCAGACTGAATAATTTCCCTGAAAATTTTTCATAGTGTGAGGAATCAAAATTACTATGGTTAAATTCCACTGTTGCCACATATGAAATTGAAACATATTCTCCAGTAATCCCTATTTCAACTCGATGTCCCTAGAACAAGCATGTTTCTTTAACACTTTGGACTAAATGTTTAAAGCTAAGATAAAAGGACAGAATTGTAGAGAAGAGTCACATAATGCAGAAAAAGGTGTGAAAGGTGATGCCATTTTTTACTTGGATTTAGGACAGTTCTACAGTTTTCACCTTCCTAATGAAATGCTGCATTGATATCAGAAGTGACATAAACAAAAACCAGTTTCTGTGAAGGTGTATAACCTAGGCAATGAGGGGATTCTTCATCCTGCTCAAGGGAGGCATCATTTTCCTCCATTGCTTAACCTCTCTGGAGGGGTATTGAGGCGGTTCAGTGGGATTAGCAATTCCAAAAGGTTGATCTCACTAATTTTCTGTAAAATCTTCATTTCTGCCAAGAAGACTCTTTTATAACCAAAAAGCATGACCAATGCTGCTCAATTTCATTCACTTTTACTCATTTCTTCCTTTCCTGAGCTAAAATTTTGACTCAACAACTTAGAAGTCCCTGGTGAATAGGTAGAATCTTCTTGCTGTACCAGATGGGAGAGGAAAGTATCCAGACCAGAAGCTAGGCAGAAAACAGTACTCTGCATAGACTAAGAAATAACTGTTAGGTGCTTAACTAACCAACTGTTAGGTTCATAACTAACATTAATGTGACAAAGGTCAAACAATTAAAAAAAAGTGAACACCCACTGGGGCAGACCCAAATAACCAACAGAGCTACTGGCTCAACTGTCTCAGTAGGCAAAATACTATGTCAGGCTCAAGAGAAAGTCTCCTTAGTCAGTTCTTTCTCCTACTCCTCCACAGCTCAGTGACACCAGTAGCCCAAAGCCTTTACACTGTGTGAGGTGACCACAGCTCCCAAGATGAAAAAAGCCCCAGCCAAGCTTCCTGTTACATTTGCTACTTTCACAAATTCCACTTTTTCATAAAGTATTTATCCTGAACTACCATGGTCTGTTTCCACATTTCTGACAACTACGTCTTCATAGTTTTGTCACACAGGATTTTTTGGATCAAATCAAGTTCTGTGATGCTAGGGAGCCTCTGACCAACAGGTGGACAAAAGACATACTGCAGAAGGAATAATTTCAAAATTCAAAATTTGTATCATAAAAAAATAACATAAGATATACTCTCGATGTATAGTAGAATACACTAAAATATACATGCAGTGACACCTATATGTGCATTTTCTCTTACTACCTCGCATTTCCTATTAGTTTTCAGTGAAATCATCAAAACAATTGAACATGTTCCATTTATTAAACTGCCTAGGTAGCGTCTTACAAGTTTATCTACTGAGTGCCTTCTAGAAAAGCATCTGAGTTCACCTCTCCCTGTCCTCACAAACAGGAGCGGATTTGTACAGTTATTGTGTCTCAGTGGAGTGGGCCTTTGCAAAGCTCTTTTGCACTCCTCCATCCACACCTGAGGGGTGGTGAAGGGAACTTCATCAACCACAGCTGCAAAAATGCGAATTTGTGTTTACCTCAGAAGGTGAAGTACTTTGGGACTCAGAGAACTTTGCTACAGAGCAGTGGCTTTCAACCTGCCATTCTCAGGCCCCAAAGAGTCCATGAACTGCTTCAAAGAGATTCACAGAAGCTGCTTTAAACCAGATAAACTCAGAGATAATGTCACCATTACCTTTTTTATGACAAGTGAGTGTGAAAGGAGACTGTTCAATTGTTTATCTTTTCCAGCCTAAGCATTTGCTTGTGATGTAGTCATTCTGCTTGATGTCTTCCTTCCTACTGCTGATAACTTTAAATTTTATCATCAACAAAGCTGGTGGGCTACTTCTACTGTCAGTCACACCTCTTTTGCCTCAAGTTATGCATGTGATATGTTCAAGTGGTCCAGGCTTCCAGCCTAATTATTTCAGTCACAACAGATGGAGAACCACCATATAGATGTAACAATTTTTTTTTTTAATACAAACACCCTATCTTGAAGACTGTAACACAACCTGCAGGTTATAGCTACAGATGTTTCCCCCACACTTCTTACCAACAGACTTCATGTTATTAAACTGAAACCCGAAATTTGTTCATGCTTCATATGACAGAAGTGTTTGTCCCTATGGATAGTGAGTTGGGATCGAACACTATCTCTCACCATACTATTTGGCCACTGTTTGTGTTTCCACCACTTCTCGGTGACCAGCACTGTTCAACATGGAAACCAAATGTCAAACTATTACTTGTAATTGCCTGCACCTTTAAGTCTGGGCTGTTGCAGACAAATCATAGAGCTTAATTCAAACATCCTTTAGTCAGGAGATGTGTCATTTACAATGATCACAGTGGCCAATAACAATAAATCTGTATAACAAAACCAAAGAGGTTTGTCCTGCCTTAGAGTTCTATGTTACCCAGTTTTGAAACAGGTAATGTGTAATTAACCATGGCAGTGTTATTTATTTATCCTATTATTTATTCAGGAGATTAAGTTTGAATCTCTTAAACTTGACTGTGCCAGTGTATTAAGAAACACTCTTTATTTTCATTCCCTAGTTTGTGAATGATTCCACTCTCCATATCACTTCCTTACCCAGCTTTGGTCTAAACAGTTTCCCCCCCAGGGAAACTCTGCACATACCCATGGTCTGAGCTGAACAAAGTAGTGAATTGTTAACAGCTCTCCACAGTTATTGCTCTTCCATAGACTCGATGCAACTTTCAGAGGAATTTAAATTCTGTTTCTTTAATTTCTAGTATGCTAATCAGGCTAAGTGGAAGGCCGTCATGGTTCTGAAAGTGTATCAACAATTTTGAAAAAGCAGCAGAGCTTCAGGTCTGAACTTCATTAAAAGAAGTAAGATTACTACAGAAATCAGAAAAACACATATGCTTCATAGGTCTGAAAAAAAGCATGTGAGTGAGCATAAGCATGAGAAGTTACAGATGATGACAGGCTAATAGGCAGTTTTTCAGTATACTCCATTCTTTCACCTGAGGTAAAAATTACTCTCCATGATGACATATTGAATAATGACAGCACGAAGAGACATACCCATTTCAATTTAAATGCTGATGAACCAATGAATGCTGTATGAACCGTCTGCTCATACTTAAGTGTCTGGGATGGAAAAGAAACATCTAAGTGAATCAGATTTTTGATTCAAAAAAGTCTGCTGTTACTTATGTAGTGTAAAAAGCATTTTAAAAAGAAAATCCTTGGTGTTATCAATTTATTTATCTTTCTCACTATTTATTTTCATCCTCAATTCAAAGAAGGAAAGCTTCCACATCTCTCCAGAAAACCCTCCCACAATTACTTTCCCCTGAGCAGTTTAATTTCACCATCATGTTTTTACTCCTAGCCTTCAGCCTTAGCTGAAGCTTACCACTGTGGTTACACCACATTGTTGCCAATGCCAGAGGTCATCCTGTTATGCAAACAGAATAGTTAAAAATAATTTTAAAAAAAGGACAAGGTGGTTTGCCAGCTTTCTCCTCCTTATGTAGCTTCCAAGTAATGAACTGAAAAACCCATAGAGGAGAAGAGACAACCTCTAGCTCAGGGAGCTCCCAGTTTCTGCAGTGATTCTTGGGAGTCCAGTCAACCATGTGTGAAGCTGCAGCCACTCAGACAGGCTTCTGGGGATCAGAAAGGGATCAGAAAATGTCTCATTCAGATGTGAAGTCATCTCTTCCTATTTCATCCTTCCTCACTCCACCATGCAAAAATATCCTGAGACAGAGACAACAAGGGGACTTCAGAGAGAGAAAGGGTTTGGAGGATGAGGCATTAATCATTGTCTGTCGCTGTTATCCCACCAAGGGTGAACACAGAGAGCAACAGTAGGACCATTGGATGACTGGAAAGTTCTGCCTATCAAACATCTTGCCAAGCTCAATTTGCTCAGGTGTGTACAGTGCTGATAACACAAGCAGCTCTGAAAATGAAAGGAGACCTTCAGACTATTCATTCAATCAGAATCAGGAGAAAATTAATATTGCCTGAGAACCACTGATGACCCATAGGACGTTAAGAAAGGGGGCTTCCTTAATAGAGACTATTTTATCTTTCAGTTAAATAAATATTTTCAAATTTCCACATAATGTAATTACTGGCAAGTCTGTGCTAGTAAGTCTGTTATTTGGCATGTCATGGTCTTCTCTTACACAGACTTAGCTGAATATAGGTGATATCATTCTCTCAAAAACATTCTTCCTCTGAAGTTCTCAGCTTCTGTTGTTTACATTATCAGGATACATGAGGTTTGGCAAGTGCAGGTGTATCTAAAGCCTAGTTGCATTCACATCCTAGCAATGAAAATTCCAGCTTACAAGGTTCCTTTTTTTTCCCCATGGTATTATTTGTACAGTATTTATAAACATGAATTTATCTATCTCCTACTTCAGAGACTGCTTTTAAAAGCTTGGTTCTAGGACTCTACAAAGCTAATAAAGAGTTTTCTTCCTTCTTGTTAGGGATCAGAGAAGGAGGAGTTAGATACCAAAGGAAACACATAAGATAGGGCAGCTTAAAGAGATAAAGGTCTATCTCCCTCACATGCTCAGTGTATGTCAAATCTCAAGGTCAATGCATAGCTAACGAAAAGTACGTACGGAAAATCAGCCTACGACAATTAAAAGCTTTGAGTAGTGAGACCTTTGAGTCGTTTTGGTGATCTTCTCATTATTGCCCTGCTCAGGGTACTATCTGGTTCTGCAGCCCTCAAAATGCATCACCCATGCCTGGCCTTGAGCATCTGTCCCTGCAGAGGGCCCAGGGCAGGACATCTCCTCCAGGGAACACATACATGACATTAATAAACTGGCCACTTGACAGGACTGTTCCTCCACATGGTCTAGACAATAGAGTAGTGAGGTGGGTTGCAAACTGCCTTAAGGAGAGAAGCCAGAGAGTGGTAGTCAGTGGTGCGGAGTCTAGTTGGAGGCCAGTATCTAGTGGAGTGCCTCAGGGGTCAGTACTGGGGCCAATATTATTCAATATATTCATTAACAATTTGAATGAGGGAATTGAGTGTACTATCAGCAAGTTTGCTGATGACACTAAGCTGGGAGGAGTGGCTGACATGCCAGAAGGCTGTGCTGCCATCCAGCTGGACCTGGACAGGCTGGAGAGTTGGGAGGGGAATAACCTGGTGAAATTTAACAAGGGAAAGTGTAGAGTCCTTCATCTGGGCAGGAACAAACCCAGGTTCCAGTATAGGTTGGGAAATTACATATTAGAGAGCAGTGTAGGGGAAAGGGACCTGGGGATCCTGGTGGACAACAGGATGGCCATGAGCCAGCACTGTGCCCTTATGGCCAGGAAGGCCAATGGCATCCTCGGGTGTATTACAAGGGGGGGGGTAGTAGATCGAGAGAGGTCCTCCTTCCCCTCTACTCCGCCCTGGTGAGACCACATCTAGAATATTGTGTCCAGTTCTGGGCCCCTCAGTTCAAGAAGGACAGGGAACGGCTGGAGAGGGTCCAGCATAGGGCAGAAAGATGATTAAGGGAGTGGAGCACCTCCCTTATGAAGAGAGGCTGAGGGAGCTGGGTCTCTTTAGTTTGGAGAAGAGGAGACTGAGGGGTGACCTTATTAATGCTTATAAATATATAAAGGGTGAATGCCACGAGGATGGAACCAGGCTCTTCTCGGTGGCAAACAATGATAGGACAAGGGGTAATGGGATCAAGCTGGAACACAAGAGGTTCCACTTAAATTTGAGAAGAAACTTCTTCTCAGTGAGGGTGATGGAGCACTGGAACAGGCTGCCCAGGGGTGTTGTGGAGTCTCCTTCTCTGGAGACATTCAAACCCACCTGGACATGTTCCTGTGCGACCTCACCTAGGCGTTCCTGCTCCAGCAGGGGGATTGGACTAGATGATCTTCTGAGGTCCCTTCCAATCCCAAACATAGTGTGATACTGTGATACTGTGATAAATGCTACAGAAATAACAGCTTTTCTGCAGGGAGGAAAAGTAAAAGAATACTGGCACTAAACTTGACATTCCTTATTTTTCTTTCCAGTCATATTCTTGGGTGACCTAAAAAATTCAGACTTTTTTGCTTTAATTTCTAGTGGTTGGGCTTTCTTTCTATTTAAAAAAATATGTACTTCTGACAAATATTTTATAATGTAAATGGACTTCAGTAGGCTGCATGTCTAAATGGGAGCTTTTTTTTTTTTCACTTCAGCTTGTTCACTAATGGTATTACTTCTGTCTCCAAGGATCTACCTTGCACTCTTAAGTCTTTCCTTTTTCAGTATTTTTATTTCCACTGCAAGATACCTCCAGGTCATACTGTTGTGGGTTTTTTTTTAAAAAAAAAAAAAGTTAAACCCACACATTTAGAGATATAGATGAAAAAATTTGGACCATAACTTTGTTATTTGACATAAAGTTCATGAACTGCTTTAAAAACGGGTTGTTAAAATTTTTAAATTTTAATACATTGGTTAATATGGTGCTGTCCCATGTTTTTATAATGAGTTCCAGTCATCAATATTGTATTCCCGACTGTTGCAAAAGCCACAATTACATTAGTATTTTCTGCCCATGAACTTTTATTTAAAACTCTTTTGAAAGGTTTTTACAGATAAAACTGTGAACAGATAACCGGGTTTTGTCACAAACTTAGGAATTTCATTGAAGTCCCTCAGTGATGTTTTTTTTCCATGCACGAGTATCTAACTCCCATTTTAAAGTCATTTCTAGACTGCATGAAAGAAAGTTCAAAAACACCACTAAAGCATAGTCTAAGTGTCCAGGAATCAGAAGACAAAGAAAGCAAGTTTCAAACATTTTGAACTGGAATACTGTGCATGTAAACAATCATACATTTGGATTTGCAAAATGACTCGCAGAGAGCAACAGGATAGGTAAAATGCATTGAATCACACAATAATCATTAGGAGCATGAAAATCATGATTCAGAGATTGCATGTCCCCATTTCTCATAAATATACATTCATTTTTTTTTCCTAATTAATGCCACTTGGCACTAAGTACCCGGGTTTTGGCTGATCATAAAATCCTGATGAAAAGAAAATAGATGTTACTGAAATATCTACAGAAGACCTCAAATCTTCTCAATGTACAGAATGCTAAGACCGCCTACACTTATTTCAACAACAGAAAAAAATAATCATTTCTTAAGCACGTTGTCATTTACTGAAGGAGGTTAGTAAAGTTTTTAGAAGAGTCACTTCAGTCACATGGAAATTCTCAGGTGTTCTCTCTGAAAAAAATAAAGAAAAATAAAAGAAAAAATACCCACTCAGCTATATTTAGTCATTATTTATGTTTCATATAATTTATATATAAGTGTATTTATGTAATGCTTTATAGATGCTAATTTTTACAAATTCTTTTTCTTATAATGATGGAATTAATCCAGTTTTATAATCCATTACAATCCAAATAGGAGACATTCAGCTCTGTCAGTAACAAAAGCCAATAAGACATAGTTTATTTTTAAATAGAACTGATGTAAGTAATTTTGATAAGCATTTTCAAAAGCATGCATGCTTCAAGAAGAGCTGCAGGTACCATGCTAACAGGCTTCCACTGCAGGAATCTGACTCCAGGTGATATCCTCAGGCTGTCACTGAGCTGTCATTTAAGCCTGACTGCGACCCAGCTCCACCGACACTGTCAACAGGAGCAAAGCATAGGCAAGGTGCACCAACATACAGAATGCATGTCTGGCATCTCTCTCTTTTCTTTTTCCTACCTCAAGGCTCACTGTTTCTACCCCAAGGCGCACTGTTTAAAAATCTCACATGAGCTGAAGGGGGAGCAGAATTAAAACTGCTGTCTCTGCCCAGGGGGACCTGATCTTGCATCAGCCAAATCGCAGGCGAGCCATCTGCAAAGTGCTGTGGGCACAGCCAGTGGGATGCTCTGGGCCAGCACTCCCTAAGCCTGCCTGCAGCAAATATGCAGTAAAATCAAATATTCACCAGTACAGAGACAAGGCATGAGCAGACAGGACTCCTGAGAAAAGGCATCTGAGCTCCAGCTCTTATATTTCAAAAGGCAGTGCAGAAGGAGACCTAAACCACGGACCTAAACCACGGCTTTTTTGACTAATGGCTCTGCTCAGTTCTCACCCTGCTGTACTGCTTTTGTGGGATCGCCCATTTTAATGAATGTTACGTGAAGACATCAAGCATCTAAGCATGGATTCTCCTAGGCCCCAAAGCCTACAGATTCCACGTGTTAAGATTTGACATCGTCAGCATCGCACACTCTATTAGGAACCCAAATGGCTAACTGAAGTCCCAAAAAGTTACTCAGTTTCTATTAAATAATGAAACTTCATCATCTATTCTATATATATAGCTCCAAGTATCAATCAAGAGTTATGTCATGTTTCCACAAGCCCACAACACATATGCTCCCAAAGACTGTACCAGTTCTATCAACAGCTGTGTCAGCACTATGGTACACCCGATGAAGGGCTCCACGTCCTCTGTACTTTCAACTCTCACAACCAAAGAGCTGCCTGTCTGAATTTTCAGAAGTGCATTGCTAAAGTAAATTTCCAGTATACAGGTAGATGGCTCAAATTTCCCAAGTGCTGAGAGTCTGGCAGCTCTCAGATAAAGTTACGTCTATGTAGCATTCTTGAAGGTTTTACAATCATATTTGCTCTTGTAAATATTAAGCCAAATCTTATAGGATTCTTAAACAGTGTTTCCTGGTAGTGAAAGGTATCCTGAAAACAAACAGCCAAGCAAGTCACTGAAATAGTTCTAATCAAAAGACGAATGTTTTAAAGTCCTAGAAACATCATGCAGTACCAGACAGTATTACTCACTGTAATGAAGATGGGTGCTCTAAGCAAATTAAAATTCAGTTAAGAAGATGGACATGCAGATAAAAAGGTTTTCCCTGAGGAGAACAGGATAATGATTTTTTTACTAGCTCCTCAGGAGAACGATTGTCTTGTTAGATGTCATTTATATGTGCAATGGATATCCTTTTGCATTTTGATTTTTCTTTATTTCTGTGCCTGCAGTGTTGGTGTTTTCCATCTGCTGAAGGAAGATGAAAAACATTAGAAGAAAAATCAGAAGTGATGGGAAGTAGTGCTTACTGTGGCCCTGCACAGTCTCTAGCACAAATGGGATTTTAAGCTTGTAACAACTGCCATTATCTGATCCCCATCCCTCAAACATCAGTATATGCAATCAAAAAGCTCTAGAATCAGTATCCGTTAAATCTTACATGCCTTTACCTCAGATGGATCCAAGACAGGTTTAATTAAGGGACCATTCTTCTATATTCAGCAGAAACAATTACTTACACCTGACCTAGACCTTTCTATAAAGCTGCAAACAAGAAACAACATAGGTTGTTTCCTCTTCTGATAGAAATTAGTAGAGTCAGTTTGGGGCCTAAGAGAATAAAATTCCTGTAACAACCTCATTTTCTTGAAGCCTTTGAAATCAATCAGTCTTTTGATCTAGAATTTAACACCTAATTTTTTGGCCAATTATCCCAAATTAATCCTTACTACTAATTAAAATTACAACTTTGAAAAGACAGATAAAGGCACTGAAATATTTGCACAGCATATCAGCCCTCGAAGTCCAGAAAATCCTTGCTGAGGAACATGAAAAACATGCTTTTTTTAAGGGATTCCAACTCAATAGAATCATTCAAAAGATTATACTTTTATAGGTGGTAGCATGACTCATTTCTTTGATTTAGTATGAAATTATCTATCTTTCAGCTTTTTAATCTATGTCAGAGGTCACCCTTACACTTTGGCAGCCAAGAGGCTGGCTTATGCTTTTGGCAGACTTTCATTATTTGTTTCATAGCAGAAAGTCCTTGCTGAACAGCATGGAAGTGCAGTTTTTCCCTCATACACATATCAAAAAAGAGAAAAGTTCTTTCAAGTCTAAGGCTTTTGCATGCATTTACCTGCAGTTAGACAGTAACTAGGCACTTTGGGGATGAGATGTTCTACTCCACTGAAAATGTTTGCATCTGGCTACTGAAGATGGGTATACTGGAAGACTGCACTTTTTGTCAATATTTACATAGGAAAAACTGAAATGTATCAGAAAATACAAATGTACTATGTATTTCTCCTTGCACACACAATATTTAGAGTTCTGACAGATCACAGAAGAACAATATTAATCAGACTACCTGCTTAGTGTGTGCAGGAATTCAGCCATGGGCGTAAGGTGCACCCCTCAGAGCTAGTACACCAGCAAGCAAAATAGGCCTGTAATCCAAGTATATAATACATACTATTTTTTATTTCCCAGCTGAGTTCAGCAGCAGCCAAATGCAGGAGCACTCTTGGCCTGCATGTTTCATTTCAGACTGAGCTCAAGAGCCTAACAGGCAGCAGAATGTAGATGTATGCGTCTGACAGTGAAATGTAAAAATGTAAAGATTCAGTAAGTCAGCTTTACAGCTGACTTTTCAGTATTCTTCAGGAAGCTCTCCTGAGCTAGATGTATTTTAATGTCATAAGTCTCTCTCCTGCTATTCCACAGAGGTTTTCTTCTCTTAATGCACTTTATAAACTTCCAGCCATGGAGCACAACTTTTTCCAAGCAAACAAAAAAAAAATCTTTTGTCTGTAGTTATACTAAAGTTTAAAGTTATAAACAAGGTCACCAATATCAGGTACAACCACTGTCAGTCTTTTTAAAGATGGTGGTAAAAAGCAGGTAACTACCTTGAGAAAATCAATTATCTGAAAGAAAAGGTTCTTCTAACCAAGACATAAATACACTCAGAAGCATCTTAGAGTCTGAATTAAGCAGACAGGGAAGATTCACAAGTCTCTTTCAGAGAAACCCGAAGAAATAAGCACCAGACAGCCATAAAAGACAAACTGTTAAATTGTCTCTCCCAATGTAGGTCTCTGCATGCACTTACTGCTGTTCATGTTTTATAACTGCTTAACTTAATGGATAAATCAATTATGTAATTGTCAGCACAGGGACAGATCCTTACAGGTTTCATCTGCCTGGAGTTTTTTGCTGAAGTGATGCTAACCTCACTTGCACAAGCTGGCAGCCTCATCACTGCAAAAATTCAAGAAGATAATTCAGAAAAACAACAAAAAAAGAAATTTGGTAGTTTAGGAATGCAAACATACAGTTAGGCTGGTATTTCTCTATTTAAGTATTGATTGTTTTTTTCATTTTTGAGGTAGGATGACAGTGTCTGTCAAACTCACACCAGGGATGTTAATCGTCACCAAAATGCCACCAGGCTCACTGCAGCTTTCTTCACTGAACATCAGTGATGAGTGCCTAAAAACACACTGCATAACACACACAACAGGAATAGGCAAAAGGTGCCAGTTCGGTTCACAGGACAGTACGTAGTCCAACCCATCAGTTAAGCACTATAACCCAGCTGGAAAACAGGCGATAAAACAGAAGCTGTGTAACTCAGTACCTCCCTGA
Source organism: Streptopelia decaocto (assembly GCF_964273445.1). NCBI lineage: Eukaryota > Metazoa > Chordata > Aves > Columbiformes > Columbidae > Streptopelia > Streptopelia decaocto. The sequence continues at coordinate 154,663,772 of NC_138663.1, forward strand.
CAACCATCTCTGAAATGCTGCTTTCCCTAAGGATATCAGGCAAAGCTACAGAGAGCAGCCAAATTTGGGGTTGTTGATCTACTTTCTCCTACTAGTCTGCATGTAGATTGAATCCCAGAAGCAGGCTGTAAAAGCAAAACAGACTTGAAGAATGTTTGAAATCCAGCACTCCTAAGATAGGCCCCTGCCTCCTCAGTAATACTGTACCTCCTGCAATATATAGAGTTTTTAACTGTGCCTGTACATATTTCAATGTCTTGGATATGGTTTTAGCTCCATAACAACACATGAGGAAATGGTGACATATATATTAGCATCTGCTAAATTGTGACATTGTCAGCCTAATAATAAGCTGATCACCGAAGGGCTCGATTACATTTCCAGAAAGGATTTTCTGTGATCTTAAGTTTTACACAGTTAGCTGGTGAACTAATGACTCAGAACCATTCCTTTTACAATAGAGGAGAAAAAGTAAAGGCAAACCTAGGAGTAAACACAGATTACATTTACAGAACCTGCTGATCCACAAGGGCATGCAGGGGAGTAGGTAATGTCCCATCTGTCCCCAGCTGAGCTAAAGCCTGAGCAGGAAGGTTTCCTCCTCTACTCCATTTCCAGAAGTCAAACTGTAAATGACAGCTGGACTCTCCTATCTCTCAGCAGAGGCTGGAGACCAACAGCAGGGTCACCCCCTCTGCACTGCATCTGGGGGATGGCATCAAGCACCCCTTCACAGCTCAGACATGAGCTTGACAGGGAGAGGGAGGAGGGGAAAGGAAGCCTCTGCATGAGGCTCTGCCTGAGATATAGCTGCTCTAAGTGGGACATCCCCCACCTCCTCTCCCAAACCACCCACCCTGGGTTCCCACAGCATCACAGACATTTACAGACCTAGGAAAGTCATCCCTGGACCTGAAGCTTGTTGGAGATTTCAAGATGCTACAGTCAAAATCTTAATTTCAACAAGAAGCAAGTTCAAGTGCAAATCCAGAATCTGATGCAGGTTTTATAGATCATGTTAGTAGACGTGCTTTTAAAACCTAACCAGCCCTTTAGAAGACTTGGATTGAAAAATGGAAGCTCCTAAAACATTCTGTTTGAAAGCAAGTATAATAAGCAGAAGAAGTTTTCTGTGAAACAGATATCTTATAGCCTTTTCTTCCTTTTATCTACTCCTCATTACCTTGCTTGTTGTTCTGTTAGACATATCATACTCACACAGATGTAGCACTAATCACAGGGTAGGAGCTGCCAGCTGCCTGGGAGGATAAAGCTACTCTGACATTATCCCACCAGGCATCCAACAGTGACTTAGGAGATACAACCATTTAGCTGACCCCCTTGTAAAGAAACAGGTGCTGTCTGAGCATGCTGGGAAATCCTTTCTAATGCAGTCAGCTCCCTCTCAATGGTTCAAGGTTTAAAGTAAAAAAAAGAAAAAATAACAATGCCTATCATTTTGCAGACTGAGGTTAGGCATAAAATGCTGAGGCTTTCAGTGGGAGTCTTGCTTGCTGAAGGTAATTATGGCTTAGCATGTTACCTTAGTAGAAAATATTTCTCTTTGAAAATGAAAGATGTTTGGTGGGCATCAACTGCACTGTACAATTTGGATTTGATTTTAGTCTAAGACGTAAACTTGGACTTAATCCTCCCCTCAGCCTGGATACAGGTAAAGAAGCATCAAAATTCTTCCCTTCAAAACATTCCCAATTGAGGAAACCTGCGGGGTAAACCTTTGACCACCCAAAAAATCCAGTGACTTTGATAGGCTTTCAAAAACTTGATACTGAGATTCACATATGCTGTAGACTCAAAATTACCTGAGTTTTCTAGTTTTTTGTTGTTGGTGGTGCTGATATTCTTGTTTTGGCATGAAGAACTCCTCCGGCTGCTCTTGTGCCTTACTTCGCTCTTACAGAATATCAGTGGCACAAAGTTATTGTGATATTTGATGCATGAATATTTGCACAGCATCCACCTAGTAGGATGATAAGCACATTAAAGATATTGCAGCACTGACTGATACAGAATGTTTTTCCACAAAAAAGCATACATGAGAGAAGGACATGAACTGAGTCAGGGGCAGGAGAAAAGAGATGTGCAGTAGGAAGCAAATACATCGAGGACTCCATAAAGCTTCTATGGTCCCATGTACAAGGCATTAACTGTGCAATAAGCATGGTTAGAGCTCATCCTAGAGTTGTTACACCCCAGAAGCTGCCCTGGTTCAGCCTGTCAATTCTTGTGAGCCATGGGGTTGACGGAGAATAACAAGCTATACCGAAGTCAGACACAAGAAATCTATCTCCTAAACTTCATGCCTGTCACAAAAGGCAAAAAAGGTGACCTGCACCCTTACTCCCAGAGTGGATGCTGAATGTGTTGACATGCTGAAAGGGATGAAGTCAGCTTCAGGTGGGTACCATGGCCCTAAAGTGACATGCCAACCACACTGTCTTGCACCCCACTCCCCACACTTGGCTCAGCGAACACATATGTCTCCCTCCTCCGCTCTCAACACCCCACATTCCTCTTCTGTCTGCCTGCCATTTCCAGCCCAAGCTGGAGAAAAGCAAAGCTGCACCTGGCAGAAGGTGCCAAGAGGACCATAAATCTCCATGCCACCACCCAAACAAACACTGCCCACCCCTCCTTACCTCCACCCTGCTTTCCCCTCTCCTCCCTTCCCCAGGTGATGAGCTCAGTGTGCAAGTGGATGTGGCCAGGAGAGATGTAAGGCACAGGTGAGGAAGAGCGGTCACCCAGTGCCCAGGCTGGAAGAATGCAGAGATGTCAGGGCAGTGGTGCAAAAACCACGTGTGCCAAAATCAGATATATAGGCAACATTTACCAGACTGCATCGTGGGAAACTGCAGCCAGGGATCTTCACCATTTTCAGGATTATGTGGAAGCTGAGAAGAAATCAGAAAGACTACCTAAAGATTACCTAAAAGTTGCATTTAGGAGCCAAAAGTGACACCAAATCTGCAGGCAGTCCTGTGGTAGAGTGATCACTGTATACCAGTCATAACTTTTATTATACTAGAAATACAACCAAATGAGGATCCCACCACATTCAGATGGGACCCTGCGTCCTGGTGAATGCTGCACCACTTAGCAAGAGTTACAGCTTCAAATCCTAGCTCAGGATCCTCTGTTCGTGGTTTCTTGTGTCTCAGTCACTCCTTTCAGCTCCGCAGACCACTGTAATACCAGTGACAATGCATGCATGAGCAGCTGTCCTGATGGCATGCAAGAAATTCAAATAATGAAGTCTGAGCTTTCTCTTCCTCTTGTGATTCTCATTTCATGTGCTTAGCTATAACACAATCCTCCTTTACACCCTTAAATATTAACACTGCTATTCTCTTGATGTGGGATTCCTCATCATCATAGGAATAAATGATTAATTGTTACCATACCGAGCAAGTGCAACTTTTATAACTATATGAATCAGCACTGTGCCAAACCCTTCAAGAATAGTAACAGTGTTTGAGTGTTTATTGCACTTTATTGCTTCCTGGATCATTTAAAAGGAGTCGCTGACAAACAACCATTTACACAGGCTTTAAAGTTTGCCTCGGATGTACTGAGCAGTTCTGCATCTCAAAATGCAGACATACCTTCTTTCCCAGCAATTTAATGCTGGGTATTTGGCAGAAAACTCCACGGCCTGTCCAGCAAATGCTACTATTTGCAATGGCACATCTTGTGTGTTACCAGAAGATAATTTTAATGAAACTTTGAGCGTAGTTTTAAGTGCTGTTCTAACAATCATGCTGGCTTTGGTGATGTTCTCCATGGGTTGCAATGTGGAACTTCAGAAATTCTGGGCCCACATAAAAAGGCCCTGGGGTATTTTTGTGGGTTTCCTTTGCCAGTTTGGAATTATGCCTCTCACAGCCTTCTTGTTGTCTCTGGCCTTTAACGTGCTTCCTATTCAAGCTGTCGTAGTGATGATCATGGGATGCTGTCCAGGGGGCACAGCCTCCAATGTCATTGCCTACTGGGTGGATGGAGACATGGACCTAAGGTAAGGGCAGCCATTCTCTAAGTAGTTAATGTACTTTCTACAGTGTAAACTTTATGTTTAAAAGAACTGTCTGATTCTTTTTCTTAGCTTCCTGCCCCATGCCTGGTGGAGCTTCCTTCTTATAAAGATGTTTAGTTAGTGTAATAGTAGTAAATATAAGCAGAGCAGCAAATATCTTTGGTTCCTTGAGCATTTGTGAGGAAGACAGCACAACAGAATTCTGTATATTAGAAAATGCCTTTATTGTAAACCTTTAGATGCTGCAGAAAACAGCACTGAAGAAGACTTCTAAAATACTGAAGATTATTAAAACTTTCTTCAAGTTAGAACTACTTCTATGGTTTTGTTTCTTGTAAGATCTTGGGTAGTTTAAAAAAAAAAAAAAAAAAAAGAAAAAAGGATTTCAGGACCTGAATCCTGTGTACAAAATAGTGGCTGTGCAATAGTTGTTAAATAACGTTTCTTGAAAAAGATCACTGTTGGAAAAATATTTTCCTTCCTTTTGTGTTCTATACAATGAACAGACAGGCAGAGGTTTTCTTTTCAGGAACTAATGCAAATGAAAATCCCTTGTGGTAATTTTATCTACTCCTGGCACCTTTTGCAAAGTCTTCAAATTGAGGGAAAGTTTTACAGGCTAGAAGGCACTGACTAACGCAGCTCCATATACAGGGCACAATGAAAAAAACTCCTTCATGGCTAAGTGTGGTACTCTCAGTGCCGGGGCCCTCTGAACTCAGAAACAGATATGTAAGGCACTTGGCATGGTCTAAGGCATCAAACATGCAGGAGAATTGAACCCTACTCTTGATGCAAATTTCTGGGGAGTTCATTAACTCTAACAAACTTTAAAAATGAGACATCTTTTTATTTTTATATCCCAATTACTTTGCTCTAAAATAAACAGGATCGTTTCTCTGTTTCCCACAGAGTAACATAAATTGGAGCATTCATCCAATCTATCATGCCAGTCTGAAATAGAAATGGAAAAAATAATAGAAGTAAGAAAGATGTGGAACTAAGGCAAATAGGCTAAAAAAGTTAATATTTCTAGCTTTAATAAGACATTTTTTCCGTCCCTTGAAAATAATGGACTTTTCTGTAACATACAGGTGCTAATGTAATGCCTGCTTCCAAATTATGTATGAAGTCAGCTCTGCTAATCACCAGCTTCCTCACTGTGGAGGAAAGACCTATGATATTAGAAACTGTAAGGCACTTTATTTAAATAAATACAGGTCTAAGAAACCACAGATGGAAAGATACCCAACTCAAGTTTGAAATTCTGTCCTAATCTTTCCCAGGAAGAATACACTGATCTAAACTATGCTTTCTCAGCTCCATATGTTCAGAGTCACACCACTGAAATCAGTAGTAAAAATCCAAATTGATAATGTTATAAATATGAGTAGGGTTTATATCCCGTGACACTGGCAGAGCACAAAGCAAGTTCAGAATACCTATAAAAGGTTATGCTTCAGGTAAAGACCTTTACCTTAAGAAGTCAAAGACTTTTGGTCAGTACCTTTGTGACAGTAATTCAGGGACCAGGAGATATGGGATGTACACCAACGCAAGCATCTTCAGTTCTTGATAGAAGAATAACAATATAAGTAGCGTGGCTGGTTTCTAGAGTCAGGGCAACATTATAGAAAGCTTTCCCATCATGTCAGAGAAAGGTTTTCTCTTTACCGATAATATTTTATGTTTATACATGACAATGCATCACCGATGTCTACAGTCCCGCTTCAAAACATCACAGTGCAAATAGACCACAAGTTAGAGCAGGAATTAATTTTCTACTGCTCATACAATCACAGGGAGGTGAAGTATGAGGTTTTATACCTTTCTTAGTAACTCACACCCAGATGATATCCTTTAAAGCTTCCCATAGGGACACTTGTTTTTGACATCTCTTGACATTTCACTAGAAAAACTGCTTCTGAAGCACCATCTCCTCTGCTCCATGGCTCCCCAGGGAGCTTCTGTGAGCACAGGGACTAAGGTCAGAGAACAGGCAGAGTTTAGAGCAGGACGTAGTAGATACAGGGACAGTACGAAGATGTAGGAAATACAGAGGTAGGAAAAATAAGCTCTTTTATCCATTTGGGGCTTCACCTAACACTAAATGTAACCCATGGCTCTTTTTTCTCTGTGTGTAGGAACTCTCTTACTAGAGGGTCCTACAAAGTTCTGTTCAATGACACTGAAGCAGAGTGACGGGAACCAAAATTAATACAGATATTCCTGTGGTTTCTGTATTAATTGTTCTAGATTTGTCTGTATCTTTCCAGTTGGTGGGACAGGGTCAGTAGCTCCTTTGCTGAGGGCAAAAACACAAAAGAAAAATCAGAACCAAGGCTCATAAGGAAGTTTCCCAAGTCCCTTACCTAGAATACTCATTATTTTTATGTCAGAGGAGTGTGATTTGTAGGCACAATTTTATTTTTTCTACTCAAATTCTGAGAATTTCCTCCTTATTTTAGCTGTCTTGCATTTTCCTGCTTCTTCATACCTACAGCAGTATGTATCTTTTAGTGCAAGGTGTATCAGGCCTGATGGTTTCAAGGCTTTATATTTTAAACCAGAAATGTCTTTGCACAAACTAAAGAAGTAACTATACTTATGCTCAGCTTCACTGAGTAATTATCAGCACCTACTCTTTGGCCTAGAGCAAAACAAGCCAGAAATGTGTATTTTATTATATCACACATCCTAAACGCTGAAATAATTTTGTTTTATGCTGTTGACTTTGGAGTGAAATTTTAACATTCTAGAACTGCTGGTAAAATGGAAAGCTCTATTTGATGTCCATCTGACCCTGTCTAGCTTGCCACCCTCTCAGAAGCCAGACAGACAGACAACATGCAGACAGACTTGCCAACAGACCTTCCTGATGACCTTCTGTCTGACTGCCTCCTTTGCTCTGAAAGTTATTGTTCTGTGGCAACAGAACACGTTGATATTTTATGTTCCTTTCTCTTCAACAGAAGCCATTCCTTCCATTTAGCATTTTTCTAGCCTGATATACAAGATAAATTGACTGTAGCCAGCAGCATTTTTTGCCCACCCTTTTATAAGTTGTTAAGTCATAAGAAGAAAATAAGAAAGACTATAGGCTAGCACAAAATGAACTGTGACTCTAACGAATTTCTTTGCAGCATCAGCATGACAACTTGCTCCACAGTGCTTGCAATGGGAATGATGCCACTTTGCCTCTTTATTTACACCAAGATGTGGACTGATTCTGATGCAATTGTACTCCCTTATGACAGCATTGGTGAGTCCAGTGAACCAGCACTTTCCCCTCTGACTCTCTTCTTTATCCTCCCTCTAGTAACAACCACCTTTATACCAGAGTCCTGCAGAGTCATGAAGAAATGACCATAGATTTAAAAAAAAAAAATACTCATCCTCCTGCTTTCTAATATCTTCTGTGGGAATTATGAACCTAGATCACTTTAAGTCATCAACAGCTCTACAGAACAAAGACTTGAAGTAATAAGTATGGTACAGATATTTACCATGAGGTTGTGCATGTTTTTCTTTCCAAATGGTTTGGAGACCTGCATGATACTTGAATAAGAATATAAAATAATTTGTACAGGAATAGCTGCATCCCCTGAATGAAAGTGTTTGTTAACAGCTTTAAGGCACAATCCTGCCAAGTGCTAAGTGCTGAGGCCATAATCTGGCACAGTACTTAAGCACATGTGGATAATTAAGCAAGTGATTAAAGCTGCTGAGTCTCTTTGAAAAGTTGCAATCTACTCCACCAGTAGTGGCTTCATTTGACTTCCTGTCAAAAATCTTATCCAGCTACAAAAAGAGAATAGTCAAACTATCTAGAAATACATGCTCCAGTGCTTTGCAGAGCCGTGGCCCTAGTGTTTATCAAGAGTAGTTCCATGTTGTGCTAATCTTAAAAGGCAGCAGTGTCACTTTCATATCCTTCATTTCCCATTGTCCTGGGGAAAAAAAACCCAACACATACATTGCGTGTGCTTTCAAAATAAATACTGGAGAGGGGAGCCCAAAACAAAAGAAGCTCTAATCTGGGTTTGATATGGTACAGTAGCAAAACACCTGCAGACAAAATGAACATTTAATATAGCTACTCTCATCACAGGATAGTGATGATTAGCACGCTCAAATTTCTGTTTGCCTTTCTGACACAGGTGAATGAGCATGTAGCTCAACAGAATGGCAATTGCTTCAACAGGCTGCCAAAGATAACAGACTCTATAGAAAAGCAAACGGGCAGGTGCGGGTAGACTGTGCATGCGTGCTCTGGGGTGTGCATACCAGAAACATCCTCTGAATGCTTGTTTCATACCCCCAGCTCCTCTCTACACTATGTCTGTCCTCCTGTCGTTAACTTCTGCATGATACATGGGTTTAACTTGTCTTCTTTCTTCTTTTTTACAGGAATTTCACTGGTAGCTCTTGTTATTCCTGTTTCATTTGGAATGTTTGTTAACCACAAATGGCCCAGTAAAGCAAAAATCATACTTAAGGTAGGATATATAAAGCTGAAGCATTAGTAATTATGGACAAATTATGGAATTAGAGGCATCACTGAAGCAGTACATTCATAGTATTAGTATCTGACTTCATAAGAGTTTTCAGCAGTTTTCAACAGAAAACAAATGAGATGCTGCGGAAATGTATTGCTCTCTCCCTGCATAAACATGCATGAGTTGCATACATTATTAGAAACCATTATTATCCGAAGAGCCTACTTTTGTCTTTGGCTACAACTAAGTTAGTAACTGGGTTCAGTTTATAATGTGAACTGAAGTGGGAAGTAAAGTCATTCGGGTCAACTGGAAGCAGTTTTTCTCTGCAAAATAATAAAAAAATGAAACATTCTGAATCAAAGAAAAAATCTACTTTTAAACCAGTTTATTGATTTTGGGGGCAATTTTGAGTGTAAAGTCAATATTTATTTAAATAGATTTTGAAAATGTTCCAACTGTTAAAAAAATCTATTCACAAAATTCAACTGTGTTTACAAGATAGTTTCAGATGCATCAAAATATGGGTTTTTTTGGCAAAAAATATTATCTCCAAAATAATCATAATCATAACAGCTTAGCTGCATTTAATGTTAACAGCAAACTAATCATTCTGAACATGAGGTTTAGGTTTAAAGTGATTGTCAGATATACTGAGTACTTTTGGCCTTTGTTAGCCATATATATGGTTATATATATATGTTAACATATATTTTCTAAATTTTCTTAAACAAAACTAATCTGGCAACTGGTTATTCTACCTATATTTCATTACCATTTCTCTGCTCAGGTAGTATAGAAAACAAAGTCCTTTTAAGTCCAGTTCATTTTCTTCAATTATTAACTTACTGTGTTGTATTTTAAAATGCATTCACAGCTTACTTATGAACTTGAGTACTATTGAGTGCTGGTTTCAAAACTGTACTATTCCTGTTTAATCAGTTAAGGGAAAAGTATGGTCTTGAACTCACATGTAAAGACACTCTACTTGTTCTCTCAGCAAAACACCATTTAATTCTCTTTCTGAGTGGATGAGCAACCCACAGCAGGGTCCATTGACAGTTTGCTTTATGTAGGACAATGAAGCATCAAGTGAATATTGAGCCATAGCTGCCAGATTAAAGTCCATACAGTGAGAAATGGAAATAAGAACACAAAGACAGTGCTCCAGGTGAAACAGAAGAGCTTGTCATGGCCAGACCATGTTTCTTCTTCCTAGGTGCATGTGGTTAATAGGTCAGTCAAACAAAAGTGCTTGTTCACTCAGTGCTCTTAAAAAGGCTTCAGCTAAAGACTGATGAAGTCAGTTCAATGGGAATTTATGTTTTAGCTGAGAAATGGATTCTCCTAAGCTTAGCCCCAGAAGTCTGCCAGTGAGATCCCTGGCAATATATGTCATAAGGGCAGATGTTTCACTTGGATATTGACAAAAGAGTGAGATATCACTCCCTTTGTCAAGCAGAGGTGAGGATCTCTGTATATTCAGGTGCAGGAAATAAGATCAGCTCAGTGACTAAGAAATGTCATTCGAGCTAGCAGCCAGTTTTCAAATACAAACTTTCAACTACATTAAAGATTTACTCCACTTGGTAAACAATTTTCTATCACTAATGATCTAGCATCTAGTTACCATATACTGTACTAAGCCAACAGTTTCCCAACAACTTGGGAAAATTTTTCTAATTTGTGCACTATTCCTCACTCATGTCACACCTGCGGGATTATTTTTAATCTCCAACTCTAAGTACTATTATAGCTAAGGGTTCAAGAGACTAGCTTTATAGGTATATGCTATAGATACCTATTATTGCTGTGCCTTGATCTATATCTGTAGTCACATATTGAAGTACATTGTACATTTTCTGTTTGGGAAAAATTGAAGCTATCTAATCTGTTTGCCTGCTGTGAATTACGTTGTCATAAACTTTAGATTTTACGTTTAATAAGATGTTTCATTGACTCAGAGACACTCACGGGTCTGTTTGACGCTATGTTTGATGCCACCAAATTTCTTTAGGGTCTTTCATTCACTCAGTCCTTCCTCTTTCCCCTCACAGATCGGTTCCATTGTGGGAGCAGTCCTCATTGTGCTCATTGCTGTGGTTGGGGGAATACTCTACAAAGGCTCCTGGATTATATCACCCAAGTTATGGATCATTGGCACCATATTTCCTGCAGCTGGCTATTCTCTGGGATTCTTTCTGGCCCGCATAGCTGGTCTGGCTTGGCACAGGTATAGATTTCTCTGTTATAAAGATCTTATTTCAGCTGTTAAAGATTTTCTATAATGATTAATCAATGCTGAGAATGCTCCCTAAACGTTAGCTACGCCACAGAGTCACTCATTCCCCAACCCTGTTTCTGGATACTATGTGTAGATAAAACTTTTCTGTGCCCACTTTTATTTACAGATTTTAACTGTACTATTTCCTCCAGTCTTCCCCTTGTGTACCCAAGTCCTGCACTTCAAAGGAAGTAGACAAGACAGATCTGACTTATGAGTTGTTTGGGACTGTGGTAAAATTTCTCATGAGTATGAGGCAGACAACAATTTAGAATATAATTACAAGAAAGGGAGACAGTGATTGTTACTGAATATAACATACATGGCTTGAAGTTGGAGTACCGTCCTTTACAATTGCTGAACTGCCATAAATTGTTCTGGTGATAACACCCACATGATTTGTAGAGTGTTTTGTTGACTACTTGAGCTTAAGGATACTGTTTTCTCAGTTACTGTATGTTTCTTGCTTATCCAGATTACTAAAAAGCATAAGGACACTCAGGTTGCTATTTCACAATTGTCTTTGTATGATTCCCTTCAGATGTCGTACAGTGTCTCTGGAAACAGGCATGCAAAACACTCAGCTATGTTCAACTATAGTACAGCTCTCCTTCAGCCCTGAACAACTTGAACTGATGTTTACTTTCCCACTCATCTACAGCATTTTCCAGCTGTTGTTTGCACTACTAATTTTAGCAGGTAAAGTATAGATAATTTCTGTTATAGCATTATAATTATCATTAATTCTGTCAGTCTCATTTTTCATGGATATGGAGAAAAAAATAAGGAATAAAAATAGTCAAATAGAAAACAGTTAAGTAAATAAGGACCCAAAATATTACTGAGCATGACCACTGTGCTGTGACCTGCACTTAATGAGGAATGTACAAGGCTCAGTTCAAGATTTGGAAGACCGTTTTTTTTCAGCACAAGGGAGGGGATCTCCACCACCTACAACCAGGCACATGAGAATACCTTGAGCACACAGTTGTTATTATATCCCTTGGCCAAGGAAGGGCAAATGTGTTTTCTTCCACCACCCCAGGTTGCCTGGCCGTACAGCTGCACAGCAGGGCCATCCCCACAGGTGTGCACAAACTCCACCTCTTATCAGCTGTTGAGAGAACAGGTATTAGCTTCACAGCTAATGTGAGAAAATACCTTTCATTAGAGGTAAAGGTCTCTTTTTTCTTCCCACATAACACTGCTGCTACTACAACTAACCCATTGTGGGCTGGGACCTTGTCTCTGTTGCTCACCTCTAAAACCAGCTGTGACTATTGAGCTCCCACTCCCAAACCAGAGGCCTTACCCAACATCAGAGCACTGCCCCAGGGATGCAGCCTGCGAGGTCCAGCCCCAGCTCTGACCTCTCTGGCAGGCAACAGCTTGGGAACAGACAAAACACCTTGTCCCAGCTCCTGACAAACAGGACTCACGTAGAAGAGTCAGTCCCAGAGACTCGGCCAAGAGCCGAAAGGATTCCCAAGGGAGACAGGCAGTACTTTTAAAATTCACTGCACGCAATAGGAACACAAAGCAATCAAACAGCAAATGCATAATTTAAAATATTTTCCTTGTTATTTTCTAAACAAACTTTTCCAGTAATGAGTGCTGTTGACATAAAATAGTTAAATATAGCTTTAAAGAAAATGTCTGAAGGCGTTGGAATGTTTTGGCAATATAAGGAAGGAAAATGTTGCATGGCTACATGATACTACAGTGTCTTTTTCAAACAATTGTTATAATATCTTTATTTAATACTAAATATACACAAATTTCCAGGCTACCGTGTTTACAGAAGACAGCGGGTCAAAACAAAGACAGATGTTGAGAAAACAGAGGAAAAAGAAGATTCAAAATCGGTATCATCACAAGCTCAAATAAATGGAGGATTTGTATCAAATGAGACTAAATAGACAATTACCTCTGTTCCCACTAGTTGAAAAGATATAAGATATACGGTTTACTTAAAACTTGTTTTTTCATGTGCCATTGCTTCATGAAAATATTTAACAAAAGGAAGTCTGCTTATATTGTACAGTAAGACTTTGAAATTACTAAATTATGAAAGATTTCTACTTTGATTTTGAACCCAGTTTTTGCCACAATTGTAGAATATGGTTTTGAAGATAATTCCCTAAAAATAGTTAATGTTTTATTACGGCTTATTTAAAGAAAAGCATAATAAAGGTGGGCTATTGCTAAAAAAAAAAAAAAAGCAAATATTTGCACTGCCAACTCCAGCTCATGATCCTTCAAATGTATCTGTTAGTCTCCGCGCCAACACCAAACAAGGAGAAATCTTGTAAAAGTGCCTGAGCAGCAACAGGAGTTGATGTGGAAGATCTGATAAGACTACAGGACTTTCACTGAGCATGAATCAACCATGAAATTGGAACAAGCTAATAATGAAATAAGGTTTCATTTAGGTCAGTCTGGGCAGACTAAAGTCATTGTGCTGTGTTAATTGCTTGAAGCATTAATTTATTCTAAAGCTATAATTTTAACAAGTGCAATGTACCTTATGACTGTAATTCTTTTTATCCCCAAAATAATTAGAAAGTAACACCATCTTCAGTCTGGGTCTTTTATGTACAGGAAACATCAACAGAGAGACAAAGCTGAGGGCATAAGCCTAGAGCAATTTTAGTGTGACAGATTCATATAAAGGAGCAGGCAGAGATTTTGGACACGTAAGAAATTATCAACTGCTGCAATGAAGGGCAGGAATTTGAAAGTAGAACAAAATTGACCCAAATTCATCCAAGACTACTTTCACGACTGTTAACATAAGACAACAGTGCTTGTAGAGATTTATATATTTTTGTTATTTTATGAACTCAATAAATTTGACCTGACATTAGATATAGACACTGATGTAGCTGATAACTTTAGTATTTTAGTTATATGAACCACCAAAAGAAAGAATTGGATGTAAACATTATTTGTCTCTGAAAATTCAAGAGAGCATACGGAGAGCTATCTTAAGTGTGTGGAGAAAATGAGTATAATTCTAAGAGAAACAGTGTGGTAATTTTTTTGCAGCTTTAATTTTTTGTGGATACATTCAGTATCATTAGTCCCGTAGCTCTTATGTAAAGAAAACGTCCAGAGAAGTTTAGATGAAAAGAGTGAGAGGTCGTCTGGCCAAAAAATTTAAGAATGAGCCAACTATCAACAAATGGAAACTATACACTTCTTTGTCATATTCAAGTGGGCCTTCTGAGGCATTACGAGTTAATGTGACAGAGTTTTTACCAACACAACTGCAATTGTGGAATTTGAGTTCCAGACGCATAGCTTCCCGCTGCTACAGAAAAGTGTATTAAGTAAAGAATAAACTATTTCTATCTACCATATGTGGGGGAAAGGGTCTCAAAATGTGCCTGAGCTCTGGGAGGCTTGAAGCTGTTTCGCTTTCAGGGGGAATTCAGAGTGGCCATAACTTCCAAGGAGTGGAACACTTAGTAGGAGTTAGCACGTAATAAGGCATGCTATGTTTTCTAGAAGGAAGGTTAAAAAGAAAAAGGTAGTGAAGTCTGTTATGGAGGAATCATAAAGGTAAAAAAACACATTAATAAAGAAAAGGATAAGCTGCTATTTGTAACATCTGTGGTAAAAAGACGGTTGTCTTACCCTGTTTCCATCAAAAAATGGGCAGCAGAAGTTAGTTATGATCATGCCTTTCTTACACACCAAGCTGCTACTCTTTCCCCACGCTAAATTTCAATGCTCCCATGTATATTTTAAGAAGTTTTTCAAAATGTATGGAAGAATAATAGTTTGTCTCGCTTATACTATGTGTGTGTGTGTATTTAAAACAACTGTATAAACACTGAACTGAATAAAGTCAGAAACTATTTATAATTTTGCCCACTGGAGTAATTTAAGGTGGAAAGAACTGAGACTGAAACCTAACATGCAGACGAAGTTTATGGCTTTGAGATGTAACAAAAACACCTCAGATCATATGTGAAATTAATATGTTTAATAATGATGAAGATTAAATGAACATAGGATGTCTGATGACATATTTTATATACATTTTTTAATGTATATGTGCACTTAGGGCCCCAGCTGAAGGTTGGAGGCGGCAGTTTCTGCAGCCATTACAATTACACCTAGTAAGGGTCCTATGTCCCAAGCTTTATGTGAAGCAAAGCCAGCTCGAAGTCTTAACCAACATATGTCTCTAGAGCGCATCAAACCTAAAACAAAACCCCAGGGCTTGTTAATGTTGCCAGAAGCAGGGTTATGTTGATGTGACAGCTGCTAAATCTCGAGCTGCAGGAGTCTCAACAACTTCAATGTCTGTCCACCACTCGTGAAGACGTAGTGTGCCGTTTTACTGCAGCGTAAGGGACTTTTGGGAGAGCTGTGTCCTCTCCCCAAAGGTCTCCAGGAAGATGTTATGTGTCTTTGTCTGTTAGCCATATAAATGCTGAGATATGGGCTTCTCAGCCAAAGGAGGCTGGTGGCCTCCAGCCTTGCAGTTGTAGTTGTCTTGGCATTGTCGAAAGAAAAAACCCAGCTTGCCAAGGTCAGCTTGTTTAACCTGCTCAGCATCTTCTCCTGTCACATTCTTCAGCATGAAGACTCTCTCAAAGAGAAGCAGTATCACTTAGTCACAGCTGCTTTTTAAGCAGTCTTCTATCCATTGAAACAACCTGTGGATGGGACATTGCAGGATGTGCAACTTAAAAGCATAATGCAGTGATGTTCAGGCTAACAGATACTTGATCTAATTAACACTTACGTATACTGGTAATCATCAATTTACCAATTCAGGCTACGAAGTCATACAGATGCCTTAGCAGGTGCTAGGTTAAAACAGCTAGTCTACTTTTAGATAGTAATTCACGTTCAGGGAGCATGGGTAGTCCCCGAGTTTTAACTCTGTCACACTGCTGTTTCTCAAGCTGTTGCAGGCAAACCGAGCTGAAGTATGTCTGAGGATAAACATACCCTAAAAGTTGAAATGACAGCTGAAGTAATATCTAGCTCATCCTAAGGTCTGTAGTATAAGGGTTGCAAGGATGTGACAATCACACTTGCGAAACCAAAGTCTGCAGCCATAAATCTGAGTATCAAGACGTGTTCCCTAGTCAGCAAAGAGAGAAGCACCATTGCAGAGTTAATCATGCTCACTGCCTCAGGCTCCTCTTACAGGATGAATTGTCCTCTGGAATAATCTGTCTCTATAAGATCGATTGAGATGGCCTGACTTAGACCAAATACCTAATTTTTTGACCCCAAGATGACAGGGGTAAGGGAGAGAAAGAGCAGAGGGAATTGAAATGAAATTATGAAATACTGGTTTTGTCTTAATTTCTTTTTCTGTGCATTGTCTCTGAGAACCCAGTGTGTTTCCTTTAACAAGGAAGATAGGTATTTTTAATTGAAAAATGAACAAACAAACAAACAAAATCACCACACCACACAAATGTATAGTGATTTTCATCTCCTACAAACATATAACTAATTTCTCAGTTGACCAAAAGACACATAGAAGAACTGATTCTGTCATCCAGTGCACTATGTTAGCCATTAGCAGGTGCAATTTGAATAAAATTAACAAGCAAATTGATTTGCAGTTTATGTTAAATGAGTTTCTTTTTCAGACTAATCAGGTCATGATGCTCAAAAAACATTATTATAATCTCTGCCAATCAGTATTATTTTTGTCAGCCTCAGAAAGGAGAAATGAACTTATTTTTTGTGGTCCAACCGATTAACATACTGTACTCTTGATGCAAATCTGAAACAATAATCAGTATTCCGTACCTCCTGAGGCACAGACCTTCACTGCTTGGTATTTGATAAGAATGCTTCTGCTCTCTCCAGATTAACTGTATCATTTGCTCATGTCTAGAATTGAAGCAAATATAATGTAATAGTACCACAACCAAATAGCAACAAAGCAATCCTGACTGGACTTTGCAAGACAGAACTGAAGAGTAGTAAAAGTAAAACTCTGCTTCTGTTTCCTAAGGAATAATAGTTCTGTACCAGAAACATTAATATCTCAGTTATGCTGAGCACTAAATTAACTTAAAATATCGAATGTAAAAATAGCTGTTACTTGCAAGGATATTTGCCAACATTCAAACTGGAATTGCAGAAAGTGGGTAATTGAAAGCCCTGAAGGAGTCCTAATATGTTTTCATAAATAGATATATGCTGTGGAATTATATTACTGTCTCCATTTAATTTCCATTAAATTCAGCCATCTACAAGTTTCCAGTGTCAACCTTCATCCTTCCCTGAAAACAAGCTCTCAGTACTATTAGCATGAAAAGACAGATATCTCCACATACACCACATGCACAGACAGATATCTACCACAACACCCCTCTGACACCTGGCTTAGGACAGGAGGAATTCTGGAAGGAGACAAAGAGATTATGCAGAATTGAGTGTGAAATTCAGTTGCCTGAACACAGGCACTTAATGTGATGTGAGATACCATGGGGTGTCCTGCCTTGCTTTCATCTGCCGATCCAGAAGGTCACAGATCTTCTGTAAGACTTATGCCCTGCCTGTATCTACCATGGCCCCACAGCATTTAACATGGAAACAGACACTTGTTTAGGCAGCTAAATCCTTGTGACTTCTGTGCAAATGTCCTTATTTGCAGGGTTTCTCCTGATCTGTATGAACCCCTCCACACTCAGATGATGGGTCAGAACTTTGCATGAGACAACTGCAAGCCCATAAGAAGACCCTTGCAATTTTCTTCCCATGAGGCACCTCTCACAAAGCAAGGAAGTTTGTTTGATTGCTAATCCAAATATTTCAGAATTTAGAAAAACAAACCAAAAAAATGTCACTTCCAGCTGCCTCTTGAAACTGACCTCAGTAAATATCCTCAGTCCTCAATAAATATCTTCAAGCCCTGTGTCTTTCCACAGGATTACATGAGACTTTGAAAAAGCTATGATAAAATTCAGTGTTGAGATTCCAGACTACATCTATGTAAACAAAGGGTGTATAAACAAGTATTAGTGATAGCCCTACTTGCGCATAGTGGATTAATGTAAAATTAATCAATACAAAACTATGTTGCCAGTAACACTTTAAAGACCATAAATCAGCCTCCTCTCTCTGATATCAACTTAAGAAAATATGAGATTTCAGAAATAAGAAGTTGAAATAAATATTTGCATATTTTGAACTTCAATTATTTGGGGATTCAGCCACAAGGATTGGACTTTTGCCTTTCTAATAACCAATCAGTCTCAAAATCTCTTACAATCACAGCAAATACTTTGAAACTCCAAAGAAAGGGAAAAGAAAACTCAACACTGAATAAAACTCTTATTAACTGCAACGGGGAGTTGATCAGTTGCTGTAAGTGATGTATCCACCGGTTACTACATATCTTGGATATTGTTATGAAAAGAAATAATTTCTGTTCCAGGTAAACAGAATCTAGTTCTTTTTCCTTAGAGAACACAAAGTTCATTCACTGCAAGTGTACCTGACAATGAGAAATATTAGAAACTACACACCCAGTGTTTCCATCACACACAAATTTAACATTGCTTCATATTTTATAGATGTAACTTAATTGCTTCAGATATACTGATTAGATGTTCTGATCAGATATCATTAAGGTAATCTGATGCATTCTTTTAAATATGACTGCAGACCTTCTGTCTTTTTCTTCTGTAATGAATTTATGTATTACTCATTTGGGAGATTTCATCACAATTTTTAAAAGCCACTTTCCCCCCTCTGAATTCAAAATAGATGTAAGGAGGTCATATTGACATGGCAAGGCCCTGTTTAAATAATTTGATGGTACAATTAATTCCACACAAGTGGAATTAGCTGCAAGGGATTAATGAAAATGTCAGGGTTACAGGTTGTGCTGGTAATGTGTTTCTAATGTCAGTAGTAAATCTGTTGTAGGTAGAACACAAATTCTTTCCGTGTAAGTAACTTTCTTTAAAAGTATACATGGAACTCATAAACCAATCCACAGCTGATGTGGACCAATTTTCTGTAAAAGTACACCTACTGAGGAAACAGAACAAAACATACAGATTACGTAAATGAACAAATATTTCAGGTTTAAGATATCCAATGATGGTTTGGGGGGAAAAAAAAAAAAAGTGCACAATATCTAAAAAATGGGCTTAAGAAAGAGGTAAAAAAAAAAAAAAACACTGATCCATGGACCATAAATTCATTGCTGGAAATTTACTATGATGCGCAAGGTACAAGGTTTTCTTCAAAAGTCCTTTAATAGTTGTTTTCTGGAAGCTGCAGAAGTATGTGCCCATGTCTTTTACATACTTTCCTTAAGGACCTGCATCTGTCATTGCCAAGATAACTGGAGCTCTGAGGTTCTTGTGTCTGTTTGTGCACTCATTTCTAGTAATCATTAAGTAAAAACACAACCTGCTTTCAAATATTTTGCCTATTGAAAGGGAAATAACATCTGAGTGGAAGGATAGAACATTATATACTGAAATGAACAATTTAGTGATAGGAGGGACAGGAGAAAATTCAGAAAAAAATATTTTATGAAGACATACTTCTCTGCCCATAGAGGGACTAGTCATCACGTTGATGACTTACTTTCTGTTCTCTACCACTATTTGGTACACAAAATAAAAACATCCCATAGTCAGAAAACATATAGCTGAGCTGTTTACAGCACCAAAGTCACTTATGGTGTTTGGAATATAGTCAGAGTGGTTGTTGCAACTCATTCACTTGAAGACAGCAGATCTTTCTCAAGGTCTTTGGAGGCACCGAGCCAAGAAACACTGCAGTGCTACAAAACGTGTAGGGCGTTCAATTGTACGAGTTGGGTGGTGAGGAGTCACGGATGGCTGGGCAAGGAAGTTGGGATATAGCAGTGGTGAGCAGAGAGCACCATTTCACCCCTCATTCCTCAGCCAGCTGGACCACACCAGCTGTGTCCATAGCATCCATGAGGCCAGAGCAGTAGGATGAGCCAGTTCCACTCTCTTGTGCTTTAGTTTTACCTACTTGGTTCCTTCCAGACCAGAGCCAGACCACAAGCCATCACTTAGACTTGTGTGAAACAGAGAATAGGCTGGGCTCAGGCACAAATCCAAGCTAACATGATAGCAGAGATGCAAGTTTAGGCTACACCTTTGCTAGGAAATAAAATAAGCCGGGGAGCAGCCTCTGACTCCAAAGCCAAGCGGCATCATCCATCTCACATGCACAAAGATCAGATCTCTTTCCCCATGAGCAGGAGGGACACATTTCAGGCTTCCTTCTGGAAACAGTCTGCCCATCAGCCCTGGCCTGATGCCACTCGAGAGCACCGGGTCACAAGGGCTGAAGCTGTGCCAGGAAGGGCGCAAACGATCATGAGACAGTCCTCAAGCTCCCGCCCTCCTGTTGGCTTATTTACTGGTATAGATGTAACAGTATGTGCCCAAACCCATCTTTTTCTTTAAACACTCAAAAAACGTCTGGCTTTAGTGGCACCAGAGAATTCAGGGTAAAGACTGTGTATTTTCGCCTATTGTTTCCTTGTAGACCTATGGCAGCTCTGATTCATACTGTTAAGGATAAAATAAGCTTCAGATACTTCAGTTAGGGCAATTTCTACTTCTGTGGAACAGAGCCTCCATTTATACAAAAAAAAATAAGCATGTTCATCACAAAATAATATTATATATTTGATGTAATGTTCTTTTTTTTTTACAATTTCATCTTGGTACTATTTATACTACACTTTGAACATGATATATTTTTATTGTTAAATAAGTTAATGGCTACAAGAAGGAAAGGAAGTGATCCCTGGAATTAAGTTTTCAGATCAGAATTTTTACTTTTTACTGTGTTATGAAGGCTAATTGTATTACATGAGTTATTTGTGTTCAGCTGCAGAGAACCACACGGACAGGTTCAGAGGTCATGTGCTGCCTTCAAGCATGCTTTTCAAAAATATGTGACTCAAATGTATACAGTGATACCGAGTCACTTCTGCATTTTCTACATGATAAGAAAGGACATCTTGACAGGGTAGAAGCAGGAGGATTAGTGCTGCGAGGCTTCTCAGTCAGATCCATAAACACCTTTGCAAATGCAGAAAACTGGTTTCTGTACTTAATGCTAAACTATTCAGCAAAGGTAGCTGAACTCCAGAGACAGCTTACACGTTTATCTCGAGTTCCTCAGACAGTTTAAGTAACACACGCATGCAAACTCTGAAAGTGCCTTGTAACACCATTCAGATCAGAAACTAGTTTACCCCAAAGCCCAGCCAGGCCCTAGAAACAAGGAGTACCCCCTTCAGCTTTGGTTCAGGGGTTCAGTCTAATGGTCTTTTTCTGAGCAAACCTACTTGAGTCCTAGAGCAACAGGTTGTTTCTGCTTTCTGCTGTTTTTTTTTTTATATTCAGCTGTTGTTGATGACCTGTTTTCTATTTCCTTGTCCTCTCCCTCTCATTGTACATTAGCCACATGGCCTTTTCTGCGGGGGTGGGGGTCAGAGTTCAATTTCCTCTTCTATCTAAGGAGATTTAAATCACATTTCCCAATTCCCTAAAGAAAGCTCAACCACTTAATTCTTTTTATTCCACTTAGGTTCTGCATATCTCAGCATCCTTACCACACAGCTTGTGCACCAAGCTGTCCTTGTAGTTCTTCTCTTAACTGGCTTCCACCATGTCACATATTTGAGGGAATGTCCATTCTCAGAAGCAAAAGTCCTGTCCTCCAAACAGCATGGTGACTTTCCCTGGAGGTAACACAACTGCCTACATTCCTGCTATCCAGTTGAAAGTTGAAATAAAAATGATCCAAGAGTACAGAGAATGGTGTGTAGACACCAGGGGAGCACACAGAGCACTGTACAGTACATTTCCACACTCTCCACTGAAATAACCAAATTGAGCTGGCAGAATATGTGGATTTTGACTTTAAACACAAAATTTAATACAGAGGTGTGTGTTTCATCCCCTCAGAAGAGCACTTTGACATCAACAGTGCAATATCACAGGACTGCATGTTGCCTAATAGACAGAACAGATACCACCCCCTGTCCCTGGGGCTGCCCAGAGATCTTCAGCCAGAGGGAACATAATCATGAGTACAGCTCAACTGGCAGATGGACGGGAAAGGTCACACAGGCAATAAGTAATCAACACAGCTGCATCCCAGAGTGGTGTGCGTAGGTTACTGCTTCAACCTCTTACATGCTCCAGTTTGCCGATGGAAGTTACCCTGCACACAAGGATGGTAAATGACAAGGTGGCCAGGAAACAAGTCTGAGCACAGGGTTGCAGTTCATCCATGCTGCAATTTGTTCCTGTGGTACCCATTGGTAATGGCAGAGGCCATCCTCCTGGTGGTATGGATATCAATCACACCCTGGTCCTCTTTCCTTTAGTAGTATATATATATATATATAGCAGGGCACTCTTCCTTCTGGCTGTGTAAAGGCACCACTCCTCAGGCTGAGATGTTCGTCAGCATGTGTTAGGCCCATCACAGACTCTGGTCTCTGCAGGAGGTGAACCCCGCATCTGGAAAGGAATCATCGAACACACCGGCCTCTATTAGCATTTGGTTGATAACACCACGTACTGCATGACACTTAACAGCAAATGATAAGTCTAGGCACAGCCAGAAAGGTGCAGGCTTCTCACGGGAGAGCTCATCTGTCCTACTACATGCAGATTGCCTAGATCACTACCACAAAGCCAGAAAAAAAATGTTTTATCTGTTCCAGGAATAAGCATGTGAATGCACAACTAGGAATATGCAAAGAGGACACTATAAGGAAAAAAAAAATAAGGAAGACAGATAACGAAAGAAGGCTGGGTAAAAGCTGAGCAACTACATTAACTATTGACTGTAGCACAAACCCAAGCAGATAGAAACTGAAGTGGGTATACCACAAGGAAAAACAGAAATGTTGATTGCAGAGCTGCAGTCAAACCAAGAAGAGCTCTGACATCAAACTGAGAAAAGGGATCAGAAGTAGTAGGAACAGCTTTTGGAGAAAAAGTGTTTGTAGTGCCTTTCTTCTTGATATAAGAACTAGCAAAGGAACACTGTCCAATATTTCTCCTTTTCTTTCTGAAAATGTGGCTTCAAAATTTAGAGATCAAAATAGTTGGCTATGTAACAGCACTAAGATTTCCCATCAGAACACGAAGTTTGATGTTCCTTCTGTCTTTAACTAGATGCTGAATCAAATAGGGTGTGCCATACACTTTTACCAGGGAATCTCATCTTTACAATGTCAAGGATAAAAATGGCTTTTCTTATCAGATAAGTTACAGGAGATATGAGACAGGAGTTCAATTAAAAAATATGCACTTTGGATTAGCAGGTAAGCAATGGAAAACTGCTAAACTGAAAAGGATCAAAAGAAAATAATTTCTTTTCCACTTCAGCCTGTGCCCTGGTAAACATACAAAGATATACCTAATTTTGTTTTTTTTAAACAAACATTTCAGTCAGGTTTGCTCTGTAACTTTCAAGCAGACTTCAGTTTTACTGGCTGCAGTACAGGCTCTATCTTTTCAGCCTGTGTTAGTCATCAGTTAGTTTGAGTCAAAAAAAGTGAGATATACATTAAACAGTTTCATGTAATGCATTGTTTCACTGAATTTATGCCACAGACTGAACTAGTACAGGAGTCAACATGTAAAAATAGCTGAATAGTATTGTCCTTCACCATCATAGCATCATTTAGTAGTAGTGTACTGTAATTGTTGCATATACAATCTATGTATTCTTAGGTTCTATACCACCAAATTTAATTAACTCAGTAGTCTTAAAAAAACAGGAAACTGTGGACTTAAAGTCACAGGTCATCTCAGATCTGTCACTTAGTATTTCAACTGAAAAAAATTACCATCTTACTGCATTTGTTCTTCCTCTCAACTAGCCTAAGTTATTTTTTCTTGTCTCTCATTTTTCACTCTATGTCCTGAAGCTAAACTTCTGAAAGCACGTGAAATATTTACACAGAAATGTGAAAATATCAGCATTTAACATGACATATGATGGGTGCAGGGAAGCTGAGCTCGGGTTTTGTTTTGCATAATCAGTCCCTGAGATCAGACAGTTTCACTGCACAGCAGCACATGTCAGCACAGCGTGTTCAAATAAAAAGAAGACCATAAATATTATCTACTGCAAAATGTGTGAAAAAGTTATTGCTTCTTTGCATATCTTGTTCTTGAAAACTGACATCAGAAATATGAGATACCAAGGTGGAGTATAAAACCAGATCTTAATTGGTTTAATTTTTAGCTCTGAACAACATGTCAAGCTGCATGTTCTCCTAATAGAGGGTCTTTATTTATCTGCCTCAATAAAAATACCAACCCAGAGACCAAGAAGAAACAAATATTCCGCATGTCACTAGCCTCTTAGACATGCCCTTGGCCAGCTTGTCTTAGACCATTGATTGATTTGGACAAAAACACCCTCAAGCACAGACACTGTGAGACATCACCCTGTTTGTTTGCAGAGGCGTGATCACCCTGCACAGCCAAGAGTCCTGCAGAGCAGCTATGTCCCAGGCACTAGGAAACATCATCCTCACTCTTCTTGTGGGAAACACTATTGGGCATGACTTCTTTGGGCTTCACTGGAAGTAGGACCATAGTCTCAGCTATAATAAGTTGGTCTGAGGACAGTTTTCAGACCCTTATACACAACATGTCACAACTCGCACTCACATTGCTAAGCTTTTCCCCTCTGAAACACAGTGGGAAACACAGTGGGCAGCTCCAAAATGCCTCTCTGTGCACCTGAACACTTCTGTTTCAGACTTGAAGCCCAGATTTCTGGTTTACACCCACTCATTAAAATGGCAGCTCAGTGCCTGGCACATGTATAGTAGGGTGGAAGGAAGACCCCTCTGCCTGCGTTGCCCAGTGGGACCCATGCCTTCCAACCCACCACACTGTCACAGCTGCTGGGTCCTCTCCTGCTCTGCTCACAAGTGGGAGCCACCCTCCATGATATGCTGCAACCCCAGAGTCAAAATGATGATGAAGGCAGGTCCTGTTCAGACAAGGGATACCTCCCCCATACCCTGCACTCACTCAACATTCTCACAGCATGTGGCCATCCAGCCTGCTCATCGTTCTCAGAGAGCTGTGTAAGCCACCTCCACAGGCCACAACACTTCAAAGTCAAAACACAACATTTGGTATTAAAGAGTAAATTTGTTCTTGGGCAATCTTGCAAAGAAAGAGCATGTTTGCACAAAATGCAGTACATTTTCCCCAAACAGTGCATTTACCTTACTCCCTCTACTACTTCAGCCAGTTGGATTTTGTGCCATTTTTCCACTGCTGTAAATGTTCTTCTATTCTATCTCACAATAAAGCCTGTTTCACACAGCCCGGTATATGGGCTGTCAGTCTCTTAGGATAAAAAGGACTCCAGTGTTGTGCTTCTCACTGCTGTGGTTTCAGTAAATCATTCTAATAAAAGGTGTCTCCAGCCGATATCATTATCTGCATTTTCACAGAAAAAACAGACCCAACCAGAGCTTATTTGTATTATAATACAGGTAGTTTTATTAAACCAATTATTACAGTTTCAGACATTACTTTTTCTAAGACTAATTTGTAGATAGTTGTTCTCTGAAAAAACTGTTGTTTATTTGGATTGGGGTGGGACTCATAGAGAAGAGAGAAGATGTTGTTAACTGAAGTTATAATATAACTACTTCTCAGAGAAAACTAAAAAGTAGAAGCAGTTGATTTCAAGAATATTGCTTATTACATTTTCCAATTTTCTGAATTTTCCCTGCAATTGTGTTTTCTGTTTCATTAATATGTTCTAGCACTTTGGTACATGGAAGGGACAAAAATAGATCTTCATTGTAACACTTCTGAAAAAGGTACACCTGCTTAACTAGACTGAGATTTACCTTTCCTAGCTTCAATGGTCTATAATGGTCTATACTTTCCTTAGACTACCCTTTTTAATTAAGGGAAAGAAATGACAAACTTTGCAAAGTAGTATATCAGATCTGTTATAGGCATCTTTAAGCTGACAATAATGAGATCCTTATTTTTCCCCACTGACCATAGACAGAAGTCTAGGCTCAGATGTAAAAGTTTACAGAGTAGACATCCTCATTTGACCATTTACTAGGTTTGTAGATTTAATTTAGATCAAGACATGCAATGTTTTCCGAGCTTCTTGGTAATTCATCTTCAACTGATTCAGTAACAGTTGTAGAAATTATTTCCTCTGCAATTCTTTTTTCACATACCTCCTTATCATTGGAAGTGGGTAATAGCTAGAAGCATGATGTAGAGCTGTACCTTTTTAATTCCTGGGGCTATTGATCTCATTTACCTGTTTGGTACCTCATGTTCACGTCATCAGGACTAAAGATTTGGTGACAGGAGGAATCATTCTTCCCCTTCTCTGTGTAAGATTGATAGGAGGTGCTACCTTACAGTCCAATCCACTATGTACCTCTGGCAGTTTGATTAAATAAATTTCCTCTATTACAGAGACTTACATCACTAGTAGTATTCTAATGTGTTCTGCTCACTGCCTATGATGTATTATACGTGTAATAAAGCATGGTGACATTTTGGGTTGATGCTTTGTAAGAGCTTCACAAAACACTCTTTTTAGAACACAAGGCGGGTGTTAATCAGATGATGGTCTCTTCCAGTCCTATACTCTTATTACTTGTCAGCCAACAAACACTTTATCAGATTTCAAGGAAGAAAACAGAAGAGGATGAGAGGAGATAGAGGTAAATTAGTACAAGAGTGTTATTAAGTGGTTTTTCCTATTATATTACTCATTAATTTTAATCATGTTTTGAACAGTAACTGGTCATTATAAACATTTTAGATGGAAAAAAGGAATAAAATTTTACTACAAACTCCACATAACATGTTTAAGAAGCAGTGATAACCCTTGAGACTTTAGGCCCATGTCACATTTCACAGCAGGCTAAGTTACATGCAATCAAGGCCTAAATTAACATGAGGGGCTTGGAGAATGCAGGAATATGAAGCGCCACTTCAATTTATTCTAAATTGCATCTCCTGGCTAGCAGATTTAATTGTACATTTCTTTCTCTTCTCATCCATGTGCAAATTGTGTTATTGGAACACTAGGTGCTGCTGGCAGAATGGCACGAAGGGTGCTGCCCACTGTGTGTCTTCTGCAGCCACTACCACCAAGAAGAGTGACGCATTCATTTTCTTCTCATCAATAAATCCATCTTTATCCACCCAGTGCTCTTGGGGGCTGCATTTGACCCCTTTTCCTTTGCTCTCCCTGCAGCTCCATCCACATACCACCTTAAATGGAAAGGTTTTATTGCGTAGACTAGAATTTCATTCTAGATCAGAAGATGGTGTGAGACCATGCATGCAATGACTTATGCACCTCAGGGAAGTAATTTTGTGTTCTTTCTATCTAATCTGTCTAAGCCTTTATACTGCTATCATTACTGTGACATCTGAGCATTTAATTATCATAGGTAGTAATCTATAAGGATTGCAACACAATATTTCTATCTGATTCTATTGTCATTGATTCTGATTTTGCTGACTCAAATGGTAGAGTCTACCTGGGAGTGCCTTTAAATATGCGTGATCTGAGATCTGAAGTTCAACAGAACCACTTGGCCCTACCACATGCTTGCCCTGACATATGACAGCAAAAGCCTGCAGGAAGGCACCAGCTGCCCTCTCCACTTCCCATTATCATTTCGCTCAACCCAAATCTTCTTCCAAATCAGGGGAAAGCTGCTTCCTCTACTGCGTTGTAGTACTGCTCCCTGCACAGGAGCACAGAAGGTTCAACTATCAGGATTTGGGGAAAGTTCATTTTAGGGTGGCACAGCTGGTAGGCGAAGGCAGGCGGCTAGCACTTAACACTTGCCTGCTGAACTAAGGCAAAAAGAATGTGAACAGGTCCATTTCCATCTAATTATATTTTATGTTCACAGACCTGTCCTGTAGAGATTTTGTTTTTGTCTTTCACACTAATTGGCCAAAATAACATAAATCAGATCTGATCAAAAACATTCAGCGTGCATGCAAAGAGGGAAAGCAGAGAGGGGAAGGTCAGTCATGTAAAGGTGTGACACAGCCAGTGCGAGCCAAGTTGCTAAAGGGTTAGCCCTTTAAATGGCCAAGTTAAATAAGATACAACTGGTGCTAAGTCAGCTTGCAAGAGCTCCCAAGTGCAGGCTTATGCATGCCTAGAGGGACAGGTTCACTTCAATTGCGCCATATTTAACTTGGCAATTTAAATGGTAAAAGTTCTTTCTCACTTGGCTCTTGATATGCATATCACACCTTTATATGGCTTAGCATCTTTTCTAAAGAGGATTCTTTTTTCTTCATGTTAATTAGATATTACCACATGTGTGTACATAACATTCAGATATATAGACACACACAAACACACATAGAATATATACATCCATTAAATGTCATCAAAATTCAGATGAGGTAGATAAAATTTTCCTCCTTCTGGCACGTAACCTGTACTCAGATTTTTAGTCCTGAGGGAACTGGTTTTCTTAAAGCAAGGTCCTAAAGCCTCAGGTAGGCCAAGGAAAGAGAGGTGCAATGAACGCTTCTAGAAAGTAATCCTGTCCAGTTAGTGAAAAAACACCCTGCATTTGACTTGTTCATTTTTTTTATCTCGTAATTATTTTGTATTTGTCCACTTAAGGATCAAACGAATCATGAAATAAAGAGAACCTGGATTCCCAGTGATATGTCTTTTCCTGATATTTCCCTTAGAGGCTGATGGTAGTGTGCTAAAGGTTAGATGATGACATATTGTAAGGCTAAGTTGGCCATTATACAGCAGTTCTCCATCATAGAAACCAAAATCAAATGATACAGGGCTAAAAATGGTGGTGAGATGAAATCCTTCTTAGTAAATCAATCTCTAGCTCTGGTATGACTGAGAAAATAAGTTTCCTCTTTCTTAGTTTATGTCTTAACTTTTGCTGAGATGTGCAATGAACCTCCACTACTATTTGCTGTTTTGGTAACCCAGGTGCTCTTCTCTAGGATAGCAATAAGAAAATACTTGGACCTGAGCTGATCTGTATTGAGGGGGTTTTTTTAAACTGTGCATCCTTAACCATGAGAACTGAAATTGAAGTACTTAAACCTTCTGATTTCTAAAGGAGCATTTTTCTTTCCTAGCAGCCATCCTTTTCAGATAATAGTAGGAAAAATAAATCAGTAATTTTTGTTATTTGTGTTGGTCTAAATAAAGAAGATACGGGAAAGCAGAAATGGATCAAAACAGCCGAGAAGTGTGTTTTCTGGCAGAAACAAGAAACTCTTTCAGCACATCTGGTCTGGAAATTGTTTATTCCTGGGATATGCTATTACTTTATCATATATCATATTTGAAAGTTAAATTTCACCTCCCCACCTTCTCCCCAAAAAGCATTGAATTTAGAAGGCAGGTTACAGGTTGATGATGCTACAGAAGGCTGTAAAAGAAACTGCTTTGAGATTACCTGCTTCACTATTTCCTCCCTTTTTAATCACTTTTGTTTAAGCATTGCATTCTTCAACATAAGCTGTGAGAGCATCATCTCACAATGGGTTTCTTCACTTCATGACATCAGTGGCATATTTCAGGGTTGGGGCCATATTCTTCTGCCTGTTTGAAAACCACATCATTTTTGGGTGACATCACAACCTACCAACAGTAGACTGGGCAGCTTGAGCTTCTTGTCCTGTTGAAGACATCAAAAGAAAGTGAGTGAATCTTTTAAGACAAAGTGCAGGATTTCATTACCTTTCATCATGTTTTATTGCATTGCCCATATCATCATTTATAGTCCTTACTATCAGTAGAATGCTCAATTACAGGAAGCTTCAGATACCAATTATATGTTTAGATGGGCCATTGTAGTACTCAACCTAAAGCACAGTCTTTCAAATAGAAATGAACACTTCAAAGGAGAGCCTGTGATATTTCTATTTGATGCATGTGCAGTCGCCATCATGCCAAAGACATTAGTTCTTTGCAAAAAGGCTGATGTAGCAATGTGGTGTACCTGGGTATTTTAGGCAAAGGCAAGTAGGCATTAGGAAAATGGTTCGAAGGACAGTTTAGGAGCTGGGTTCAATTTACTGCTTAGTCAAATGTTTCCTGGGACAACCTGGTGAGTCATTTAGGACTACGCTCACAAGCAAACAGTGCCTGGTTCTGGAAGCTGAGCATGCCAAGGTCACTGCCTGAAGTTTACATACAACACAGAGGAAGAGGAATGCAGCAGAGAGACGGATTTGCAGCAGCAGCCTTCTGGAGCAGAGAAACAGCAGGTTAACATAAGCTAGCAAGCTGCAAAACAGTGGAGAAAGGAATATACTCGTGTAGTTGGATTGTGGAAATAAGACTCACAGACACAAATACTAGCCTACATGTAGATTTCAAAGTCATGGAATTGGCTGTAAATGTACCCTGCCTTTAAAATATAGCTGAAAGAAAAGGAGATGGTAATACTGCTGACATTCTTCGTTTACACAATAGTTGAAATAGTTGTTTCCTTTAGTATTTCCTCAGTTTATCTTCCATTAAGTCAATGGAGGAAGAAAAGTCACTGGAGGAAAATAAATAAATAATAAGTATTCTAAATAAGCCTAGTGTTTTTCTTTTCTGCAACTCAAAATGATGATAATGGTTTATAAGGACTCTGCCTTTTTTTCTAAGGTTTTGTATGTAACAGTATATCACTGCTGGGGTTCTCTAATTTATGTGTTGTATTTATGAGTCAGTTCCATACTAATTCTTTTTCTGATTAGGACACTGAATGTTATCATTGAAGATACTATTAAGGGTCTAATTGACTTCAGTGTGGAAAGCCAGAAACATAAGCTTCCTTGAAAGTAGCTGTGGAAAGTTTATGATATTATATTGACTTAACTTAAAAGATTACTCTGTAATCTTAAAAAAAAAAAAAAAAACACACAACAACAAAAAAAAAAAAAAAAACTTCATCGCTGAAAACAGATATAGAAAGTATTATTTACACTGCTCAAGATTTTTTTAATGAATATACCTCATTCATTAAATAGCTCTAAAATTAGTAAGCCACAGTTTGGAGTATGAGTAGGTAGTAAAGAAATGGGAGATCCAAAAGTGAAAAAAAAATGTGAGATTTCTTAGGCTCATGGATCCAACATAGAACATTTCAGTTCTCTAAAAGTTTTTGTTTCAGACAAAATTATGCTCTTATATTACCCATCAAAAATAAATGTTAACTTTAGATAGGCAAGCTAAGTTATATGGAGCTGTCTAGAGCTATCCAGAGAAGTATCAGGTTGTCCTACATGGTTGTGCGCTGGCTAGCAGAATGGGGTTGTGAACCTGGATGGTGCTCTGATCTGTTCAGCAGAATAGCAGAGATGATTCTTCCTTTTTGACCATCAGTTTTGATGCATGGACAGCCAGGAAATACAGATGTATAACTGGTCTAAGACACAGTATTTTCTGTAATAGTGATTGGACATTTTTTGCTTTAATAGTGACTACACTATATGGCTACTGTAGCCTAAGGAACTGCTTGGAATTGGTGTCTCATAGCCTCCCTAAATATCTTCAAGATATGGAAGATGTGTTAAAGCAGAGAGCAGTGCCCTTCCATGTGTCAAATTCAAACACTGAAGATACTTCATGTCGAGTGGTAACAGTCATGAAGCATGGAGAGAGCCATCTGTTTCCTGTATCTTGAAAGAGGTGTTGAAAAGGAAGCTTTTTTTTTAATTATTATTTAGCTAAGAATGTGATTTATGAGACCACAGTGTATGCCCAAAGCAAATGAAAACGAGACTCACTGTCCTTGAGATATTGGTCATTTGAGCTTTAATATACCTCTATATTCCACTGGAGGCAAAATAATATAGGTAGATGAAACAAAGCACTGAATGCTATTGGTTTATGTCAGAAAATTAGGTGTGGGTCTTCTTGTTAATCCCCAGATCCCCGCCATCCGGTGTTTGTGGGAAACACACAGCCTGGAGCACTGCCATGGTCCTGCAGTGACAGTGAGAGACTGCTGATGCCAGGCCGCGGAGTGCTAGAAATAACACCTGCTCTCCTTCAGATAGAGATAACTCTGTGAGAAAACTGTGACAGCTGTTATAGATATGGGACAAGGCTCTGATGGATAAGAGCATTCAGAGGGCAAATTTTGCTCTAGCAGCTCTGAGAACACTTGATAACTTCCACAGCACACTATGGCAGGAGATCAAAGGCAAGCATCTTCTGGAAATCTCTTTCTGTCAACAACACACTTGGACGGTTTCAGCTTTCTGCGAAGAAATTAAAAATAAAACAATCTAAATTATCTGTTCCCATTGCTTGGCAAGGTCCTCATGGGAGATTCCCACAGGTCTGGAGTGAATGTTTGCTGTACACCATTCTGCCTCCCGAACAGAAAGGCACCAAGTCAGCACTGGGGGGTTTCTTGTTACCATAGAAATGTTTGTTTAAAAGCATATGACAATAAAATACTCACAAAGGAAGTTAAAGGAAAAACTGTAAGCAGACCTTTAAGGACACTAATTCCACAATCAGAGATTCTTGTACATACTTAAGCAACAGGCCTTGTACACCTTCCAGATGGAAAGTAGGTACTGCTTTCACATGACTTTGCAACCTTTTCAGTTATCCAGGACAAAGTCAACAGGTTATTGTCTATATGATTTTGCACAGTCCCTTTTCCCAAAGTCTTGCAAAGAGAAAAAAGTTTGCTGTCTTCAGCAAACCCTGAAGACTTTTGTGGTTTCAAGCTGTGCAGTGGATAAGGCAGTACTTTTTATAGAGTGTTATTTCAATTTCTGAAAAAAAATAATATTTTGCAGAGTCATACTCTAGTAATTATGTAAAAGTAACAGCTAATAGTACCTTTGCAATTTCCTAAGTCAAAAAAGATCATTTCTTAATGCAAACCTCTGTAGAGTAGTCTTGGAATATACTGTAAACATCAGCCAGGTAAATTTTCCCTTTCTCTTTCCCCCCTTATAGGAAATGAATATCTAATCTGATGATCTCTAAGGCTAAGGACGTCAGAAAGCATGTTAAACATTAAGCAGCTGATGGCATTTGAAAACCATCGTCACTAGTAAGAGCTGTAAAAGGATTCCATAAAACTACATTTTAAAAGAAACTATAGCTGGAGTCAGGTGAAAAATAGAAAGATCCTCTAAATATTGCTAATTAAATTAAAGTCTGATTTCAAAAGAAAAAATGCATATAACATTAAGGGACTACATTTCCACACTGATATCATACCTGGCCATCCACTGTTGTACAGCTTGTAGAACTATTTTCACCTGTGACTTCCTATGTGCTTGTGAAACATGGATATTCCTTTGCATATTATAAAATCACTACCCTAATGAGCTGCAACACAATCATTTGCATTATTTTAGACACATTGAACTGAAAAATCATATGAAGATGATGATGTTGATATCAGAAGACCACACAGAGCCCATCGAATACTAAGTTCAAGCAGCAGCAAATACATGAAGGAAACCCTGGGTAGGTCCAGCCTAGAGACGTGGGGACACGAGTCATTGGCACCACATGGCGTGGGACCTGCATCACCCTACAAGGCTGATGCAGATGTAACTATTGAAATTGCAAAGCATAGTGCTGTCTGTCGATATATCTCTGTAAATATAGTGCTTGGAATTTATTACCCAATAAACTATGGTGAAAAGGTTACTACCTAAAGGACAACTTTGTAGAAAGAATACTTGCATCTGATACACAAGTTTAAACTTTTATGTACGAGACTTTCATCGTGTTTATATTACAGGATTTTATGAGGTAAATAAATGTTTTCAGCACACCTCCCAGCATAAAAATAACCACTTTTATAGAGTTCTACCACAGCTGCCATGAACTCCCAGTCCTGTTTTGTTTTAAATTATACAAGTTCGTTCATGGTACTGATGGTCATTGCTCCCAGTTTATGCCTCTTTTGTTGAAGCCAGAATTAAGGCAGACAGGCTGCAGAGATCCTGCTGTGATAATAGTTCACCACCTAAAGAGTTCTCTGTGCTGAGAAAATCACAGACGCCCTTAGGTGGCATTCACTATATCCTATAGCAAATCAGCTGTATAGTTGTGGATTGTCTCAGTGTTTCTCCTCTGTGAATAGCACATGGGACAAAAGACATGGAGGGTCCAGACAGATTAAAAAAAAAAAAAAAAAAAAAAAAGGCTGACGGGTAACAGGGAAAAGCCTGAAGTCCTCAGTCCCTTTTTTCCTTCAGTTTTTGCTAATAAGGATCCAAAAACCACAGGCCAGGAAGATAATGGACCAAATCCTCTTAGAAAGCTTTTCTAGGTATATGAAGCATAAGGTGACTACAATCAGCTAACATTAATTTATCAAAGGCATATCGTGCCTGATCAACCTGATTGTTTCCTGTGTTATGGATAGTTTCCTCATGCAGTGGATAAGGGCAAGGGCAGGTGACACTGCATATTTTGATGGTGCCTACGGCACAGTCTTCATAGTATCTGTATCACCAAATTGGTAAGATATGGACTGGATAAGTGAACAATAATGTGGGTGGGAAAGCAGCTGTACTGCTGGGCTCAAAGAGCTGTGATCAGTGGTGCAAAGTCCAGCTGGCAGCCAGATAATAGTGACATCCCTCAGGGACAAATACCAGGTCCAACACTTCAGTGCCTTCACCAACAATGTGGATTGCAGTATACTCTCTGCAAGTTTGCAGATGGCACCAAATGTGGAGGAGCAGTTGATATATTTCTGTTCAGAGGGACCTGGACAAGTTGGAGAAATAGGCTGACAGGAACCTTGTGAAGTTCAGAAAAACTTCTAATGTTTTTATAAAATGATCTGGCTACAGGACTCAAATGTACATTAAGTAAGTTTGCCGATATTACTAAATTAGGAGGAGCTGTGGACTCCATCAAGAGTAGAGAGGCCTTACAGAGAGATCTGGATAAACTAGAGAGCTGGGCAATCACCAGCCTTATGAAATATGACAAAAGCAAGTGCTGGATTCTCCACCTGGGATGGGGTAATCCTGGTTATACGTACCAACTGGGGGTACTATCTCATCTTCAACACCTAAGCTGTTAGAGAGGAAGTCACATAAATTTGTTTACTGCAGGTATCTGAATTGAGGCTACTTTACTTAATTTGTCAATGGAAAGGCATTGGGAGACATTCTGAAGCATGATTCTAGGCAGAAATATTTTTTTTAGAATCTGAAATGCTTTTTGGGGTCTATTCTGCTCCCACTGCCTATACAGGATGACTGAGGGTTTTCAGCACATCACATACTGGAACTCTCCCAGAGCCTTAATTGTTTTTTTCTTAACTTTCAAGAAGAAGTTCACAATTAAGGCATACCACAATTTAGCACCTTTGGGGTTATGCAGGATTCTGTGCTTCTATTGTGACACCTGGCTAAGATTTAAGAGATTTCACACTCTGTCTTACTTCGCTGCAATGAGAACATTTTTGATAGGCAGCCTTCTGCTATAGTACTGGTGTCAGATTTCCAATGGAAGGGGTTGCCTCACTTGTAATTACCTGAGTGTCTTAAGGTCTTATGCAATTAATCTACTGGTATTTGAAACACATGTAGACTACATGGCTTCGATTTACCCTCTACTATGAGACTGACCTGTGGAAACCATGCAAGAGAGAGTTGACAGTGCTCTGGGACAAGGAAGTTGTAACAGGAGACATTGCCATAGTGTAAATATTTTATTTCCTGTTACTACTTTATTCTATTTTATATTAATATTTTAATGCATGTCATTTGCTACAGATCCTTTGTAATTTTGTTTTTTGTGCACAATGGAATTAATGTACCCCCAAATACACTAAACTCTTATATGTTTTGTTCTGCATTGGATAAATCAGAAATGGGTACTTCAGCTAGCACTTACTCTGTCCTGTATTTCTTATGGTGACATGTAGTCAGGCTTTCCTCTCCCTGCATGCTCTATAAACCTCTATCTCCTCAGTTGCCCTGAATTGCCAGTCTCTAAAACAGACATATATTGGCACTCAAATTATTTTCTACCTGGTTAACTCAATAGCATGGCAAGCACCAGGACTTACTGCAGAGCTCCCAGCAGATGCCTGTTGCCTCGTACAGACACTTGCAAGGGAATTTTGTCTCTCCATTCCTCACCTGTCAGAAATACAGGTCTCGTTCTCTTTTGTGCTCAGTCAAATCCCAAGTTCAGCTGCAATTGCCCGCATTTGCTGCTGCTGCAGTGTTATTGGTGCAAAGCCTGGGGAAGCAGAGAGCTTACATATAGATAATGATTCTTAAATGTCTGTTTAAGTGTGGACCTGGGAACATCTTAAGGAATATCTTTCAAGAAGCTGGACCTCTATCATATTCAAAATAGTTACTCAAAACTGAGGCTGTTTAAATAACAGGGCGCTTTTTACATTATATACAACTGAGTGAACATTTTTCTTTATTTGCAGAGACCCATGATCTATAGTTTAGCTTAAACAATATGTGAAAAATATAAGATACAGTACATCTAAGCAAAAACAGCAAGAGCTCTGAGGTTTTTCAAAATCCCCTGCAAATGATTGTATACAAGAAAAACATCTTTTTCTCCTAATCTCCCTAAAAAACATTTGTTAGAGAGATAGAGGGACACATTATCATCTTAACTACATCCTTACAACATCACTGTACCTAGCAAGTTTATATATGTGCAATTAACAGGAGAATTGGTTCCACTGCCTTCTGCCAATTTTAATTATGATCTTTGACCTGTAACAAGCCTAATAAAACTACCTCACGAACTGTGTAAGGATGTTCTCAAGAACAAAACAGTAAAATATTGCTAAACTCATTTTATTGTATGTTATAAAATGAATGAGAAAGAATTTACTAAAATACTGAAGCTCATCATAATCTTA
Source organism: Streptopelia decaocto (assembly GCF_964273445.1). Taxonomy (NCBI): domain Eukaryota; kingdom Metazoa; phylum Chordata; class Aves; order Columbiformes; family Columbidae; genus Streptopelia; species Streptopelia decaocto. Next base: position 154,700,539 of record NC_138663.1, read on the forward strand.
TCTGTTTAGAGAGACAGCTGGCACTGCTTTCCCTCAGCAGAAGCAATGAAAAGCAGTGAGGAGCACAGAGATAAATTCTTCACTGGCTGTTTTGCTTTATAAATCTATATTAAACTCAAAACTCTGAAACCTAGATATCTGACATCAAGGGTCCACATCAACATTTAAGCCTCTTTGAGGAAGTGACCTGGTTTTTAATTGATACTGGGCATCCATGTTCTCTCTGACCTGAAGAAAAATAAAGGCAATGTCACTACTGGTTGTGTTCAACTCTTCCCCTTCTTTCTACAACTGTGTCCCCTTCCTTCCACTGCAATTAGCAAGGCTACAGCATGTAACCTTATGGTAGAGAAAACAATATTTTTTTTCCTAGGAGGTTTCTTAGTACATTCATTTTCAAAGCTCACATTTTCTCCCTCTTCAAAAGAAGATGACTGGGCAGCATCTCATCAAAGCATTTTCCTGACCTGCATTTCTTTTTATAACTTCTACAAGGCTAATTCTCTCTGTCTCAGAAGGCTTTCAAGGTGTCAGTACTGAAGTTTTTATCTTTCTGCCCACAAGCCTTAGAACCAGTGATCCTAATAAATCATCCTGAATTGTGCTACAGTACTCTCACAATGCTATATTTAGGTCTTTCGAAACTTGCGGGACATGTTTTAAGTCAAGTTCATTGTACTGAATTGTTAAATAACCAGTTTAGCTTTCCATACCATACCCTTGAAATAACAACTCTGAATGATATTTTAAAATAATCTCCCAAATTAGTTACCTATCTATTATGAATTCACCAGGGGTTTCCTACCAAGCACAACACGGTGTACAGTGGGCAAACACACAGTCTTCCATGTACTGGAAAACATTTAATTCTATGTAACTTTGCGGATAATCTTTCTTCTTTAATTCAGGAAGATCTCCACCAGTCTTGAACCAAGAGCAAACAGAATTCCTAAATTATTACATTTGTCATTGTATTTTGTGATCTTTTATTTATGTCTGTAAAGCTTTATTAGAATCATTTATATATTGCAAGAGTAAAATATATTTGCCCTTTTATTCAGGTGAAAATAGGAGTTATCTTTATATTTTCTGACCATATACCATGGTACCATATACCATATACTTTCCACAGAATCCTCTCCTGATTTTACCCATGTAGCTCAAAAAAAGTTAAGCTTGGAAATATTTGGGAATTTTCTACTGGTCATTCATCTGAAATAAGTCTCTAAAGCTTTTGCACGATGAGCTCATTTTTCACTTACAGTTTAAGACTTTCAAAATCTTTTCTAGGAATTAATATTACTTATGTCTTACTTTCTTCAAATCCTTTTTTCACAGCTCTTGAATTTTACTATTAATGTTGTGGGGTTTTTTAATTCTGTGTCCACTGCAAGAAACATCTTGTCTAACCCATGTTTCTTATTTAGTGAAGTAACCATTTTTTGAAGTCTAGAAGGTTTGGAAATACTTTTCGTACAATATGAATTATAAGGGTCTGTGGTCTTTTTTCTACTCTAGCTCTTCACGTCTCTTTTTGCTTATGAACAGTTTAAAAATGAACCCATGAAAAAAACCTACAAAAGAAAAATTCCCAGAAAATATTGAAGTCTAATTCCACTGTTTTGTGGAAGCTTTACCATTCAGCTACTGGCACTAAGATGGTACATTGTCATTATGAAAATCACTAGTAATTTTAAAAAATATGCTGATCACATATAAAAAGCCATTTCCACATGTCAATTCAAGTTGAATGCTCAAACAGCAACAAAAAGAAACATCAGTCTATACAGTTTAGATAGTGGATTTGAAATTTGTCTGTAATTAAGTCTAGAAAAGGTTAACAGAATAAGACAGGTAAAGGAAGGACCTAAAAGTCAGAAAACAGTTACAAAGGAGAACTCCACCACTTGCTATTCTCAGAGCAAAACCTTTTATCTGAAACAAAGGCCATCGCTACTATCCTGCAAGGATGCGATCAAGTCTGTGTACTAGTTCTGGGCAGAGACTGAGCAGATTGACGGACAGCTGCCCCAAGGCGGCACATGATGGTTCTTTGGCTCCTGGGGACTCCGCACCCTCCTCCTCAATCCCATTTGGAGCTGTCAGATTACACCAGGCATTCATGTTGGACCTCTGCATGGTCACATTGCCCAGCAACATGTGAAAGGATGGACAGGAAAGCCCCAGGGGGCTTTAGTGTGAAGAGCTAGCCCCAGCCTCACACTGCAATGGGCAGAGGATGCCTCCAGAGCCTGCTGTCATACAAGAACCCATCAGGCATTTCTGAGTGAGCCTCTGAATCGTACATAGCACCTTTAATGGTTCTTAATCACCAGGAAGACAAATAATTGTTTTTTCATAATGCAGTGACATTTTGAAAGAAGTAAATTCATTGATTGCCACATTCCTACATCCCAGCCAAGAGGATGAACTGCATGTGTGTGAATTAGCATGTTCCTGGCCTTCTAAATATGAGCATTTCAGCTCATTTTGATTCCCAGTCTTTTATAAACTTTGCATTCTCTCCAGATATTACAAGTGTGTTCTGGCACTCACTCGTTTTTATGTTTTCTCCCATGCCTTAAAATCTGCTGATGTTATATCAGGTGTGATCGAAGAATGTTTGCTTATGACTCATGGCAACAGGTTGGCTTTCCCATAAACTTTCTTACTTCATGCCTTTCCCAAAACTGAATACATGGGACGTCCTTATATAATAGTGAGGCTGGCAGTCATTTAAATAATGAATTCTAGTACTTAGAAGAAAGGTATAGCACTAAATTGTTTTTAGCTTGACAACACTTTCTGTGAAAGCACATTTACTTTCAAATACCAAGAAGTTGAAGACTAACATTTAATGAACTATTAGTATACACATTTGTACAACAACAACAACAAACAACAACAAAGATAAATTAGATAGCAGTATTAACACATTGATAACATGCCAGGTTTAATCTTGATCTACTGGAATGGAAGAGGAGCCTATGTAACCATGTTCTAACTGAAGCCTTCCTCTGCTACACCTGTATTTCATGGTAATTGTAACAGTTCACATCATCCCCCAAAACATTCCATGTGACAAAGACGGATCTTTTGATGTTGCCATATAGTTTTCTATAAAAAGAGGATAAAGTGATTGCAAAAGGCTGCAGTTTCATTCAGCAGGTATTGTCACTCCTTTTAAAACATGTGCAGAGATGCATGAAGCATCAGATCCTAGCAAAACAGACATGGTACAAGCACTTATCTTGTCATTCTGGAAAATCACTGACCACCTGCTTTTAGGCACTCAGAATTTCCAACCGAGATGGTTTCCCAAAGCTCCCTGTATGCACAATAGGGAGATAAAGATATTGCCACATTTAAACTTGCCTGGTTTCACTCCACAGCCCTAGTTGGAGTGGACAATACCTGCACTGCTGACTGCCACTGGCTCTGCGCTCGGACATGCCGAGTGGCTCCCTTTCTGAGGAAACAAGCCATGGTGAGACAGCATGAGACTGCTGTATTCCTGTATGCAATCTCAGAGCACTGCAAATTATATTTTTGCTTTATATTACCCCCTAAAGTAGTCTCTCTCTCTCTAAAGAGAGTTTATATTTAGACTCGGAGAATACTTTCTAAGATAGGCTGAGTACCTAAAGTTTTAGCACCCAAAGTTAGAAGGTGTGAACTATCCCTGAGTTCAAGAGATTGTCAGAGCCCACTCAGAATTTATAGAGAGAAAATACAGAATTAATTTGAAGCTTCTTTTCACAAGATCATTCTTTCTTTATTACTATTTCTTCCTCTCATGCCTGCACAAAAAAAAAAAAAAAAAAAAAAAAAAAGAATTTTGAGCATATTTATGCTGTTCACTTTAAGGGTATGTTGTCAAGCTAATCATTACATGAGTTCCAGCAATACTGCCTGCACTGTACTACTCTGATTTCATCAACTGCTAACTCTATAAAATCAAAAAGGGATAAAGTTCAAGATAATAACTGATAAATGAGTACTGCATCATGAAATAAAATAGTCCTATAGCTACTGTTTATTGGAATTTAGAGAATTTAGAGATCAGAACTGCCCAAGATTTACATTCTCAGATACATTACAGGCATTGCCTTCGATCCAAATAAAACTTTTATGGACTGTATCAGTTTGTACCATTCATGGTGGTGAGCAGTTAAAAACCACAAGAATCTTAATTTAATGTCACTACACATCAGGTAGTTACAAACAGAGCTCACCAACGCCTTACCCTCATCAAAAATGCTTTCAATGAGGTGCTTGAAAAGAACAGTCCTTTCAGGCGTTCATCCCCATGAGATCTGGAACTTCACGCATCAGGCCCTGGGATGAAAACTAACATTTTGTTGTGTGGATTAGTTTAGACCCAGCTGACACCTGGGTCAGCCTAGAGTAGAACAAGGGAAGAGGAGACAGTCTCTGGTTCCTGGATAATCACGGTACCAGATGTTACACCAGTTGCAGGTACAGCAGTATACATAAAAAGGAACTAACAAGGAGCCTGTAATATTGCATTATTTCAAAATTAGTAAAAAGAGAAAAAGGTCAGTACTGCATGAGGCTTAAATGAGATGATCTGGAATTTCTAGGTAAATCATCCTCCTGCCTATTGACCATGATCCTTAACTGAGAAGTTGCTAGGTCTAGAAGCAAGATTCAAAGCTCCTTCAAAATAAAAACTCAGACTTTGGATTAGATTTGAGATTTTGTATAAAGCCCTACAGAGTGTCCAAGGCATCTCTGATTTGCTGAGGAGTCAGGACTCCAAGTTTTAATTTAGACTGTGGTAAGCAACAACCTTAGTATACGTCAGAAACATCTCTCTTCCTTTCAGGTGTTAACAGGTGAGTTTCCTTCCTGTGGGTTTCCTGACTTTCACTTTGACCCAGATACTTGGACAGTAATTTTAGGTGATAAGACAGACATTTCTATGCTCTGACTCTCATCTCTGTAGTTTTTTGTCATCCCAATAAGAACACCCCACTGTAACTGATGCTTATCAGACACTCCTTGGTAACCAATGCAGAGGGCTGTGACCCTGCAAACTATAAAAGGGTATAGTGAATATTAACTTGACTTGATCGTAAGCATAAACACTATAATAGTACAACTGGCAAGAGCATTTAAGTGTTTTATAACATGCTGATGGCATAGCCAGAGAGAATGTGCAACCATTTTACCTCAAGTATGCAAGCAAGAAGATCACCGCAGGGACAGAGAAAGATGGGTGTCATTGTATGTAGGATGAATACGTGACAAAAATCTGCTAGACAAAGATAACCACAAGGGACAGTAATTAGGCAGGACATCCTCCCAAATCCCAAAGGATGACTGGTAAGATCAAAAACAAGATAAACTGTATCAGGAGTAGAGAAGACCCCTTTTTGGGGCAAGAGAGAAGGGCAATAGCAGGAAAATATGAGGCATAAACAAGGTTAATTTTATAAAACAAGCCCACTTCAACCATGACAACTCTCATGAGTGAGCTCTTAAGCCTGATCACGTCAACCTTGGTGAGGAAAGACTATGAGCAACCGTAGCCATCTGTGCTAACTACACAGCATCAGCTTCTTGATATTACATGCTCACAGCTAATTCAGCATTAAAAAGGTTTGTATACAAAACTGTGATGATAAACATCACATAAAATTTAGCCATTATAGAGAAGTATGCTGATAGTTAACTAATTTAGTAGAGTTAAATTTTAATGTTTAAAGCTGGCCTGATTTTTCAGTCTTCTAACCATTCCGATCACAGTGATCTTTAATTCCCTAATGGATATATGTTCATTTGTAATGCTGTCTTTGCCTTTTGCTCTATCCTATTCCATGAAGTAGACAGGAGTGTTACCATTAAACTAAATGGAAGCAGATCCAAAGTGAGATTGCTCTCCAGGATGTTATGATTCACTTTTTCTTCACTTTAGCCATCTTCTCTCTCTCTCTTTCATACTGATTCTCATGCATCCTTTTTTTCAACTTTGAAAAGGATGTTCTTTCTCTCTTGATCACATTAAAAAAGTTCTCAATTTCTCTTTTTTTTGGTGAACATTTATTCTTCAAAAAGGCTGAAGGGGAGCCACCCATGCACATGAGTATGTTGATGTATCTTATTTATCCACAGATCCCCTAGAAACAGGTGGGTGGAGTGCAGGCCGCAGCCGAGATGCCTAAACCAGCAGAGATGAATCACACTGTGAAAGTGGCCATTTCTCTTCAGTAACTGGAAACGGAGTCCAGGCACTTAACTTTAAGGTGACTCAAGTTATTGAAACCAGTGCTGCCCAGAGCAAAGAACTGATTAACATTGCTTCATGATGTTGTCAAGAGTTCAAGGCCCTGGTTTAAATGCAGTTTAATGCAGGAACTGTAGTGAGCTGTGTAGTAGGCTTATGATATATCTCTTCATTTTCTCCCCAAGATTCTTGCTTCCAGGAAACACTGGAGACTTGAGCTTTGGAGTTCTCGCATAATTGGTGCCAGAATATATGAGACACTGAGACTGACAGATTGCATAACAGTGATGATAAACAGCATGAAACAAGATTATTTCCTGTTGGGTGAAAATGCACTGATATCTTCCATGAAATAAAAATCGACCAGGCCATAATATCTTTCTATCGTTGCTGCAGAAATACATCTGAATTATTCTGTGACTACTGTGCTTTCATTACAAAGAGATTTGTAAGAAAAATGCATGTCTTTGTAGCAGAAGTAGATAAACTTCCCAGGAGGGTTGTGTATTGCCTCCTTTAATCATATTTTTGTAGCTTTCCACAAACCCACATTGCACCTGACTTGAGAAACTAAGAAGATTCAGTAAGATTCAACCCTTTTTTTCCTCTGAAGGTGTAGAAACATATACCTAGCTCAGAAAAGTAGTAAACAGTAACAGCATTTTTGTACCTGATAAAAAGTAGATAAACTAATTTCTTTTATTCTCCTTCAGCAGCATAATGACATAGCAAAGGTGGTATATGGTTTCCACTAAAATGCTAAACCATCTCATATGTCATGACCCTTGACTCTGCATACAGCACGCTCTATAAAACAAGCTTTTGCCGATATGCACATCTACAAGTGTAATGAATTGAATTTCTACACTGTATGTTCAGTTGTCTCAAGGAAAATGACAAATTTTAATGCAGTAAGGAACAACATTAGACTGATGCAACATTTATATTCTTAAAGTAGACTCAAAACAGAAAAGCTACAGGTATGCTTACCTCAGCAGTAATTACAAGACCAGAAGCAAATAACTCTTGGGACTGATCAAAAGCACTTAGAGCAATAAGTGTTGCCATAATGTATATACTCTGAAAAACAAGATGTCAGATGTAGTGGGATTCATCCTCACCTGATTTTTCCCATGTCTACAATCTACATCTAAGTGAGCCATCCCAAGTGCCTAGTTAGTGGGTGTACTTCCAGATATGATTTGTCCAGTCTATACTTGACATCTTATTTTGGACGGGAGATGTTCGTTCCTCCCTTGTTTAGTCTGGTGATGTTTGTTCCTTCCTGTTGCCTATAGAGGAAGTTGACCTGAGGAACCCAGACATAGATGTCTACATCATGTATATCTGATCCTCTCATGACACTGAATTTAAGTTACTTTGCGTGTTTTGATTTGTCATTCATGCCTTCTCACAGGAAGTATTCTTTAAACTGCAAAGCACAGAGAGAATGGCAATTGGGGAAGCCATTTCATCTTTGTTCATTGGTGACGATTTTCCAGTGCCATAGCCTGTCAGTGCAGAGTGGTTTGCAGGATGTGGCAAGAAAGTGTGCCTTACTGGGATGAAATTTCCAACACACAAGAGAGAAGCAAGACAGGGGAAAGAATTCCTCAGCAACCATTATCTCTTCCCTTTTACATACTACAAGTGGCCTTCTTCTCTGTTCAACCTTTTCTTTCTTTTTTTTTTTTTTTTTTGAAATAGAGACTATGAACTGAAGCTTCTGTCTGCATTTTGTTAGTGTTACATTGTCTAAAGTCCCAAGAGGGAATGGAGTGCCAAAAGTTAATTTATGACAGTTCATTGGCCCCAGGTTTCTTCCCCTCTTGCATGCAGTGGACTGACCTTTCCCAGAAGCTGGCATGATTTGTGCCTGGCCTGTTGTCACCACCTCCTTGATTGTCTAGTTTTTCGTGCTGCAGCTGTAATTTTCACCACATTTCTGGTTCCAGCACCAGACTCACCCTCTGCATTAAATTCACAAGCAGTACCTTAGCACTCAGTAGGGCAAACATCAGGTCATCAGATAAAGTCAGTAAATGCTTGTGGTTCAGTAGCAAAGACCAGCCGTGTAGGCAGAACCTAAGTGGGCAATGTCTGTTGTAACACCTTCCATCTTGGGACCATGTTAGGCCACAGCAAGGCTCAGCCCCCAGAACGCTTCAGTCATGAGGGTGCTGCTTGCTAGGGCAGAGGAAGTCATTTCCTTTCCCAGGCCACCATGATAAAGGAGCATTAGTCTGCATGTGCCTCTCAGTCATTGCCTCATCAGGATATAACTGCAGCACTCATTAAAATTGGCCAGCAACACCAAAGTTACATATATTTCTGTCTTAAGGACTACAGCATGACCAGAGTGCCTAAATAGAAATATGTTTACATCATAAATCAATATGAAACATCTTCCAAGCAGAGTGGACTAACTCCATGTAGCTCCAGCAAAAGGTTGGATTCAGGGACCAAGTTAGCAAGCAAGAAAGTTATCTTTCAGTGCTAATTTATCCCAGACACATCCTTGAAGACAAGAGGGTTAAAGTGTCAAAAGTCGGGGAACTCAAAAGCTGGCATTCTAGACCTGCTGCAAGTAAAGGGCTTTTTATACAGACTTGCAAAAGGATTTTCTGGGATTCCACACTGAAAGCTTCCACAGTTAAATGGAGAGGAAAAAGAGAGGCAGAACTACTTCCTTGAGAAAAATGAAGTATTTTGAAAAAATAGGACACTGTGTGGTAGGAATGTTTTTCTCTTCACACTCCTTTCTCTCTTTCACACCATCTTCTTACACATGCTCATCAATTTATGTCTAAAACTATATAGTAAGTATTGTATATCACTATTTTCTATCTTTACTGTTAAGCACTTTTCCCTCTTGTAGGTGATGAATATGTGTTAATAGTTACAAATAGTTTTGTAAATGTCATTGTACAATATACTTGTAAATGTCTGACTATTCTTCAGCCATAACAACCTTTAAATAGCTATTTCAGCTTTCCACTAAACTGAGTTTTAGTGTCTATAATTTTGTATAGAAATGTATGTACATCCATTTCACATTTCAAGTTATTTATATGTATTAATAATAAATCCATTATAAACATAATTAAAAACACAGGGCAATTTCACAAGTAATGGTTAGGTGTTCCTTAGTGATAAAATATCAACTGCATCAAAATTAATAATAAGGAAATTGTCAACATACAGTAACAAACTGATCTGTACATCAAAGTTAGAAGCCTAGAGAGTAGAAAATACTGAATATCTAAAATTAAAATGCCAAGGCTGTATCAGCTAAATAATGAGAAACTGATTGACTCTATTACCTCAGAGGAAATGAGTTCAGCAGTATAGAAATAAGCAACTGGGTCGATGGGTATCAAATATAATATTTTATAGATTTTTTTGAGAGAGAGCAATCTTTCAGATGAGGAATATATAATATGTTCAATGAGATGAACATCTACAGTTGTGATTTGTAAGATGAGTAAGCTAGAACCTCATTCAGTGGGACAACATCTGTCCTGTTTAATTAATTAATTATGCATCAAAATCCTATCAGGTAGCTTAAAACAGGTCACAGATAAAGTGATTCATAGAGGTCAGGTTGATTTCCTCCATGGCCAATTTATGGCGGATAGTTTGTGTAAATTACCTAATTTAATACAGCAAGTAAATAAATTAAACATCCCCTCTACTACAATCCCTGTTGATAGACAGAAAGCCTTTAAAAGGCAATTTACTCAAGTTCCCAAGTGAACTGAATTCCCAAGGTCTCTTACTAATACTTTATTACTAAATTCTAATGTCATGGCATCTTTTTTTCACAGGATTTGCCAATGTGTACAGCGAAGGTGGAGGGACAGCATTTGGCGCTCCCTCCTTAGACACTCATCTTGCAGCTAGGTAGGATCAGCACAGAGGGAAGCAGTCCTTCTCCTCTAGACTCACTGGTTGTTCCCTGGATAGCTAATGGAGACAATTATGTTCTTTTTAAAGCCTCGGCAATCCTGGCTGCTTAGGCTAAGATATCTTGGGTTACTCCTGCCTTTTTTGTGTGGAGTTTGAAAGCTTTGCAATGACTGCTGCTCATTATTTCACACACCGATACATTCCTGGGGATGGAGCCATGCTATGCATCAGTCCTTGTCAGAACAAACCAGCAAAACAATACCCCTGGAAAATGTGCTGTCATCCTGACATTTGCTCTCTGGAAGAAGAAGAAAAAAAAAATAAATAAAAAGGAATGTGAATGAAAACCAGTGGTTGGACTTGCAAGGCTGCTGAAGGAGGCAGCACAACCTGTGGCTAGCAGCCTCATGGTTTCAGGACCCACACTGGGGATATGTGGGTCCCACTTAAGGGATCACCCTGCTCCAGGATAGCTTCCTAATGACCAAACTGTGGGGTGTTCTTGATAGGATTATAATCCCTCTTGCTCATGCCTCTCCACTTTGTGTGACATTCTGAAATAATCAAAGCAAAATGAGAGTGAGTCTGTAAGGGGGAAACTTAAGCTCCAATCCTCTCTCTAAGCCAGGTCTTTCTTGGCTACAAAGGTAGCGGTATTAGCAGAAGATGTTGGGGTAACATTGTCAGAGGAACCACGTGTTCACCTCTCATCCCTGGAAAGGAGGAGAAGAGACAATCTTTAGGAAGAGGAAGAAGGGAAACCCTTGTCTGCAGCACCTTGAATGAGATGGGCAGCCCCAGGACATGGAAGCTGGCCTTGCCTCCAGGCATCTGACACCTGCCCAGAGGCAGCAAGTGAATAAAAACAAACCAGCAGTACAGATCAGCAGTGTTAAGTGAAAGGATGTACCACAGCTGCAGTCTGTCAGCCAACCCACCACCACCAACGAATAACAGGCTTGTAAACAGGATTTGAAGAATAAAGAGAATAAGGATATGAATTACCATCAGCAGGCAAGCTACAGGGCTATGAGGAAGAAGAGGAAGCATATGTCTCCTCCTCTGGCAACATGGTATGTGTGCCCTTCTGCTCCTGTTGGTATGAGAACATCGCCCAGCAGACAATTTTGAAAAAGATCAAAGTAAACTCCTCTGACTTTTACTTACAGCATGCTGTCACTTTTATGTAAGCCAGTCTTTTGACAAAACTCAGACAAATACCATGAATTATTTTCAGCCACCTTGAAACGGTAGGGGTTTTGTTGTAAATACGTTATTCAGAGAAAAACACTTTGCCTGAGTCTAATCAGAAACTAATTAGAATCAGCATATGCTTTTCTGCACAGTTACCGTGTCATCTGGAACAGCTAGATATACAAACCCAGACCTAATCAAACTGAGATGCTTAGCGTTAGGAGCATTATCATCTGAAGAGTCTTCTGCAGTCGACAGAAAAAGAATTAGCAGCATGACCCAACTTACCTAGTATCTTGAACTCTAAAAATTATTATTGCTTCACTTTGATTATAGAGGGGGTCTGGGAACGTGATTTAGTTGCCTGAGCACCGGTAGTCAGCACTGTTTCAGGTGCCCCAGAGTACCCACCTGGCCTGTACCTGCCCCTTTGGAAGAGCACAGATCTCTCCTAAGTCCCATGGCATATCTGCCAGACCCAAGCAAGTATCTCAGGTGTCCTAGAGAATCCCCAATGGCACCTAGGAGATGAACCTTAACCACTTCTGTGTGCTTCACATAAGGCCTGAAGTCATGAAAGATGAGCCCAGGCCACTTGGGCACTGCTGTAGCCATGAGTGAAGAGCAGCAGGAGAAGGAAAAACCGAAGTCATGTCTAGGCTTAGAGAGAGCCAAGGAGCAAGGGAACTGCCACAGAGTGAGTCATGAATTTGAACCTCGTTTTTTTCTTGGGTGAAGCACTACTGTGTTATAAGGTGATTCCTTGGACACTGTTGTTACAAAGCTTATGCGTCAAACTTTTTGCCTGAACCCATTCCCAACATAAGGCATAAAGCCATCACAGATATACAAGGTGTTTCAAAAAGATGGACCCAATTTGAAATCACCGTTTCTTTGAAATTGGGTCCATTTTTTAAAACACCCTGTATATGTACAAACCCCACTTTTCTGCAGCACTTTTTGTTCTACAGCTATTGACATTATCAGTTACACAAATTACACTTAATAGGAGCATTATATTGATACAAGCAACCAAAGAAAATGCCAGAATTTGCAAAACTATAGTCTTCATTTACCACAAAATTCTTCTCTCTCAAAGTTTCCTGTCCCTTTGGTGAATTTCCTGCTTGTCCTTTTGGTGTTTTCTTTTGGAGAGTGCTAGATGTTTTCCTGGATTATAAAAAAAAAAATCTTCTGTTTTATCATTAATCATAGAACTAAGTCATTCATATGAAACTATTCATTTTATGGCAACACACTAGGCTTATAAAAGAGACATGAGAGTTTTTTTCATCTTATGAGGATCAACGTCATCATACAACCAAAAGAAATTCCAGTCCATTTTTCAAACCATCTGAAGTCTTCTTTTTTGAAGAAAAATCATTCAGCAAATATAGTTTCATGTCAAGTGGTAATCTATGATTCAGTATGACTGCAATGATATTTGTAGCACTGGCCACCAAAGTTTATCACCAAGACTTTGCCAAACAAAATGCAACAGTCTTCCATCCTAATTGCAAGTTTTCATTTAAACAAATGTGCAAGATAGGACAGGTTATTTGAGTGATTAAAACCTGTTCATCTGATTTACACTCAGTAGATAATCATGTATAGTTGAACATGTTTAAGCAATTAATAATTTCAAACCAGACAGTGAACAGCCCCATCCTGCTGCAACACAATAGAGCTTAAGAAGTCTGAGGCAAGTTCCTGAGCTGGAAACCAAGGTTGTCTGTACACAGAACCAGCATCTCTTTCCCTGAACTCTCTACACTGATTCCCAATCTGGACACTTAGAACTGATATCTAAAGTCTAAATAATAACAGTACTTTAAAAGTATATAGCATGTCACTTAAGGATGCCAGGTTATAAAAACCCAAGATGCTAATATCCTTCAAACCCTTCTTCAAGACCAACCAAGACTGACTAGGAAACAGGAAGACAGACGGGGAAGACTTCCATTCATTCACTTAATGCAAATATACTCTTTCAGTCTCCCATGTTCAGGAATACCAAAACATCAACCAGGTGTTATGTTTAAAACAACATTAATCAACAAATGCTCCCACATGTTCTACTTGTTAGGACAACTATGAGGCTGATGAAAGTAATCACAAAGAAGATCGTTTGCAAATGACCTCGAACAAACTGAAAGAAGATTGTTTGTGCATGATACTGACCGGGTGCAACCTGCAGAATCAGCCAAAGAAGAGTGGGTTTGCAGAGGTCTGGTCATTTCAAACTTCAGCATGTGATAAGAGAAACAGCTGCAGTGCACAATTGGTCTTAAACAACAGGGACACAGCTGGTAGGACTACGAATGGGTGTCACACTTGGTAAGGATGAAGGAAAGAGACACTGTTGAGAAGCCTCAGAAAGAGCAGCAGTGTTGGAGGCAAAAAAAAGAGAACATGATGTGTATCCTTGAAGATGTCAGAGTATATAATCTGAAAAAAAAGAAGGGGTTTACAGATATTCTCTTCATATGCGCCCACAGGTCATCCAAACATATTGGACAGAAGCCCAGCTCCACACCACAGGGTCTAGGCTAACCACCAAGAAGCACTGTGGCAACCAGATCAGGTTAACTGCAAAGGCTAAAAGAAAATATGAGTAAATGTACAAGTATCTGTTTGCAGTGAAGTTTCAGCCAAGAACACTGATGCTCTTCCCCTTGCAATAAGCACATCTAAATAAGACAAGCCAAATATTAAATACTAACCTGTTGAAATTTATATATATATATATATATACACACACTTGAAACCTAACTGTATAACACACATTATTTTCAGCTGGAGTATTTGTGCACGATAACATGAGATGGCCTGAGTAGATTTAGCTTTGTCTTTGTAGATGCTTATAAAATTATTCTAAAATTTATCCCCCAAACAAATGAAAACTTAAGGGGAAAAAAACAAGGTCAATTCACAGCTAAGAAGAGTACAACAAAAAATCCTTTGAACAGACCTTGAAGCTGAAAGATACGCTAGAGCTACTTACTGGTGAGATATGCAGTGCATGCTCTTGATGGCAGTAATAATGCTGCTATCAAGATGGAAATGCTGGATTTAAACATAATCTTTTCCCTGACGAACTCTCCCTTCATCCAGCCCAAGGATTTATAGCCTAGACTGCTAAAAGTATTTCATATTCAAACTCAGGACCAAACTGTGTATCTGTTTGTCCTATTTCTGTAAGGATTGGAAGACAGTGATTTTTAAATGCAAATTCTTAAAATCCAGACACCAGAAGCTTGGTAGCAGAGCTGCAGGATCTGAGGAGGTCCCTGGGGATCCATCTTGTCTGTATAAAGCCAGTGCAGTCATCTGCGCCATGAGCTGGCCCAGGGCTCAGCAGGACTCCAGCTATCAGAGCGGTACCCAAGGAAGCAAAAAGGGGGTGGCAGTGTCACCTGGCTGCAGCAAAACCTTTGAAATAAAAGTAATAAACAGGTGCTTAATGGTCACACAATGTATATAGGCTTGCAAACAAAATAAAAGCCTTGCATTAAAGAGGGAAAAAGGGGTCCTTTAGCTCTTTTTTTCAACAGTATGTGAAAACCCTTCTTTGCTCTTCCCAATGACCTAAGATGCACATTTATTTTGAATATTGTGGATAATAAATATATTTCTGTCTCAAATTTTTACGGCGTTGCCAATGTTTTGGTTAAAGAATCGATAACTTCTGTACGCAGTCATAGGTCATTTTATTTTTGCTGGTAGAGAGAAAACATTTAAAACAGGTGAAATCAAAAGTGTGATTTTTTTGTACGTCATTTTCAGTAGCTTCTTCATCATATCAGACTTTTTCCTACATTTATTGAAGTGACAGACTCATGTGACCAAAGCTGGTGATTGGCGTGTGTTGACAAAAGTCTGAGAGGTGAGCCAGAGTTATGACAGGAGAAAAGAAGGGGCAGAGACAACTCTGCTTTCCACAAATGGAAGGATCAGTCAACCTGATGCAGTGGCCATTAATGCCTCAATATATGCTTTGCAAACAACTACATAGGTACATAGAGTTTTCTCTGATGTCCAGGTGAAGGAATGGCAGTGCCTTTCTGGTCTGCTACTTTTAACTAGCATGAGAGGAGAAGAAAAAATAGTATATAACACTTGAAGAGCAAAATTCACTTTCTGATGTTAAGAGAAGAATGTGCAAATCATCACTTGGGTTTTGTTATTAATTTGCCAGTAGTAACATTTGGGTTGCAACATAGAGCTTTATAATACAATAATCATTATTTTTGTATAGGATTTCTTCTTAGAAACTGCCTCCCAGGTTTCTTCACGAACTAATAGACTGGTCTCTGTTAAACAATAAATACAGTAGAAGGAGAAGAGAGCAGCTCAGAGCTGTAAGCAAGGAAAACAGTGTTTCAGTATGGTTTGAGCACCAAGGATGGCTTTCATCCTTTGAATGTTAGAAGCAAGAATGAGGTTGTGTTCACTGGAATAACTAGAGTTTTTTAAAAATAGTTTTTTGCTCTGAGATATTTATTTGCTTGACTTCAAAACAGCAGCTGTCATGTGTCACCATCCACGTAACTTGGTGTGGGACAGTCCTAGGGCACCAAGGAGGAATTAAGACTCCGCAGTTGAGGACAGCAAACCTTGGACTTCACATGTCAGCCAGACTGAGTCCACCAGTAACAGGGTAAGGGGGGGAAGGATCAGTGCCCTCATTTTGTGTCATTGCCTGGTAACCTGAGCACTTGCCCAAGATGTGGGATATTTTGCCTCCAGGCCAAAGGGTTCATATTCATATATTCCCTGTTCTTCTAGTTAGATAAGGAAAAATTGAGTGTTATCCCCTGTTAATGTTTACAGAGATAATTTCCTCTGAAGTAGAGATAGCAGGAGTGATGTCACATGTCTTTAAAAGGCTCCTCAAATGACACAATATAAAACTATGCAAACAAATACAAAAAAACCTCATGGAGAGGTTATGGACAAGTCTTCAGACATAACAAGTCTTGTATAAACTGAAGAGCCTTTCATGGTTACTCTTAAATTTGTCATTATACAATAGCTGAAAAAAAATGTATAAAATTTTCAACATGCCTTTTCCAATTAAGGCAGAATCCATGCCACATCCAGTGCCAGTCTTCTCAGTATTAATTACTGTTATGCTAAGACAGAAATTATGACATACCGCTCTGCTTATGTCTACTGAAACCTCACACTTACACAAAGCAGTCATTGCCACCACGAGCTCACTGTCAAGGTGGCAAAAGACAAATGAAGGCAACAAACAGATGGGATCAAGAAGCACAACAAAAGAAAGATTCCCTCTTTTGACAAGTGACATGTTCTGCAACCAGAGCCTTAGAGAGACAATTTTAGTTTCAAACCACCATCTTTCCAAGTGCTTTTCTGCCCCTCTTCCCTAGGGGAAGGGAAATCCTCTTCCCCATCTGCCTGCACTTCATTACGACCACATTTGGCCATGTTCCTAGCCATGCACACACTTATAGCATGATTTCAGAGGAGATTTGGCATCAAGGATTACCTGTTAAGGGAGTTTCTTTGCCCTAGGTATCCCAAAGCAGCATCTCAGGCATGAATTCCAGAAATTCCACTAAAATAAATAATTTATTTGTAAGGTACAGCATAGACAGCAGCTTGAGCTGGGTGCCTCCAAAAGAGAGACCTCAAGCAAATAACACCCTGGACAATTGTACCCTTACAATCTAAGGTTCCCATTCCTTGCATGCCAGTTCAGGCAAATTGTAAAATTAGATTCTGGACTTTCCCCATTCTTCATTGAATCCCTTCAGATTCTTCAGGTGAGCCATTTCTTATCTATGTGGACATCAATCTAAGTACTGATCGTTAGCTGCTATTTTGCATCTGCAGCTGGGAAGAAAAATCAGGCTTGGGCAATAGCCCAGAACATTAGTAAGTTCTCACATTCTGCTGTTTCTTGTCTTCTTTAGACTTGTCATTCTGTTCCTTTACTTATGTCTAGGGATGCAGCTTCTGCTGATGATCAAAGCTCCCTTATCTTTTGGCTTGAACTGACTCTGGGGCCCTTCTTTCCTTAACCAGGCAGAAAGTTTGAAAATTCACAGCCAGTGGCCTAAGGAAACTTAGTTACTTATGCTAAGCAAGTTCTATAAAAAGTATTGTAGCATACCAAATAGTTAAATAAGGCAAGTCCTGAGCTTAGGCTCGGACAGTCTATGTCTCCTAACAGTCCTCCCTTTGTTTTTTGTTAAGCCTTCCTGCTAATCTGTGAAGCAGAGTTCACAAAGTTTTTTCTAAATGCATGATCATCTTCTAAAGTTTTATATACAATATTACTACTATTAAAACAAGAGGTATAATATGACTAAACCTAGTAAAACTACTACAGGACGTAACATGTGGCTATATTCTCCAGTTGCTGTGGGTGACCACCCAAAAAGCATGTCCCACCAACGATGCTCTCTGTCTTTTTTGACTCTTTCGAGTATACTGTGCATTTCTTTTGTATCATGGTGGACACTGATCCAAGAATTCTGTCCATTTTCTTTTAAAAGTAAAATAGGTGGCATAGGAGAAAAAAATGCTTAATGACATGTCTTTCACAAAATAACTTATTTTCAATTATATTAGAAAAATACCAGCAACATCTCCATTCAAGCCCATTTTTTTGGGGGGCCATAACCCTCCTGATTTTTTGTTCTTTTTTTTTTTTTTTCCAGGGGGCAGAGCCAAAACAAAATTTAATAGTGTATAGTTTAATTTTATTTCAAGTATATAGCGCTAATAGGCATCCATAATAAGCACTTCTCACTCCAGTTCCCCTGATATGAATACCCTTGACACTCCCCATAGCATCACATGAAGGACAAACTAGGCAAGCGCTATATGTGACCAACAGAGCACTGTTTCTACACTGTAAAGCATTGAGGGATTCTTTACAACAAGGCTTAACACTTGAAACCCTTTCTAACGGTTCTTCATTTTCCACTTTTATTAAAAAATAATAAACTGTAATGCTTAGGTTGGGACTACTGAGGAGAGTAAAATTAAACATTTGCAGGAAGAGTCACAAATGCAAGACCTCAAACTGTGAAGTTCTTGGACAAATGCTCCTGATGCCCCTTCTAAGGCTAGCCTGCGTTTTCCAATGCCAACCACAGCAAAACAAGAACTTAGAGTAGGAATAAATGGCAAACACTGGAGGACAGATTAATAGCTCGGTGGCACTTTGAAGTCTAGATCCAGGAGTGAAAATGAAGTGCAGTTAAAAGCTGACTATCATGGAAATCACCAAACATAATTCTTTCCCAGTTCTCTTCAAAAGTGAGTTTAAAAGTTGAAGTGAGGAATTAACTTCAGAGTGGAGGTCTGTATTTAGACCTAGCAAGAAATCATTGAAAAGAAAGAATGGCAGCCCTGAGACACAAATGGAATGAGCTGCCAAGCAGATTTTTCACAGTCATGATAATTATTTTTGAAATCTCACAGCTTGCTTTTCTTCAAGTAGAAAGCAATTCTCCTCACTATTCTCTTTCATGACAAGTTGGGCATAAGCTCCCTCTAAACTGATTTTCACTCGCAGTGTTATTGTTAATTGTTATAATGAGATATGCAAGAATCTAAGGCTTAAAAAAATAAAAGAAAGAAAAAAGATACAGTGCCTCATTGTCTATTTAATTAGAACACAATAAAGTGTAGAATTTATCCTTTTTAGTGTTTTGCAGGCAATTTTCACACATGTGGTAAGTCTGTTAGAAATTTCATGCATAGTTAGGTATAAAGCTTCCCTGATGTTTGTCAGATACAGCTGAAGCAGTGATTTTGTGTTGTAGATATAATTAGGTGGCATATTGCCATGAGTCTCCATTTTTCCCCCTTCTTTTTGCAACTCAGATGTCAAGGCAAATTATTGATCAGCTGCAAGATGTGAGGGGGGACTGTCATAGAGAAAATAGAAAATAAGGCTAAAGTTTCATTAAAATTTGCAAGTTTCTGAAGCATATTGTCATCTAGATGGACTGTGTCCCCCACTTCGGTCCCTTCACTCTCTTATGCTAAAGCAGCCTCTCATTTGAATGTTCTCACCTGGGAAGGAATTGTTTGTCTCAGTCAGTATCGTCGTGACTGTATGTCCTTCTCACAAGAATTGTCACACTGATTGGTCTTTTTTGATTCCCCTGAAAACAGAAAAGCCAAAAATTGAAAGAAGGAGAAATATGTCTGTACAGTATTGAAGAGCTGGCCCACCGCCACGTTAAACCAAGTGCCAAAGTGTGTGTGGGAAGAAGCTGCCAGCACCGCCTGGATACAAGTGAAGGGCATCCCACAAGGACAGCAGACCGTGAGATCCTCACCACACCAATGAACTGCCTGAAGGACACATGCCCAAAAGTAGGCACAGCTTTTGGACAGGCCAACGGGCACCTTGTGCTGGTAAATGATCTCACAGCTGCTCATCACAGATCATGTAGGCCCGGTTAGAGAAATTGAATCTTCCTTTCTGCATAGCTTTTTCTAAATCAAGGGCAGGAGAAAGTGGTCAGGTAGTTGAGGAAAGGCTCTGCCACTGTTTCCAACCGTGTCTGCTCTCAGAAGTCAAGTAAGGGAAGGGGTGGGCTTGTCTGAACTTGCTGTGTCAGTTCCCTTCACTGCCAAAGGCGAGGAACACGACTCATCCTTAGGTAGGCATTTAAAGCAGGACAGGCAAATCTCATTTTCAAGCATCTATTTTAAGGGACTCAGGAAGCGTGCTTTCTAGCAGAAAATGTAAAAGATGACAATGTAAGTGCCTGAAAGTATGCAAGATAAATCCTAGACCAGAGATAGTGATCTAAGCCTTTCCTGCATGCACTGCGAAAATATTTCAGGAAATATACATTCCTCAGTATCTCCTATCATGGGAGACATAAAATGGAAGTTCAAAATAATTTAGCTTTGCTTTCATTTTAAACCCTTTTGCTGTGCTGTTTAAGGCTTGGGTCCCTTCATGCAGAAGCTGAATTCCCCTAGTGGTATAAAAAGCGTGATTCTTTAAACTGCCCACTCAACAGGGGAATTTTGCATTTCTTTTAATATCTAAATATTAATATCTAAGTGCTTCTTAATGTCAAAATGATATTGTACATTATATAATTATTCCCTTATTAAGCTAATTACATCTACAATGTTAAATAATAACAATTCCCTTAGTAATATATACATTTCTGATTTCCAGCTCAGTTTCTTCAACAATTCTGGTTGCATCTAATTGCTTGGGCAGTTAAGGCATTGGTAATTTGAAGATTTCCACAGTGCTAAATCAAGCCCTCACGATCTTGAGACTTGTCGAAAAACCTTTTCAGGTTGTACTGCACCAAATGAATGCCTACCTGCTACCTTTCATTGCAGTATGCATTCCTCTGGTGTGACTGCACCAACCAGATATCCTGCCCACTTTGCAAGGTGAAGGCCAGTGGCAAATAAACCCTAAGGAAAAATTTTATCAGAAAGTTATGTGATGTTAAAGCAGTTACAGTATGACAACACCACCTCCCTGGGCTGCAGCTGTTATTTCCTGCTCTGAACATGAACAGACTAATGATTTTCCTCCTTACCTATTTCTTCATACCTCTGCGGCTCGCCAGTGAATCCCGTAACATTTCTAACATTACAGACTCTCGCTTTCAGCCTCCTGCTGAACAGCATGTCAGTAGGTGGCAGCCCATGGCTCATTAAGGCAGTTCTGCGATGCCGAATTCATAGCAAAGTCTGGATTTACAGCTTTTTCCGTGGACAATTTATTATTTTAATGCCTTTCTCCACCATCTGTTATACTGGGAATGGTGGAGACTAGCAGTAATGTGTCTAAATCCAAATTTTACTGCAAATTGCCCAACTTTATGTTCTCTAAACTGTGGACCATAGTCAGACATTATTATTCACCCTGTACAATGTGTAGTGAAAGATGGGCTGGATATGTATGATCATGTGTTCCTGCAGTATCTACCACAGAGAAGTGAGAAAAGCAGTCCAGGATACACCTCTTAGCAATTTTTTAACAAAACAGAAAGACCTATGTTTTTGTTTTTTTTCGAGAAGGAATGAAAATAAAAGATGAAATTCCTTTGTGATCTTTTAATTCCAAGAGAGGACCTTTAAGAGGCACGTCCAAAATTGTGCATGTTGCAACTAAAATCCCAACAGCTAGAAATAAGCTGTGAGCTTTTATTCCAACGCAATGATACACATGACATAAGCACATGAATGATTGCATGTACATGTCCATCTGCACCTTCTTTCTGGGTCTTTGTCGCACCCACTGCCACATGGCCAAATCACATCAAGCTGCTGGGGCAATGATGTTTCTTCACTGGTGGATAACTCAGACCTCAGAAACTGTTCATTTGGGGGCATTTGGAGGTAATTTTTTAATTTATAATGTTAAAAATAAGAATATGCAAGTTGCTGCAGAGGATGACCTCATCTCTGAGCTCCCAGCAGAAACAGCTTCCAGAGGAGCAAGGTCCAGTGCAATAGAGCATTTGCTGGTCGGGAAAAAAGCCCAGACCCTGAGAACAACCTCAGCAGGCAGGGAAAAGGAGGACAACAGGGAGGTTGGCAGTCTGTCCTGGCATGTCTGTCCCAGCAGAAAGGAAGCCAGGCTTAGAGAGCAGAGGCAGTTGCCCCTTCCCTTGTCTCGTATAGAGCTGCTATAATAGACAATGAGCGCAACCCTTCCACCTCTGCATGAGCATGAAGCACAGAAACAGGTTCACTGTTACTGCAGAGATGTCCTGGCAAAGACCATTACAGAGTTCCTGCATTTGCTGGCAATGCTTTGAGCATCTGCAGCAGCCAGCAGATAAGGCTCACCTGTTTTGATAAGAAGAGGACTTCAAGCAGCCTGTGTGACTGATATGCCTGAGCTCTGAAGCTCTGAAGCTGAGTGAGGATCTGACCACGACCTCTCCTGGATGACAGTGACACCCCCACAACCTATCTGTGCTTCCAAATCATCCCAGTGGAGACAACGTACTCTCAGAAATTTCAGAGGAATGAAAGGAAACAACACATCAGGTTACACATGACAGAGTTTACTAAAGGGGAAGAGAAAGCCAGAGACTGAACTGCTCCTCTGAAGGCAACTTGCCAGGAAGGACCCAAGAAAGGACTTGGTGAAACTCTTGGCATGGATTGACACATGTGATTGTCACTACCACCTCCCTCTCTTATGTTTCATGATCCATGATATCACAAGCTTTTCACTGAACCAGACTCACAAGTTTATGCAAAGATGACTTTCTTTAATCTACTCATCTCCTTAAGCTAAAGGGTGGGTAGAAGTTACACCTACCATTACATTAGGGTTGGTATTAGTAGAAAGAGCAGGGAGACCATGAGCAGGTTGAAACCACAGACCCAGAAGGTTTTGGTTATTGTTCTCAGACATGCCACCTTGGTGGACATGTGTCCATGTGAAACGGAAGGTGTCACACAGCCTTACAGAAAATGAGATGTATTATAGGCTCCTTTGGAAGATCTAGGAGGAAAAGGTAGCTTATGCCATGGCTGTCAGATATCCCTGTCAAATGTATGGTAACAGGTCAAGCAACTGTCCTAGAAAAACAGAGGAAGAAACCGGTAAACAGACTTTAAAATGCTGGAATGTCTGAGAGAATGCAGGCATCATAGCACTTGGCAGGAAAACAATGTTTGACTGATAGGAAAACAGAAGCAAAAGTGCAGAGAATTACCCAACATCACTCAGTTACAAACAATAAGAGAAGCTGGGCTTCAGATACATCACCCTGCGTTTAGTCCTGCTTCTCCTGGAGGTGCTGATGTGATGTTATGGACAGACTGATGGACAGTGTCTTTCAGATGCCAGGTCTCCTGTTTAAAGCATGGCTGTTTTTTACAGAGTTGTCAGCTATACTTTATAATCAGCAGCTAGAGAGCTGATTTTCCAAATTACACTGGAGGTCAGGATCAAACAGTAACTTTTCTAAAAAATTTCCCTTTGAAAAGCCCTATGGTGAAATCCTTCCTGTAAATCCCTTGGAAACTACCTTCTCTTCCTCTGAAATCTTTGTCCCTGTCTGATATTCAAATTGAATAGTACAAAAATTATTTAAACACAAAACATTTTGGAAACAACTGAGTTGACAGATGAGTTGCATGATTTCCATTTTCTTTATGAAAATAAATGTTGGAGGTTTCTCAATAGTGAGCAGGGGCATCAGCTCCCACCTCCCCTTGGGAGTTCCCCTTCTGCACATGCCCCAAAGATGGGTACAGGCACATGCAGGGATCACCACTGCGCCTGGCAGCTTCTTTGTCCTTTTTTCTCCAGATCTGTCTAGGAAACCCAGGTACGGCATCCAGACTCAGCCCACCCTCTGCATTCAGCCCAGACACCTTTTTCTGGCAGCCTTCCCTGGGCCCCTCCAAACAAGCTTGGTGTCACTGTTCTCTGTTTGTCTCTGATGTGACTCAAACGTAGGCTCGCATAGTGGAAGGAAACCTGCAGCCCCCAAATAAATTCTCTTCCATCACTGGACTTTCAAAGAAACAAGCTCAGAAGGCTAGTAAATCAGATCAAACTTTAAAGTCAGCATTTTAAACCTCTCCAGTTTCTGCCAGCTAGAAGCAGCAGAACACACACCTTGACCCTTCACATAGTGTCCTTTGTACCAGCCTCTCCCTTCTGTCTATAATACTGTCGAGACAAGCCTTGTGCAGACAAGGATTTAATAGCACCTTTGTGCTGGAGGGTCTGTTCATCTTGTGGTACCATTGCCCAGCAACGACACCAGCTATGAGCTTATTCCCCTATTCTCTGGTTTCCCCAAATGTCTTCATAACCATTTTTAAACTAGCTATCTTCTGTGCATGGGCCACATGCCGTCTTGGAATAGCATTTCTCTATTCTCCTTCAAACTCTCACCCAGGACTCAATTCTAATGACATATTGATTGCATTTATGCACATAGTGAAGTCAAATATGTCGATATTAACATCCTAACAGCTCCTTAGACAAATGAGAGATGCTGTGTGAGTCCATGAAGACATCAAGCAAATCTAACAGATAACATCAGCCTTAAAAATATGTGACCTAAGTGGCAATACTCCTAAGGGAGGGGTCGATGGACACACATGAAAGCCCTGTTCATAGTCATTTTGGGCATCTCTAACAGGTAACAAAGAGGCTTTTTGGACATTCTGTCACCAGGGAAAAGGAGGCAACACATGATCTGAAATGGAAGCATCAAAATCTCAAGCCCTTTCTAAATTGGGTGCCTCTGTTGCACTACAAACATAAAACCAGCAGCTGCAATACAGTAACAGACATATTACATACCCCACATACCTTGCAGGGCTGTTTTTCTCTTCATGAGCCCATTACAAGCATGACACTGAGTACGTGAAGTATACATATATATGCAGACACATAATCTATAGGCTTCCATTCCAAGATGTGGTCATCTTTAATCTTAATCCACAACATACTTGTCTTCCAAGCCTGTTAGCCACCCTTTGCATTATCAGTGTTCAGGCACATGTATGAGATATATTTGCATAAGCTATCAGATGTCAATATACATAACAAGCAACCAACACTTAAGTACACATGAATTTTCTATTAAACTGGCTTGCTACCACGTCCCTCAAGAGAAAGAGATGTGAGTTACCTTGTCTTCTCTGCAACACAGCACATTTGTGACCTTTTCTGCCATTTGGTCTGTCAGTTTGCCTCATTCACAACAAGCCTATTCCCAGTGAAACAGGCAGACTTCTCCAAGCCATGTCTCTCATGCTGCTGACAGCACAGCTTATCTCACCCACCACCAGGCATGACTGTCACCTCAAGGTGTGCACTTCATACTGGAAAGGTGTCAACCCTCACTCATTCATATGGTTTCTTCTGCACAGTTCAAAGGAGGCAGAGAGGTAGGAATCCCCTCATATCTAAATTTTAATGGGAAACTGCACCTTGAGTAGGATGAACCTCAACCTTAGTGCTTTTGGTAGCTGTGTATCTACTGGAGAAAAATTTCAGTCCCTCTGCATTTTCCCTCACTTGTAGTTTTCATGTTAACTATTGACTGATCGCCTTTAGATGAAGGCTTTTTGGAGACAAGATCTCTGTCTTTCTGCGAGAGATCTCCAAGGAGCAACTATTAAGAGTACAAGAGACAGGAAGCTCCATAAGCACCCTAGTACAAGAACTTAACTGATTCTGCATCTTTTAAAAAGTTTCTACATTCTCCAACCTTATTCTTATGCATCATTTGAAGTTAGGGACATAACTATGCCTGAGCATAAGTATATGCTAAAGTGCTTTGCTGCAGGAAAGTACTTTGTGTATTACTGCCAAAATGTCAGCCTTCTCGAGCTGCCTTTAAATTGGCTGGCTCAACAGCTGATGGCAGCACTGCTGCAGCAGCAAGGAGCTCAGGGCACAATAAAGGCCAGAAAGTCAAACCACCTTTTCAGGTAGGTTTTGTAGCCTCCCTTGCTGTCACTGCTATACACACAGCAGGTAACAAGTTTATGTCAAGGCAGCTTGGTCACAGAGCAGCTATAGCTGGTGTCCATGCTTGCTTACGCATCAGTGACCAGGAGTAATGAGAGCTGCTTTTGGGTCCTGCCCCAGGAGCCTGGGTACAGAAGGGCTTCCTGTTGGAAGGCAGATGTTGCACTTCACTGTCTGGAAAGCACAGAGAAGGACAAATGGGACATTTCAAGAAATCATTAAAAAAATGAAACAAACAAACAAACAAAAACACACAAAAAAACCCAGTAATCTACATTTCCTATATACTCATGGTTTTCATCTCCCAAAGAAGTGGCCAGCTAAGGGAAGCAGAAGCTTCAGATAACAGTCACATGAGGCTGGAAATACTTCTTGATAGGAAAATCCCTTCCCTATGTAAAGATGAGAGGATAGGCACTAGTCTGGTGCATCCTCAAAATCTTCACAGCATGTAGAGAAGGAGCACGTGGGAAGTGGACTCCTACACTATTTGCTCTAAATAATTCCTAAACATGCACAATTTTAGAAAATATGTGCCAAAATATGTCACATTTTCAAGAGGATTTTATTGTTTTTATCCCACGGTTTTCACACTGTAAACACAGAAAGTCCCAGAACACTCAATCGTTAAACCTGTCTCCAGTCAGCTGTTAATCAACGGGTCTCTTTTTTTTTTGTAGAACTACAGTGACCTCCAGTGGTCAACATGAGTCTTTCATTCTCCAAATCTTATTTTAGGAAAGGTAAAACTATCCCTGATTATTATCTATGTGTGACAGGTGGGTCTGGAAATGGAGACAGAAATTGAATCCATGTACTTCTGGATCAAAGCTGAAGACTAACTATGTTATCTCGAATTAGGTAACAAGAGAGAAGTTTAAACAATTCCTTATCTAGCCATTTCTTTAGCTGGTATGCCTTTAATTAAACAAGGCTTGGTTATCTATCTATAAATCCTTCTAACAGCATATCTGCAGGGAGAGTTTAGTGGGATAAATTTCATGTGTCCTTATCAAACACGAAAAATATCACAAGTTATTAAAAAAATAAAATACTGTAAAATATGGAAAAGCAAAATAAAAGAAGAATTAACAGCTCATGTATGGCAGAAGAATGCAGAAATGTGTACACTAATCGGCTAAACACTTTCTGATACTACAGTTCAACAATTTCATGTATTTCAGCTTCTGATGCATGCAACAGCTTTGTTTATGTGATAAACCTTTCCTACACTGGACTGATGAAATTTTGTGGGAGAACAGATGTAATGGTGTAGCCCCTTATATAGCCCACAGTGTGGCAAACCTTACTCTGTTAACAGCCCCTGCATGTACTGTCATGCACATGCACACACATTGCCAAGCCAGCAAGATCAGCCTCCTCAGGCTCAGCTTGAGATGGCTGCTACCTTCTCACCCAGCACTCATTTTTGTAGGTGACACTCTTCATTGTGGTTTCCAAGCTAAGAAAATACTGTCAGGCTAATGGTTTTCAAGGACATACACTGGTACAGCCAGTAGTCTGATTGTTCTCAGGCATAAATGAAAAATTGTGGGTTTAAGATGAGATCAAGTCAATGAAAAGCAGTTCTAACTGACCGTTTTCAATGTGGTGCCATTGAGTTCATGTACGTAGTCACAAACAGTGGGAGTACATTTTTTTTTCCTCTTCCACAATATCTGTAGGGGTATATGCAGGCTCCCAATCCCCTCCATAGCTGCCTGCAGCTATGAAGATGTTGTTTCTTGTCCCTCCATCTCAGTGTCAGACTTCCAGATTTTCTAGACCTTGATAAGACATGTATCAGAATAACTATAGAGATTACATCTTCAAAAGGGGTAGCTTTGACTTCTTTCTCTTTCAAGAACTTGCCTATAGGTTTGTTCACTGTTCAGGTGACTCCCAACAGCACACACCCCTGAGAGACAAGGGGATTCTTGGTTGAATAACAAGACTGAAGAATAAACATAACAGAGGCAGCACCAAATTGACACATTCTGGTAATATGACAAAGGTCCAAGTAGCAGCCCATAAATGCCCAAAAGGGAGGCAGAAAAGTTGCTTAGACAGTGACCGACTCCACTTCTAATTCTTATAAATGGTTTTCCAAGGAGCTTGTCCCAAGTTGTCTAGATCTTCCAGGTGTAGACAGGTACAACCAGAGTCTTCCTGCATGGTCTCGTTCTCCCATTATTAAAAGCCCATCCTACATCCCTTGCTTGTAAGATGTTATCATAACTTTTCCATTCATCATTCAGGCCAGTCACTTTGGCTTTGGGAAAATATACTGGTGACAGACGTACCCACTGTACAATGTATTGGTCCCCTGTATGGATGGATTGCTCACCACTGGGAGGGAAGGCTCAGACCATGATGGTACTGTGCATCTCTAATGACACAAGGTGGCCCTAAACATGCAAAAATATGGCACAATTCCTATTTCTTACTTCCCAGAGCTTCAGTACATTTCTATGGGGATCACCTTTCAAGGAACAACACAGGCTGTTAGCTGGTTGGAAAGAACTTTCTGGCTAAAGGAAGAGACACCTGCCACTGCCAACCTGAATGACAAGGAACATCAGAAGGGTGACATGAACTCCACATACTGAGACAAGATCAAGTGGGACCATTTGCACAAGGGAGGTGTTGCCCTCCTGTTACAAGGAGCCTCATAAGAATTCCTCTGAAAAGAGACTGGAGAACAGTGTTTGGCATTCATCAGAGACACAAATAGCATTGTGCAACCTTGGGATACTATACCAAGCGTAGCTTTTCTCTGTGATAATTAGTTCTCAGGTAAAGGAACACCTAGATGCTTGCATTTAAAAAAAAAAAAAAAAAAAAAAAGAAAGAAAAAATTAAAAAAAAGTGTATCACAGATTATAGTATCAGAGAGGAGAGGTAGAAGATAAAAGAGAAGAGTAGAAGAGAGGATTCACAGCTCTTGGTATCTTAGTGTTTGCTTTGGCTCAAGTTACCTGTTGCTCAGGCAACACATTGTTCTGATTCTGTGTGGGAACTTCATGGTTTTGGGAAGACAAAGATAAGAAAACATAAAAGACCTGAGATGGCTTAGGGATCAGATCAGCTGAAGTAAAATAAGGATGTCTGGAGATAAAAATGTGGAGTAGAAGTTTTCTATGGAGGACAAGCCTCCTTCATATGAAAATTAAATGGGTTGTTTCCTGAAAAACAAGTGGTTAGCTTCACACATTTTAGAAGACTGGAAGAATCCAGTCAAGAAAATTCACATATCACAGTAAGACCAAATACGTAGACTGAAGATGTTGGCTGCATCCAATGGAACTTGCAGCATTGCATGTAGTTAATCAGCAGTTGCCATATATCCAAAGCTTATATGTAGTAGAGCAAAAGCCTCACAAACATGACTTAGTAGTCAAAATACTTGTCTATATGCTGAGGGAAACTGTGTTGATATTGGAAATATCAACTGCCAAATATGCACCAGGTTTCACAGATGGTTTAACAACAGAATTGTTGTCATTTGTATCTACCTGGAAGAGCCAAAACTTCAAGGGATTATCTGTTTTATATGAATAAGGAATCTGCATCTCCTGTGGTCATTTCATACTTGGCTTATGGACCACAGCAGACCAAACTCAGGGCCTTGTATCTGAAGTGCTGTGTTACCTGGAGATATGACCTTTCGGGAAGAAAAAAACTAATTATCCAATGAACTAGTCCAGTAAATTATTTTAAGGATTAAGAGAAATCCAACAAACAAATGAACAAACAAAAAGAGTGAAATTTCATTCTCCTAACTTACATGCTCAACTTAGGCATCATCTTGTTCAAGTATTAGATACTTGTCTGAAGGTGCAAGGACAAATCCAGTCCTTTCAGTATTATTATCAAGACTCCCTAGACAATTAGTAGAGAGACAATGCCTCCAGAGATCCTCTGAGGCTTCAAATGCCTCTATCTCTCCATTTATTTTACACAGAACTTAAACACCTTGGCAATGATCTAACATGCTTAAATTAGGTATATCTCCTCCTCCCACTGAAAGAAGTGGAAGATGTCTCTTGATCCAGACTGGGAAGGGGTGGTACAAAATTTTGTGTAATTGTCTAATGGTTACAGCACTTATTCAACAAGATGAAGACTGAAGTTGAACATCTTTTCTCATCCTTGGGTTAGGTGGGAACAATCTCTGCTTTGTTTCTGAGTCTAGACTGCTCTGCATCCAGGAATGTAGGAGGCATGGGGCCAGAACCCAAAGACCCAAGGGTAAGCCTAATCCTGTATGAATGGCAAAGAGCTTTCAGCTGGGAAGGTGCAGCAAGGAGGCTTCAGACCACGCTCTAAAATGTGTAGACGTTTTATATCTAATTTTCATGAGCCAGAAAAAAAAAAACAAAAATAGTGCCATATGTGTAAAAAAGATTCCCAAATCTATTATTTCCTTCTCTTTCTATACTCTGTCATCTCTTTTTTCTCCAAATACTACAGCCTGTGAGGAAGAGATAAACAAATGTGGGGGACCAACTACATCTTTAAAGAAAAGGTAGAAACAAAGAATTTCTGTGTTTGGTATTAATGTGAGACCAACAGTGAGACCCTCACAAAAGAGACATTTGTTCTCCCTGACTACACGTTACTAAGTTGTAGTTACACCCTAGAAAGCCTCTAAACATTTTATATAGATAGCGATGAGATTACAAATGGGGATCCTTATATACTTATTAAAAGGTAAATTTCTCTTCATGGGCTGTGTTAGACAGCTTTTCTTGTATCAGCTTTCCTGTGGCTCTATTATTCAGTTGCTTGTGGCTACTATATGGCCTATCTGCTGGGAGTTTGCTGAAAAATAGGCACTAGACTAAAAACAAGTATTGAATAAAGCTGGGCTATTCTACATAGCTCAGTGATAACTTCCATGTGATTTCTTATCTCTGCAACCTTCTGCACAGTTTCTTCAACAGATTTCTTCCCGTTGCATTTTCCTAATTAGAATTACCTGTGACCCTTCTGACAGAGTTGTCTTACAGGACAAAACAGAGGCTTTGCAGAACATATCAGTTTCAGCAAACATATTTTGACTGAAACTTTTTATTTGCCTACCATGCTGCTAGGAAAACCAGATTTCAAAAGTTGATGAGTCTCTGTCCACCAAGTAGTCTGAGCCAAAGTCTTCCAGGTACCTGTGCTAGAGTGTTTGGTACCACGCATCTAGGGAGACAGGGCACTAACAGGGCTCCTCAGACATTCACGGTCACCACCCAAATCCCAGATGACTCTCTGAAACGGTGAAGTTTCTCATCTTAATTTGGACTAAAACACTGCCCCAAAACTTCCTTTCTTTGGTGAAGAACTCCATTTTGGAAATGGCTAGAAAGTTCTTATGAAGTACACATTAAAATATTTTCATCATATCAGGCTGAACTGTCCAAGAAAGTATTCTTTCTGCTTGTAGTCTCAGAGCTTCTAAATCAGATTTACTGTCTATATCTGTCTGTATCTTCCCATTGTAAATCAAAACGAACAAAAATCAAAACACTGTCCAAGATTCAATTCACTGGAATGGAGCCATGTGTCTTTTTTATCTTTTACAGCAGCATGCTAGCGGACCATTCCAGGATTTCACTGTCAGGGCCTTGGGACCACCTTTTGCAATTGTTCAGGCCACTCTTTTGAGAGATCGGTAGAAGAAATCATGAGAAATCATGTATTTTGAACAAAGATGGTCTCCTGCACCATCAAGAAATCCTTTCAATTACACAGATTGCCCATACACTTCTACCAATTAATACAGGAGTGCTAATGCTACTATAAGCTGATCGGCTCCTGGCAGGGAGGCAACCAATATCTAATGACCCTTTTACTGTGCTGCCAAGGCTGAGCGCCTCGGAATGCAACAATCATTGCTGCACACATGGGTGTAATAATCACAAGCATCATGAGAGTAACAACATTTTCTGTTTTGATGAACTGCTTTCAAGGCTGAGACCAACATGAGCCGAGTCAATAACATAGAGGACAGATGGTCTATAGCTAATTCGTAATAAAAATAATCTGATAATAGATAATCTGGGTAATTCAATAATACAATAATCTGATAGTTGAGATTAATGATGTCTAACAATTGATGAATAATGTTCTGTAGAAAACTCATGTAATTATGGACCTCCCAGAACGTGAGCCCTCAGGATTTCAGTGCGTTCAGACATAACATCCGTATAGCTCCTAAGAGTCTGCAGCATCTCTTAAGTAATCCTGATTGACTTGTCTCTTGATTTCCAATTACCATTCTTCCTCAGAGATAGTAACAAAGCCACACGGGTATGTTTCAAAGCCTTGTCTTTCAGATGCAGTCCTTTGATCCACACGTCTTTAAGAATATATACAGGAGAAGAACAAGACGGCAGGGCAGGGGGGACACTGCACTCAGTGAGGCAGAGGTTCAAATGCATGGCACCTTGCTATCTATGAGGCAGTGGGCTGGCCAAGAGCTTATGGGAAGTACCAGACGGGACACCAACAGAGACATCTGCTGCAGACCATGTGGTAGAGACAAGGTAGTGGACAAAGCTTTCTTTAGGCAATCTGAGGAAACATCAGGATCATGGTCCCTGGTTCTTTAACCAGCTCTGATGCATGTTGGAAAGGCAATTTGAAACACTGCAAGAAATTCAAGACATTTCTGGAGTGCTTTGAGGTCAATATTTTTGATGCAGTTGCTGGACTGGTCAGATTGGGAAAGTGCTCTGCTGAATCTGATGCTCGTAAATAATGGTCAGGAATGCAGCTAGGGGCTGCCTTGACTGCAGTGACCCTGAGATGGTAGTTGAAGATTCTGAGGAAAGTGAGGAAGGCAAGTAGCAGAATAAAGATGTTAGATTTCAGGAGAGGAGACTTCAGACTGCTCAAGGAATCAGTAGATGGGATGCCTTTGTGGACTGCCCTGAAGAACAAAGGGGTCAAGATGTTGACTGATCTTCAGGAACAACTTCCTCAAAGAAGGCTGCTCTATCCCATCATGTAGAAAGTTAGGAAAGCTCTGCAGAAAGCTGTTAGGAAAAAGAGAGATATCCCTACTGAGCTCAAATGGAAATAAAAGAAGTACCAAGAAAGTGAAAGTAAGGATGGGCTACCCAGGAGGAATGCAGAGCCTTTGCTAAAACATCCAGTGGTGGATTTAGGAAGGCCAAGGATCAGCTAGATTAGAAGACAGGATGTGACAGGGTATGTCAACAACAACAGGTTGCTCAGATATTTTGTGGAATCTCTTTTCTTGGAGATGTTCATGTACCAACTAGAGAACCCGAGCAATCTGTTCAGACTTTGAATGTGGCCCAGATTTTAGGACAAGGTAGGACTAAGTAACCTTCAGAGGTGCCTTCCAACTTGAATGGTTCTGAAATTCCACAGTAGCCAATACAGTCTATGTATTGTATGGTTGACTGGCATAACTATGCAAAAGGGAAATGTGAGATTTTATTCTTACCTATTGCTGAGTGTTTATACTCTTAGGAATTTTATAGTTTATTCTCAGAGTGGCATGGAAAACATTTTTAAATGAAATAATAAAATTAATTTAAATTTTTCCTTAATGTAAGCAAATTCAAACAAGATAGAGCACAAAAAATGTTATTTTTACTGTGAAAGAATTTTAGTACTGGACTCTCCACTGTGACTGAGCTTAAATTATTTGACATTTAGCTCAGTTCTCTCTTTGCTTTACACCTGTGTAACAATATTTCCCTGACGTCACAGAGCTGTTATAAGAATGAACATATCCATTTCTGAAGTACATCCATGAAGTAATGACATCTTCACAGGATCTATCTATCTATCTATCTATCTATCTATCTATCTATCTATCTACCTATCTATCATCTTTCACTGAACTTGAAATCACCTCACGGCTAACCAGTGCAGTATCAGTGGCTTTGAGTGGGCAAAAATCCCATACCTCTCTGGTCTCCAGAATTCAAAGGTTTTTAGCTGAATCTGGGTCTTCTAAACCTATTCAGGTTTTAGGATCCTCTCTTGGTTGGTAAATGCAGTATTTCTTCAGATGATTGTGTCTCATGTGCTGACATACTCAACAGCTAATATAAGTTGTTTAGCATTCAATTGACATTTGTGCCAGGGGTAGTTATTTGAGTATTTTTCGGCAATTGCTTTTCTTAGGCTGGGCCTCCAGTACTGCTTCTAAATGAAAACAAGGTTTACACAGTAGATCTATACTGTCATTTCAATGCTTTTTCTAA
Source organism: Streptopelia decaocto (assembly GCF_964273445.1). Taxonomy (NCBI): domain Eukaryota; kingdom Metazoa; phylum Chordata; class Aves; order Columbiformes; family Columbidae; genus Streptopelia; species Streptopelia decaocto. The sequence continues at coordinate 154,734,617 of NC_138663.1, forward strand.
ATGTTCAGTAGCTATAGCTGTTACAAGAGGCAAAAGCCCAAATTGGTGGGTGTAATAATGCAAATGAAACCAAACTACTCAGAGATGCAACATCATAATTCAAAAACTCAATATGACCATAAGGAAACTGTACAATGTTGAAAGTGTTTGTTATTTTAATTCTGAGAACCAAAAGGTAATGATTTGAAAAATACCTTGATGGAGATGTTACATAATAAGCAGCAAAATAAATCACTATAATGATTTTGTAAATACTTCATGCGAGAACAATCCTTCATGAAAACATTAGTGTTTGAAATAATATTGTTTGTAGAAAATATAACAAATACCATCATGTTACTTATATACATTGTTGCTCAATAAATTATTCTTAATTTGGAATGTAGAAAATCCAAGGAATAGATTGAACTCATACCATACATCCCAATTTCTCTCTTCCATTAGTATGATTACCATAACACCCTGTGAAACACTGTAAAAGTTGACAAGCTTAGGCATTCCTCATAGGTGGAGCTCTTCCATCTACAAATTTAAATGACTTTTTTTTCACTCCACCTTTCACAAACTACAGATATAAATGTCATTTGCATTAACAACATCATGTACTGAATGACAACTTGATTCTTTATTTGAAATACTGGAAAAAATAATAAGTGATTATTACAATTATGACTGACTTCAGGAGTCAGTAATACTTGCCATTCACAGAATCACAGAATGATTCATCTGAGACCTGTTCTCAAAGAGCAGAAATAAAATCCGTACGCAAATGCTACATAGAACCTCACCCTCCATCAGTCATGGCTAATAATACACCCCTCATACCAGAGGACAAAAGGTGGTTATACAATAGAGCAGCCCCTAGAGCTTTCCCAGGAAGCTTCACACAGGAGTTCTGGACAGACTTGTAAGAAACAGGACTAATGTTGCATTACAGCAAATATTAACAAGCTGTTGGGCCTAAGCGGCCCAATCCTGAATCAATTCTACAAATATGTCTTCTGTTAACTTCAGCAGCAGCAGCTCAGGAGGGGACAGCCTGAGCTAATTGGCAGAACAGCTATTTAAAAGCAATCACATTTAACTATGTTGTAGTCTTCCTTTTCCTCTTTAGCCTTCACCACTTTGGAGTTCACAAGATATTTTTGCTTCACCCATTAATTACTGTGCAAATCCACTTATCTACAAAACATTTCTAGATAGAGATGCCCTTCAGGATGCAAGGATTAGAGTTTCAATTGCAGTGGACTGGATGGTTGCAAGGGAGTTAGGAGGAAGTAAACAAAGAGAGGAAATCTAGAAATGGCAGAGATCCATGTTTGTTTCTTTATTCACTTAAATTGCACTACTTCTATTACAGAGCATGGTAAAAAAAAAAAAAAAAAAATCCATTCTGTAGTTGTGTTTTTCTAGAGCTGTAATGATCTAAGGACATAAGTGTAATAACATCTGTAAGTAGAGGTAATAACTCCATACCAGCTGGCATTCAGTGTAATTTTCTAGCTGTAGTGGTTAACTCAATAAAAGTCTTGTCCCAGGAAACTGACTGATGAGGATTAAAAGATTTTCATTAATAACTTCCAAGCTAAAATCTCACATGTGATGTCCCAGCAGGAGAGACAGAAAGCAGAGTCAATGTACTTGGCTTCTTTTCTTCCCATTTTGCTGTCCTAGGCTAAGACGTACTGATTGCTCTAGTGTTACCACAGAGTCATCCTCCATGCCTCACCAAGGATGCCTTCCTTATGCAGTTGGTAGCAAGAAAGGTGCTCTACACTTCTGCTATGTTTCTTAACCCTTTTTGAAGTCAGTCTCACTGTCGCCATCTCTTTTTCTTCCTCCTTCTCACCTTCTCCCTATAGCTACTTTTTCGCTACCAAGTGTTCCTGCTCCAGCAGGGGGATTGGACTAGATGATCTTTTGAGGTCCCTTCCAATCCCTGACATTCTGTAATTCTGTGATCCTCCCTCCAACTCCAGATCCCTCCTGCCACATCATCATTCATCCTCCACCCAAAATCCTCTACACTACCCCCTTTCACATATGGGATCCCCACCTCTCACTGGAAAAGTTTGGCAGCTCAGATTGTCTTCTCTGCAACACTTCATCTTTAATGCTGAGCACCTTCATCCCAAGAAAACCAAATGTAAGAGTACATTCCAGTTATTCCAGTCATTTGTCATAACTCTGCCCCATAGTTGTGCCAGACAGCAGAATAAATAAGTAATATGCATCTGTCACAAGAAGAGGTACAAACAAACACTAGCATGTTCTGGAAGTCATCATAAAAAAAAAGTGCTCAAATCTGACAATACATAAAAAAGTTCCTGGAGGGAACTGACAGCCCCAAAGCCCACATATTACTCGAGCAATTGCCTGCTACAACAGAGGTGGTAAAGCTTCTCTAGCTTGCAAGGGAATTGAGGGTCCCTTACACTGAACTACAAAGAGAACCAGAAAATATGAGGTGTGAAAAGAATCATTTTATTAATCTTCACAAAAAACAGTTCTCTGACAGTCTTTCAAGGACATTAATCTGACCACTGAAAACAGAAACATGCAGTACTGAGCAGCTGGAAGAAAAGTATTTTGTTTGCCCAAACTACAAAAACAAAAAAAAATATCTAAACCTGCCCATTTCTCAGCCACACCATGTCACGTTGGTTTAGTTTTTTACCCCTAGTCACCATCAGCTGGCAGTGCAAAACTGCTTTTTCGATGGCCACTGTCATTTTTCCATTGTTCCCTGAGGTCCAGATACACATCTATTTTTGGAGGAACAGTCCTCCAAGAATTTAAGGTCTTTGCAAAGGGCAGCCGGTGATATGCTGTACTCTTCTCATCCAAGAGCTTTGTTCAAGCAACAAAGCATTTAACTCCCTCTTGCCTCACAAGTGCAGCTGTCTGTTGAAGAATCCCTGAATCTAAATAAAAAATGGAAGGGGAAGAGAACATCATTAAATCAAAAGGTAACTAATATATTCTGTGCCTTTATTATGACAATATATTTCCTACGTTGGTTTTTTCAGCTAATTTAATGTCCTCTAAAGGCTACTCAAAAGATTTATATGATAGTGAGAACAGGGAAAGACCAGATTTAACATCACAGCTTTTAAATACAAAGATTTATCACACAAAGATTTATCATAGTTTTAAATGATTGGTTGATCTGATAAGACAGCATTCAAAGCTGCAATTGAAAGCTATTGGAAATATTCATTATACAACCCATAACAATAATGGTAAGACTTGTGAAAGTTATTGGTGTTGCCAGCATAGCACATAAAAGTCAAGAAAATGTCTAAGATAGATACATTTATTTCATGTATAAAACTTTTGGCATTTGTTAGGGATTTACTAGGAATCCAATGTTTTGTTTTAGCTATCTTGAAAAATGTCATTCAAGCAGGTGTTAACAACTACTAACATGGAAATTATTAAAACAAAAGCAAACTGCAGAAGACCTGAAACTGTCACCTCCCTTTATCTCTCTTTCAGATCGTCAGTTTGGAAGGTCTGGCTTTCATCCCGCCTTTCCTCATAGCCTTGTACAAGGTTATGTTCAAACTGGGGAAATTAGAAATCACCTCTAAGTCAAACAGTGCCTGAAATCTGCCCACAAATTGGTTCTCTTTGTCCAACCTAAATTTCATGGCCCACAGAATTACAGTGTCATTCTTGCACAAGTGATCAAAAGTCAAGAGGAGTTCATCCAGGAAGGGATGGTTGTAAACTACATCAGCAGCCATAATGTAGTCAAAGTGACAGGAAGACCTAGGAAAGTTTTTTTCCAGATCAATTCCCCAAGACAATTCCTTAACACGAGGCTTGTGCTTGCACTTCAGCTTTGTATTTTGGAGAACGTTGTACTGAAGGTTTCCCAGCAGTTCTGGCAAATCAGTGGCAGTCACAAGTGCACCTGTGACAGCAAGAAAACAAACAATCTTTGAATATACTTCAAGACTTGAGTAAAAGCCCATTCACAACAGCCAATGCACAAGGACCTGATTTTACTAGATAGCTCTAATTGAGGGAAAACAGAACAACATAAATGCTCCAAATAACTCTTACCCCTTGTGCTTAAAATAAATATTTGGTTCCAAGTGGTTCTAATCTACAGATTGACATCTAAATGCAGCTAGGGACGGGTGGGAAGAAATCAGATGTTTACTGCATCTTGATATCACATTGGTTAAAAGTACAGTGAGCAACTAGGAATTGAAGAATACCAGTTACTGACTCCAAGAAGTCAGCATGAGGATTAAGTGTTGTGTCAGATTCTTTCCTGTTTGCATAGGAAAAAGCTTTCTTAGACTATAGAAAGCTAAAACTCTGTTAAAATGCAGAAGTCTCCAATCTGGATTATTCTTGAGGAAGAATAGGCTACCATGAGAGAAAACACAACAGTGTCTGTAGCAGAAGAAAATCAAGTTGCTCATCAGTTGCTGAAAGAAAATGAGGAACACAAAGGGAAAGAAAGTGACCTGGCAACCAAGAGCTCTTTGATCATACCTACATCTGCCTTCGCCTGGTTTCCATTAATATCCTGTGAGGCCACTAGTTTCTTATTTTGGTACCTTTTTTAACATTCTTAATGACAACATCATCTACTGGGACGTCATTTATTGCATCAATGTTCTCACAGCTTTACAGAAAAATAAAAAAACAGAACAGGTTTTCAAACAAGACTTTTGGAATTTCCTTTTTCTTGCTCTTCAAAGCTTTCAAACAATAGTCTTTTAGAAGAACTGAGCAACTTTCTTTGTCCTCTAGCATTCATCTGAGAGATGGGCCCAAGAGCATAAGAGCAATGGCATGTACTCACCCAGTAAACTGGCTACTATGGAGACCAACCCAGTTCCAGCTCCAATTTCAATCACATTTTTGTCAACCAAATTGTATTGTTTAGAATTAGTTTCCAAAAAATAACACAAAACAAGAGCCTGTAGGGGAGGGAACCCATGAACATACTGAACAAATAAATAAATAAAAAATAAATAAAAACAAATTTAAAAATCCCTTCATTAAATGTGCATTGTAATTGAAAAACATGCAAAAAATTCTTTCCTCTTAAAAATTCATGTCTGTTCAAATGAGCAATATTCATTCAAGTGTCGTCCCTGTAGGATCACAGTTCACTATAAGCTCTATAGGCTGGCAAAGTAAATGCCACAACAAGCCTCAATATAGACTTGTAAAGCGTCACAGCCAGAAGGAACAACTGCAATTATCTAATCTGTCACGGTGCATAACATGAGCTATGAAATTCCAGTCAGCAATTCCTGCTTATTACTGAACTTACTTCTGGTTGAGTTAAAATGTGTCCTTCACAAAGACATATTGATATAAGGTCTGCTTGTGAGAGAAAATCCACAACAACCCTTGTTAAACTCTTCCAATAGTTAATTATTTCTAACAATAATTAATTACCATAATGATTCAAAATGGACCAATAGATTAACCCTTTTTCTTCCAGCTCAGTTTGTTAAGCGTAGCAAACAAAGTCACGAAGAGCCCTCTACAACAGATTCCTTATATATATATATATATATATATATATATATATATATGTATCTCCTTATATAAACTGTAATTAAGAAGCTTCTTCAGTTTTTCTGCCCTGTCTCATACTGACCAGTGAGTTTTAGTCCACTGTTGAAATAGAAATTGCTAATTTTATTTCCCTGGCAAAGATAGTTTCCAGCTTGTCTTCCACATTTTTTCCCCAGACTTTGATAATTCTATAGTCTCCATTGAAAAATACATATAATGGTCACCACATCTTCTAGCAATACAGATGACCGTTTGGAAAGACAAATAGTGCCTTAGTCTGGTGCAACAAAATTATGTTCTTAGTTTTGCTTTTAATCAATTAAAAAGTAGAAGGAAAGGAGCAGGAGAATTTTTGACCCAATGTTAACATGCTAGAAATTCAAACAAAGTTTTTGTTTTCTACCTCTTAAATCAGAGCAAAAGGAATAGAGTCTTTTATGCAAACACATGTATATCTTGCAATCAACAAAGCTTTGATATAGAAGTAAGTCTGTGAGCACCAGGACTAATTAAAACCAGGTTCCTAAAGATGGTGCCTGATGTTTGACTGACATTTAAAAACACATTATAATAAGATTTCCTGTTAGTTCCATATATCCCTATAATTTCTTCCCTCATTGTTTTGCCATATTCTGTTGTAGAAACTGGATGGCAGAATCAAAATTTCTGTAGGTTAAATTAGAGAAACTTTGAAATCTGACTTTCTTTCCATTAAACATACGGAAACTTTAAGGAAAATAAAGTTTCTACCCTCTCGATAAATTTTACTGGTATTTTCAGAAAAGTTTGAATACTGCTGGACGAAACGGGAAGGGAGAACATGAAGAGACATAGACAGAAAGGTTGCCTTCCTTCCACAGCAAAACTGGCTAAATCCTCCCAGGAAAAATAAATAAATAAATAAATAAATAAAGCTTGTCAGTAGAGTCCATGATTTTGTGAAAATAATTGGCTGTCAGCCAACCTTTCTTTGAAGACATGCACTGAGGCCACTAAGAGATATAGCAGAAATTACTTGTCCAGGTCTGCTAAGACAAGTAAAATTGTTTTGAGTTCAAAACAGCAGAGTATGCTAACTCAGCTGAACTAGGGCTGTACTTCTTAAAAATAGTATAATCCCAGGTGGTTGATACCACTGGGACAGAAATGAAGCCTCCTGGGTTTTAGTCCTCTCCAGCTTATGTGGGGCCCTGGAGGTGATTCTGTTGCAGGGATGTTCTTTGAATGTATGAAGCGTCAATGGTGCATTGTGGCACCTCAGTGGACCACAGTGGTTTCTTTATTTCTGAATTATTTCAGAACAGTCAGCTGCATTGCACAGATTCAAAACCTTGAAGAAGGTTCTTTGTATGGTGGGCAGGTTGATGATTCTTATATCAAGAGCCAACGACAAGGGTTGTCTCCCACTAGATTTCTGGTTGCTTAAGAAACCAGAAGCTCAAGCTGAAGTTTTTCCCACTTCTGCATGTTTACAAGGTAAATTTGTTTCTCACATGAGTAGGTTGAGTAGCTTCTATGAGTGCTAATACTTTGTGAGCTCATATCACAGCTGTTTCTGCAACCTGGTTCTGCCTGCTATACAGCCATCTGTATTTCTAAAATGTACAGAAATATGATCACCATAAGACTGCCATATTTCCTTCAAAATATGCTTGGTCAATAGGATCAAAAGTTACTGGTAGGTGCGGAGGGGCCAAGGGATCAAACATCTTGTGTGATAGGGTCACAAACGAGTTACCATTTGAGCTTTGAGAATCAAGAAGCAATATGAAGCCAGGCTAAATTCATGTTTGGGATTTACAGAACAGAGACAGAGAAACACAGAATGTTTACCTTGGGTATGACATACAACAAAACATATTTATCATGCAAAAGAAATTAGAAGTGCTAGAAGACTCCAAAACTGAAATATAATAATACTGCATAAAATTGAAATATAATAATACTGCATAAATATTTTACCGATGGCCAGACGACTGCCCCATAGCAATCAGTGGCTTCTGTAATTCTTATCTCATGGCCAGCAAAGTGAAAGCCTTCCCAGGCCTTATAAGTTATAAAAGCAGGAAAAAAACGTCTTCTCATGATTTCTGCAACTATCTGTTCATCTTCTTTTTCCCCTGGAAGCAAAAGTATAAAAGGTCAAACAAGCTGAGTGGACTGATAATGAAACTACAAATTTATATTGAAAAGCTGATTTGGAAGCAAGAAGATTAATTACATCTATGAATAAAAATACATTTCACCATTAATAGTTAGCTTGACTCATGGGAAATCTCCTGAATTCTAACTGAGGTTTTCAGTTCATGACTAAATAATTTCTTTCCTGTTTTGCTGAAGAAGCCAAGTTCATAAAAACGAAAGAAGGGGAATGTTACCATATATTTCTTTCCATTTCATCAATCTAAAGGAAATTTCTTCACTTCTTTTTCCCTTCAAGAACAGCTGCCATAGTATAGACATTCATGGTCTTACGTGCCTGGATTTTTTTATTATTTTCCATATCCTTTTACTGTTCACTTTCCCCACATTACAGTTCCTTTTGAGAGTAAACAAAAGGAGCCACATTATCATTTATAAGTCTGTCACAAAACTTGTGAAACAGATCCTAGCAACCCAAATTATGACAGACAGGAGTGAAAGCACTAGTGTTGTCAGGAAAGCTTATCCACCCACCCCAACAGAGCCCTGTCAGAGGGATTCTTTCCAGTTGGCTTGATATCCTGAATGCCATCCCTGTTGCTAAGCAAAGGATATTTATGATAGCTAACATAATCCGGATAACTCTTCTAACAAGAGAGGATTCATTATTTTTTAACTGAATACCAAGCCAGCTTCAGTTTTTGCCACCATCACACAAAGATGAACTACAATATTACCCAAAAAAAAAAAAAAAATATATATATATATATATATATATATATATATATATATATATATATATAATGTAAATTAAGCTGCCCAGAGCACTTTCTTAGCAAAGTCTAGAATCATTCCAAGTTTTCACAGGAAATTTACTTTCACAGCCAACTATGACCTCTTGGCAAATTCACTAAAGCAAAACATGTTTACAAGCTATACCTCCTGGAGAGTGAGCTAGAGATTTAGATAACTGGGTTACCATCTTGTCCAAAGTAGAGTTTCTGTATCAAGCCTGCAGTTACAATCAAAATCACAGATATCAAGATCAGTATCTGCACAGAAACTGCAGGCCCAATGACTGTTAAAGATTAAAACATTTATATTTTCATCATCATAATACACATTGTTCTACGGAAGATTCTTCACATTTTTCCCCCTTCAAGTCACTGCAGTCACAGGACATGATGACCTCAAGTGTTGACATTCAGTCTGCCATATGCCTCAGTGTTTTTATTGCCATAACCTATTGACAAAGTCTCTCTCCCTTCCTTGTGACAGAAGGAACAAAAGAAGGGGTGAACAAAGAAAGTTATGATACCCAACAAAAACACATCAGGAACATGTTCAAGCTTATAAGCCAATGCTACTTGTAACTCAACTTGCTCTGAGCATCAGAGGAAGCTAGAGAATAGTGTCAAACAAGGATGAAAAGGCAAAAATGGTCATGTTTAATCTTAGTATGTTGATGTTAAGACATAATTTGAAATTTAAAAAAAACAAACAAACAAAAACCAAACCAAAAAAGAACACGCACAAACAAACAAAAACTAACCAAACCACGTTGCTCAAAGAATTTATGGGGTGGTGGAACCCTAATCATGGGACAGAGCAAAATTAAAAAGAGCATAATGCATATACTACTGAAAAAAAATATAAACAGTATGATTTCATAAAGGTAATTGAAACTACATTTTAGACATTAGAAAATAAGTAGCATGTGGCAAAGCCATTACATCTTCTGCAAGTCTCAAATGTTGAGAGAAAACACATGCATCATTGTGCCTGCTAACAGGGAACTCTGCACAAACATGAGTTAAGTGTCAGGGAAATGCTACTCTGGGGCAAAATTAATCTTTTCTTATGAAAGAATTAATATAAAGCTGTCTTATTACACAGATCATAAGTGTACTTAATTAATCATCTCGTTTCCAGGCATACCATATATTGCCTGCTTTTAATATTCTCCAATTGCTTAGAGCAGTGATCTTGTTCTGTGATCACTACTAGCAGTGGAAGTAAAAAGCTATTCCTTCTATTACTTCCCAATTACAACTATTTTTCTTGATTCTTCCTCCCTTGACATCTGTTTTGGATTCAATTTTGCTGAGAAGCCATAACTTATTAAGTCTTAACATATAAAGTTTCTGCCAGAAGATCTATAAAACTTTAGCCGTATTACAGCTACCCCTCTAGTGATCAATAAACATTTCCCACCTATTCCCTACATTATCAGCAATATTTCTACTTAAGCCTTGCAGAGCACCTACACTAACAGAGTTTTCAGACCACTACTCCCTACCCGAGCTAAACTGTCCACATCCCTGAAAGAAGAATACAAAATCTGCTGATTAAAAACACCACTTGAATCTTTGTCAATCTTACCCCTTTGGTAATCGCCCAAGTGGGTCATCTGGAGAAGTTCACATAATTTTTATGTATTTTTGTCTTCCCCTTAGGAAGATATTACTATTGTGGAGAATCAGAAAGAGTATTTGTTTCATCAGAGACATCGTATGCTAGACAGGCTTCAAAATTCTAATGAGAAATTTTATCAGGACCAGGATGCTAATGATTCTAATGAAAAGTGCTGACAAAAATAAGGAGTACATACTTTTAAACAGACCTGCTTACTTACCTACAAGTTTCCATACTGCAAAAGGCACTCTCATTTTCCACTTTATATCTTTCAGAATAACTGAGCTCTTTGTGGGACTGCACAAAAGGAAAGAAGTTATTTTTTCTGTAACTGCCTGCAGAGCAGTCAGAACAGAAAAATAACAAAGTAGTGGGAAATCTTTCAAGCAACAAGAAAATTGTTAGCAGAGTAAGGAAAATCTGAGTGAGATTAAGTCTTTTAACATCTGCAAACGTTACATTACTGATACTTTGGTCAAACTAGTTTCTTGATAATAGATGTAAAAAGCTGATAGGAAGTTACTCTCTTGGGAGTGTTTATCCCTCTGTTAGTCCATATTCTCTTGTTCATGAAGAAAAATTGTTGAAATTATGACTCAATGAATGGATTTTAATGATTTTAATGACATTTTAAGAAAGCAAGATCTGATTCATCAGTAGAATAGGGTCAGACAAGAAAAGAGGTGACCTGACTGACCTGGCTTTCAATTCTTCTAAGAATGGAAGCACATAATGGTTCTCATCCCCCTCTACTCTGCCCTGGTAAGGCCACATCTGGACAACTGTGTCCAGTTCTCAGTCCCCATTTAAGAAGGATGAGGAATTTCTGGAGGCAGTCCAGTGGCGAGCTACAAAGATGATTAGGCGGCCTAGAGTATCTTTCCTATGAAGGCAGATTGAGAGAGCTGGGGCTGTTCAGCCCAGAGAAGAGAAGGCTGAGAGGGGCTCTCGTCAATGTTTATAAATATCTCAAGGGTGAATGTCAAGAGGATGGGACCAGACTCCTTTCAGTCGTGCCCAACGATAGGATGAGGGGCAATGGGCACAGGCTGAAGCACAAGAGGTTCCATCTGAATATGAGGAGAAACTTCTTTACTTTGAGGGTGTCACAGCACTGGAACAGGCTGCCCAGAGAGGTTGTGGAGTCTCCTTCTCTGGAGACATTCAAAACCCACCTGGACACATTACTGTGCGATCTGCTCTGGGTGAACCTGCTTTAGCAGGTGGGTTGGACTAGATGATCTCCAGAGGTCCCTTCCAACCCCAACCATTCTGTGATTTCCAGCAATACTACTCGATCACCCATACTAAACTGTAAGAACTTGAAAGTCTGCTAGAACTGGTTTTGTTCCTCCCTTTCTCATTTGCCTGGGTTTGAACTGGTAGGTTCACTCACTCCTCTTCCATGATTTGGAGAGGCATGGAGGTGGTATGTACATAGAACGAATTTCCTCAGTCTATTCATCGCTTTGCATGAGCAGGTATACATAGAAACCACTGGAATTTCAGGTGCTAGAACTTTATTTATATTAAGATGAGATAGTCTTATCCTGTTCAGGTAACATATAGAAACTGAAGTAATTTTTGTTAGTGAAATAGACAGCTCATCTTTGGCCTTGAACTTGGGTTCACAAAGTTCTCATCTATAGATGCCCCAAGTAGTTCTTGGAATAGAATTTGTGTGTCTTTAAGTGTCTTAAAACTTTCTGCCTACTATATTAATTTCTTACAGCATTCTTTGAAATATTTCAGGTATTGTTTTTCATAAAAGTCTAATATCTTTGGAGCATGTTCTTTGAAACTCCTTGATTTTAAGTTAATATCAGGGCTGAGGGAGAAAAGTCGTATACTGCTGACACATCTTGCACTATATCAACCACATAATTAAGAAAACACCACAAACATCATTCTCAAAGACAAAGCAATCATCATTATTACAACTGAAATGAGAATATAGTTTTCCAAAGAGACATACTATATCACATGGAAGACCGGAGTTGTGAAGTCAGTGACAGATTAGTTAGAGAAATGCATGTCAAGCTGCAAAACCTTGTGTAGGGAACCAGAGAATTTTGCTGACACGTTCAAATGTCAAATGAAAAGTTTTCTATTAGAACAAAACCTAAAGAAACAAAAGCAGGTGAGTTCTGCTGAGACAGAGTTGGAAAAGTCCTTAAGTGGTGAAGGGAAAGCGAGAGAAAGACCAGGTCAGAATGGAACAAGTTTCAAACTGCAGCATCTTTTCCTTTAACAATGAAGCAAATCACACCTTAGGCTAGCTTTATCTGCACACTTTTTGCTTGAAATGAGTAGAAATTGTACCTCTGTTTGGAAATGTGCTACATGATCAGCTGTTCCCTTTACACCAATTGTCCCATAAAAGCATGCTTGGGAATATACAGCTCCATTGGGAGACAGTAACCTTAAAATTCAGTTGTGTATCTTCCATCAATTGATAGCATATATTAAATCTCTTACTGCATAACTAATGATACTGCCTACAGTAGTGCATTCTCCACTGAATAAAAAGGGAACAGAGACAGGCACTGTTAAACAGCACTTCAAATGCAGGAAAAGCAGTAAAGACAAGGGTGCTGAATAAAAATAATATTAAAAAAGAAATAGATTCCACTGTCTAGATACCTGAATGAAAACGCGGCTAAAAATGATCCTTCCACATAAAAGCTGTGAAGAATATACTAACAGTCAATATCTCCATTTTAAGACTCATTCACACAGAGAAACAAAACATCCTCCAAGTACTTTGTGCTAACGGATTAGGACAGCATTAATTTTGAAATAATAGTTTCATATGATGATTCATCAAAGTAACCTACAAGGGGAAAAGTACAGATTAGTCTCAAGTGCTGGCCTGACCTTACTTAATCTCTTGAGGTCAAATTGTGTCACAGCTCAAGGTGACAAGGAAATAAAACACAGCTGTCTTCTGCATCTCTCCTGCTTTGATGGATCTTCTCCAACTGGCAAAAAGAATGAAATTCAAGCCTTCAGCATGAACTTGACCTGACAAAGTTCAACCCTACAGCAGCATATTCTCCCTTCTTCAAAGCAGTGTACTCTCACCTGTAGAGTTTACATTTTAAATATACCATTTAGACTTGTACTTAAAAATATTTTAAGCACCATGTATTAACAGCTGTGATGATGTACATGGTTCCTCTAAGACTTCTCAGCGATTTCCTCTGAGTTTGATGAACATAGGAGGACTACCTCTGCTGATATTACTGATTAAGTAATGCACAAAAGTTCCAAGAATTCATAATAGTCAGTACTCTTCAGACATGCCCACTTTGGACACATGGAAATGGAGTCATCCAGAGTGAAAATTCAAGACATATTTTATATATATAACATATACATAATAGATATAATGTACATTCCACATATATAGTTATGTATTTATCTCAATGTCAGGAAGACACCCATAGAAAGATCAGAAAGGAATCTGCTCTAGATGCCCTTGCTTTAGCAGGTGGGTTGGACTAGATGACCTCCAAGGAGAGGTCACTTCCAACCCCAGCCACTCTGTGATTTTGTGGAATAGATCTGCTCCTAGCTCTGTACCTGTAAGAGATGACTGGAGAAGAGTTTAAATACTGCGCTGATGGAAAATCTCAAAAGGTAGCCTTGTGAATCAATCTGGGTATTTTCAATGGTTCAGAAGATCTTTACCTCAAATCTACATTAGGTCACATTTCTAAGGGACTCTGAAGTCTCATAATTTTTTTATGAGCTACTGACATCTCAGGATCAGAGCCCTGGTCTTGCAAGCATTACAGATAGCTCCATGGAAACATAAACAATCCTGAATCACAGACTAGTCACCAAATTCCAGGTCAAATCACTGTAGTATCTTTATTTCATTCCACCTATTTCTATTTCATTCTGTTCCATTACAGCTTAAGGATCCTTAAAGGACAGGGTTAGGAGGGAAATCTAATCATGCCCTTGACTTTCCAGAAGTCAGATGTAACCTACACCTTTCTAAGAATATAAAGCAAAGCTCTGTTCCAGTACTTATCTAAACTACACTCTTAATTTTTCCTTACTTCACCCCTACCTACAAAAAGGGAAACTATCATGTAACTCACTGTAGGCATTCCAGTACATTCATTACAAGCTCAACCTGCTCAACCAATGGCAATGATGGGGTATATTATATTGATTAACCTGAGATACGACATCAAGGTTATATAATGCTTGAAACCTTATACTTTGAAATGCAGAAATACAGAACTGCCACCCAAGGGCAGCCTCTTCTCCGCCAAGAGACAAGATGCAATTAGCTCAGAGACAAGAACAGGAGAGGGGTGTATGCTCACAGTATTCAGTCTATGTATTTACCAGGCTTAAGAGGGGCATTTTCAATTTGAAATTCACACCACTGATATCCCAGCCCCATCCAAGTGACAGGTCATCCAAAACCATTAGAAGGATGAAAATAGAACTACCACAGTCAGATTATCTCGTAAACACACACTGAATTCAAATAGGTCAGGTACTTCCCTTGTTACTTTGTCATGGTTCTCTGGCATTGAAAACATCTTCAGGTGTAGCCTCAGCAGCTATTTCATCTCTAAATGTAACTAAATTATTTCCATTTGACTACAAAAGCAAGCTGTGTTCTTAAATTAGATGGTCTAATATACATTAGAAAAGACTGACAGCCGGTTTCCTGATGGGTAGGAAGGATCTGGATGAGTAATTTAGAAACTGTAAGCCACTGACTAGTGTAATCTTTCATATCTCTTACCTTGCCTGGTCAAGAGGGCTTTATGCCATTCAAAGCTCTTATTTCCCTGTAATGACATTCCAGACCATGCCAAGTACCACAGCCAGCATAACAGAAGGGACTCAACAAAACACCTGTTAATTTTCCCCTACCAATAATTCTGGATTTCTAAGATATTTCTTTGAGGAAAGGACCTGAAAGCAACCTAACACCACCAATCCATGCAAACATACCAACTTTCTCATGTGGCAGTTGAGAAATATTTTATTTATTGTTGAAATGCAGCTACCGCAAAGTGAAAAGACGTGAAAACAGAAAAGCTAGCCACATGGCTGAGAGGGAAGAATATGTTACAGACTTCTCTAAAGACTTAATACATGCTTTGATTGTTTGAGTGTTGCCTCCAACTTCTGCTGTATCCATAAACAAGCTTCCATTTGAGTTCAGTAATGCCTTCAGCAAAAGCAGGTCTGCTTGTTGTGGAGGGCAGAAAAGGAACAAATACATGTTTATTTGGATTTGTACAACTGAGATGTAGTGTAGTATTTGAATTCTGCCACTTTCAAACAAAAGAGCTCAGAGATAAGTTACTATAAGATAGCCAAGATGTAAATGCAGAGAAGAGGTATTTTTAGACTATTCTGATTTTCTATGAAGGTGAAGTTTAGCTCTAGTCACTGCTTAACTGGATTATACTCAAGTTTTATTCCACACTACCTCTCTTAGTCTTTTTTTGTTGTTGTTTGAAGACAGCTTGTTGCCTAAAAGGAGTAGAATTTGAGTTCTGATATTTCAGGTCAAACCTGCAGTGAAGAAAAGGACATATAGGTAACTAATGGTGTGACTTCCATGAGTTGGGGGCAGGAGTGGAGTTTAATAGTTTCGAGAGAAGAGTTAACAGAAGAAGTTGTTTGGTAGGTTTTTGTTGTTTGAGGGATTTTTGGTTGGTTGGTTTGGGGTTTTTTGTTTGCTTGTTTTTGTTTTGTTTTTAAGATAGAAGCATCATTCACAGCTAAGAGAATTTTTTAAATAAAAAAAAAAAAAAGAGGAAGATGAAATAAGAGAATGCAGATGGTGGGAAGATATAGCAGAAGTGTCATTTATATATAGTATAAATAGGCTAATTTTTTAACCAACACAATTAATATAGAAGTCCACTATATAAAGAACGGTTCAGCAATTTACATGCTCAGAAAATGGAGGAACTGGGTGCTGGATCTTCCTCAGAAGGATTGAAATTCACAACTCACCTGAAGGGCAAGTTCCAGGTGCCCTACAGAACCAAGTGCTTCCATCCATCACTACCAGAGGTGGGCCATCAGGAAACCAGGACTGCAAGAATCATGACACAAGGACAACAAGCAAAGAAAAGCCCACCTCTCAACTGGGTACTCAAGTCTGAAGAGGCAGGCATGGGCTCCACACTCTGGTTCCAGGACTTTTTTTCACTTTTTTATATAAAAGTCTTTGAAGTTAATGGAAAAGTGTCAGTGAGGAAAGGAGTGAAAAAGATAAGTGTCTCTAGAAGTAACCCAGAAAATCAGAATGAGACACTAAGTCACTCCCTCTTCCCAGCTGAATATCTGAACTTCTAAGTTACAGGATTAGGCTGCTTCTCACTTGCCTCCATTCCAACTGTGTCCCATTTAGGGCACCTTTCTGGACTTCACTCAGACACTTGAAATGATGGCAGGAATTGCCACCAATTAGGACATCTGTCAGGCAGGGTGAGCAGAAGGAGTGTGTCCCTTCTAAAATGTCGGGAGATATGCGAAGGTTACCAGGTCAGCATTTTCTCAGATATTTATGGATTAAAAACTGAGCCCTGGCCAAGTGAAGTGAGACGATGGAGTCTCAAGGACAAGTATGCCTTGCAAACTTGTTCTCCTCCTTTTGTCTCAGAGGTAAAATTATTCTGGGGTAAATTTAAATAGTATAACTGTGGTAAAGTAATTAGTATCCCAAGAAATGAAGATGGGAGTAGCAGAATTTGATCTCAGAAAAGTTTAGCCAAGGATAGTTAAAGCTAATGATGAAGAGAAATCATGAAAGGAAAGAAACATCTAACAATGCACGTGGGATGAAGAACTTATTGGATAATAACACCAGAGCAAAGATCAGACCAGATAAGGACCTACCTGTAAGCTGAGAGACAGTAGTAATGGGAATTATGAACAAGAATAAGGAGTTTTAACCTGTACAACTTGCGACAAGCCAATTAAGAAGGAAAGGGAAAAGGCACCACATATAAAGAGCTCAGACTGGAACTTGCAGAGAAACTGAACTATAATAAGAACCCTGAGAAACAGAGATTGAGATGGGGTAGGTGAAGTTAATGAAATGGGAATAGGGAAGGCAGTAGAGGAAAAGGATGAGAACAAGGAAGGCACAGGCTCAGAGTGATCGAGCAGGTAAGTCTCCATGCAGCAGGTTCAGCACTATTCACCTCCAGAACCTG
The DNA here is from genome assembly GCF_964273445.1 of Streptopelia decaocto. Taxonomy (NCBI): domain Eukaryota; kingdom Metazoa; phylum Chordata; class Aves; order Columbiformes; family Columbidae; genus Streptopelia; species Streptopelia decaocto. The sequence goes on from NC_138663.1 coordinate 154,751,938, forward strand.
TTGCGGAATTGTAATACGCCAAAGCCTGGTGTCAGATTAAACTGTGAAGTTATGCCATTTCCCATTCATGTCCCCTCAATCCTCTTAAACTAGTGTTTCTAGACATGGAAGAGAACCACCTGCTATTGCTTTCAAAACAGTTACTTTGTCAGCTAAGTGAAATATTCCTGCATTTGATCTTAAGATTCTTCTCTACCAGCTAATTTTGCATACATCAAAATAATGTCCCAGAACTCAATTTATTTTCATAATCCAAAAGCTAAAGAAACTACATGCAGACTCACTCCTCCTCACCCTGAATCCTGCACAAAGACAGTATCAATGTTAGAGAGCCAAGCTTGCAGAAGCATTAAAATGCCTGTGCAACTTCACCTTGGTCCTCATGTACTACAGGTTACATAATGGCAGTGATCAATGTTTCAGTCTTTAGTAGTTCTATGTTTAATGTTTATATTTCTAGATATTTCTTTGCTCAACAATCACGTTTCATTGCGTAGGATCAACTTGAGCTCTTTGTTCAAGGTAGAATCACACAACAGGGAAGGGAATTGCATTAAAGAAAATTTCCCAACCAAGGCACTTGGACAGTGCTTTGTGGAATAGCAATCTCAACCAATCCCTATCCGTCATCTTCTTGTGCAATATCAGTTTTCCAGACATGGTCATCAGTTTAGGGTACTTAAAAGTATTTGAAATCAAAATAACAAACATAAACCACATTTGTTTCTATAAGCAAATAATTAGTTTTAGTATTGCAGTCATGCCCAAAGCTCCACCTTGCCTTTCTGAACAGACAGCAAAGCAAAATCAGATGAAATCAGAAGCCCAAAAGCCTGGCTCTACATGGGCCAAGACTCAGCTGAGAATTTAAATAAAAATATTCTGGAGAAAACAAAACAAAACCAAAAAGCAAACAAACAAAACCAAAAAACAACCCACAAACCAAAAAAAAACCCAACACCATCTTCTTTTGCATTCAGATGTAGAATGTAACTAGACCCCATCCCAAAACACCATATGCACTTGACCTAAAACTCTGTCTATCTCTAAAAAGGAGTTTGCTCCTGATGCTTTAGGATCTGCTCCTCTGCTCTGGTGAGACCCCACCTGGAGTCCTGTGTCCAGCTCTGGAGCCCTCAGTACAGGAAAGACATGGACCTGTTGGAGAGGGGCCAGAGGAGGCCACCAAGATGATCAGAGGGGCTGGAACAGCTCTGCTGTGAGGACAGGCTGAGAGAGTTGGGGTTGTTCAGCCTGGAGAAGAGAAGGCTCCAGGGAGACGTCATTGCAGTCTTTCAGTGCTTAAAAGGGGTCCGTAAGAAAGATGGGGACAGACTTTTTAGCAGGGCCTGTTGTGACAGGTTTTAAACTAAAGGAGGGGAGATTCAGGCTTGACATGAGGAAGAAGTTTTTTACAATGAGAGTGGTGAAACACTGTTCCAGGTTGCCCAGAGAGGTGGTAGATGCCCCATCCCTGGAGACATTCCAGGCCAGGCTGGACGGGGCTCTGAGCAACCTGATCTAGTTGAAGATGTCCCTGCTTATTGCACTAGGTGACGTCGAAGGTCCCTTCCAACCCAAACTATTCTATGATTCTATGAACTAGAAAGATACACAGCCATAAACTCGCTTAAGAGAAAAAGCTTCCAGCAGCCCCTGAAGTTATTTGAAAATTAGGTTTGAGGCTCTCCAGACAGAAGTCAATCTTGTAATAACCAATTCTCCCTAATTGATTTCCTGAAAACAGACATCTCCTGAATAGCTTGATCAAAGTCACAGCTTCATTCCCTGGAACCAGTCACAGGCAAGATGCCAGGCACTGGTAGGAAACTGCTGGGACCAGAGTCTGCTGGCACAGCATATACTGACTGCATGGCTGGAATACCATAACAGCGCTATCTGTTGCATTTTCTGTACAAATCCCATAAACAAAATTCTTCAGAAAAATTAATGAGAAGATTGCTTGTTGTCAGCAAGACACTTCGTTCCTTATACTTAACAATACTTCTAAGTGCAACAAGAAAATATACTGAAATAAGAAATATTTTACCTTCTGGTCTTTCCAATTTTCTTATAAGTTCATTTTGTAGATGATTATGTTGTGAAGATGTCAAATCCATATTGTGCCACAAAACCTCGGACAGAGAAATACAAGCCTGTCTGAATAAAATGATTTTGTTTCTTTTTCCTTCACAAAAAGATTATAATTACTTTTACATGTATTATGCTGTAACTTACTTCTGTTGGTAATAAAGACATGTAGATATAAATGTCAATACTCAAAGCATAAAAGAACCAATTCAACTGTTCTACTCTCAAAGAGGTGAAAAAGCGAGTAGATTTAAAAAAAAAAAAAGAAAAAAAAAAAAGCAGCTCTGATAAACGTTTCAATCTATTTTATGAAATATTAAAATTAGAATCAATTCAAATCAGGGTCAGTAGGCTTACTGATTATAAAAGGAAAGGTAGCAACAAATGTCTGAAAGAAGAAAAATTGCACAAAAAGGATCTAATCTTGATTGGCTTGGAAGGGAAGGAAATGATCTATTAGTAAAAGTTGTAGGTGAGAATAAGTAGGAAGTAGGATCTATAGACATCATGCAGAACAGAATGTGTATGTGCCTATATAATCAGGCACAGAACATGCAGAATTTGGAGAAAAAAGTAATGGGAAAAGTATGACAGAGGACAACACAATTTTCAACTATCTGCAGAAAAGCAGACAGACAACCAATAGTCTCCAACTCTTGATATTTTACAATTAGAAAAATACAGAGTTCATAGAAAAAAAAATCAGTGCTCTGATAATTTTTAAAACATTTGTACTTTTTATGGAAATTTGACTAATTTTTGCAGGAGTGGTTATAGGCAACAAACAGTTAATCTACTGAGGGCTAAAAACCCAATAGGGATGCAAGTAAATAAGGTAGTGGGTAAAGAAGTATCTATTTAAAAAAAAAAAAAAAAAATCAAATTAAAACTGCTGAATATCAAGAAAACTTCCTCAAAGTGCAAAGCCTTGGGCAGGTTTTCCTCTCAAGGCTTCAGGTGAAAGAGGACAGTGCAGAAAAGCCCTGTCTTGTTGAGACAAGATGCACCCTACACTCTCCTGAGTTCCCCCTACAAAAGGCACATGGGTGTGATGTTTAACCTCATCACCACAGTGCCAGCAGTCACTAACCTGCTGGAAGGTGGAAAATAACTTAGGGGGCTTCTACATATCACTGTAACTTGTAGAACAAAAAATACTGCTCTTAGGTTTATGCCTATGTGTAAGCTTAGCAATAGCAATACCTTCACATGGGGAACAGAAGAGAGATTCAGTGGGATTCAAAGTCTTCATATGAATCTTCGGAATAATAAGTAGCATTAGAAACTACTGGGACATTAAGCAGTAAGTGTTATACACATCCATCAGCTTGTCATCTACCTCAGAAGTATAAAAAAGACAAATTTCCTTCCCATTAGAAGATAAAATGAACGGGTTAATAATCAGTCCCTTTGCATTCTGAAAGACAAGCAACGTTGCACTATAAAATCACCCTAAAAGGAAAAAAACTTAGTATTCTGTGGTCTCCCACATTATTTTCCCTGTAAAATTAGCCTTTGAAGTACACTGAACCACACAACAACCTTTCTGACTTTAGCACACTAATTCAGGAGTACTGCAAGCAACTAAACAGCACAGAAAAAGCTCAGATGCTGAGTTATGCTGTTTAAAGTAAATAATACAAAGTAATTTTGAGTCAAAGACAAGAGAGAAGTGAAATACCATTGGCATCTATGTTTCACTGACATTACCTGAATGTGTTGCAGCTTTCCAAAGACGGCGGGCGAAGAGAAAAGTCCTTATTTGCCTGGTGGTTTCCCTCACAGGCAGACGCCTGCTCTGAAACCAACATCCCCACACCAGCAGCGCTAATAAATCCCGACAGCTGCAGCACCGGCACAAAGCGGGCACCGCACCCCCCGCCCTGACGTCAGGCGGCGGATTTTGTAACAGCCACGGGCACCCACGCAAGGGAGCGCCAACCTACGAAGTGACTGAGTTTGGTGGATTTTTTTAACAATAATTAGATGGTGGCACTGGATTAGTAACCACTCACTGTTACTAAAAAGTAAACAAAGAGCCAATAGTCATTGTTCAGAGTGAAAGGGGTCTTCCAATTTGCAAAGGGGCAGGGGCGTGGGTGTGACAGGAACCTATAAATGCACAATGAAATGCAGAACTGTAAGGAGGAACACGCCCCCCCCAAATCCTAGCCCACTTTACAGCCAAATATTGAGGAGTCAGCTGTCAACATGCATAATTACACATGTACCACTCCTCTTCTGCATGTATGGAGGTGTGCATTTGCTCAACAGATCGCAACCACTTAGTGCCACAGGAACAAACACAGGTATATCTTTAAGACTCCTCTTATTTAGACCATAATCAATTCAGCACAGGAACTGTCTCTTACCTTACACAATTTTTAGCAAAATTATACTCCAACCTCAACAGGGGTTTGTGGGTGCAATTGAAAAACAGTAAGTTATTGAACAAGAATACTAAATAAGCCCTACAGAGAACTGAAGGTCTCTGTGCTTTACCATTCTTGGCAGAATAAATTAATAGGATCTCTACTACATTTAGAAACTATCAAACACATCACCGAGACCCAAGCTACACTTTTAAAGCAAAATTCAGTAATACTAATAATTGATTTAGAAAACACTGCTGTAAACTGGCTGACCAGGCTGAGAATTTGCTTAAAATACTATAATCTTTTATAAAAGTCATATCCCAGTAAACACTGTGCATGAAGAATTAGACTCTCTGCAGCTGTAAGGGCCAAATTCTACCCAGTTCACCTCAGTCCTTTTAGGGGAGGCTAATGTTTCATACAAAATTTAATTGTACAGATTCAGACTTTCAGACAATGTAACAATGAGATATGAGGTAGAAATATTAAATAAGGCAAAAGGAGCAAGGAGGTCTAAAAGGTAACGTAAGAGCACAAGTACAACTGTGAGCATTCAGTGCTTTTCCCTCTTAATCTACAGGAGCTACAAGTAAATTCTACAACCGTTCAGAGAGACAGGCGAGGTGGGGAGGAATTCTGAGCTTAATACAGTGTTTCTCTCACAAATTAATCCAGTGTTAAGTGCTGCCTCTGAAAATCACTTTTGCAGACAAATTCTGTCTTTGGACATGCTCATGTAACTCCGCATCTAGAAACTTGACATCTACATTTCAAACATAAGCAATTACTGCACTTCAGATTCTATAAGGACTTACTGTACTGTGTGATTTTCCATGAGAATTTACAAGGGTTTACATCGTCTCATGAATCCTTCAATAAGCAACATTACTTTAAGCACACAACTTGTGAGTCAGGAACAATGAATAGGGAATAAGGAAAACAACACTAATTCAACTGATTTTCCTTCTCTCAATAGCTAGAAATAATCCAAGTAGTTTTCAAAATTTCGTGTAAGTTTGAAGTTAAGGGAGCAACAGCTTGCACATGATTTTAGCAGCTTTCTCGCCTCAGTTAGAATGCAAATGAGTGGACATGACGTTTGGGCTCAATTTTAAAATCTCAAAACAGAAAACTTCAAAGTCTAATCTACGTCTGCATGAGTAAATGTGCTGCTTTTTTATTGTTTAAATCCCTCCTATTTAAGTTCTGAACAAAAAATGCATGACACATAGGGATAATTTATTATTTTTAATCAAAAATTCATCAGAATATTTACAAAGCTTAAGTCATAAAAACACAGTCTTTTTAAAGATTTTTTTTTCTTTAAGACTTTTTCTTTTTTATTGCTCTTTTACTCCGTGTTCTCTTTTTTCTGCCCTCAAACACGGGTTTGGCAGTCACCATGACTACATTACCCAGTTCATCCTCGTCACTTGAGCTACTACATCCCTTTTTCTCTTTATGGTCCGCTGTCCCAACTGTAGAGACATTTTTCCTCCTTTTGCTTTTGCCTAAATCTCTGCTTTCTGATTCCTCTACTGAGGAGTCAATAGAACTTTCTGAAAGATGCAGATTCCCAATAAAACCACCTTCATATAAATGTACTTTTCCAGAATCTGAATGTTTTCTTCTTCTCTTTCCACCTTGGACTTCTGTTGCCAGCGCTTGATGATGTGCACAGCCTGCAGTACTTTTCCCTTTCCTTTCCTCATCCTGTTTAAGTTCAATCTCCATAGCAGCAGCAGCCTCCTGAATTTCATCGGCTTCTTCTTTTTCCTTTCTCTTCAGACAAGTCACAGCTCTGCGTAGCCTTTGACTTTTAATAGCTTGTCTTTCATGCTGTTCTAGTCTGAAGAATGAATCAATTCGAAGCTGAGTCTACCAAAAATAAAACAGAAAAACACCTCTGGATGCCTTGTGATGGGAACTCAGTTGTTATCTCAGCTATAACTTAAAGCATCCCAAAATAGAGCAGGACAAGGGACCAATAAAATTAATACTCATGCAAATAGATGTGAACAATAAGATGTATTATTATAGTAATACCTATACTTTATTATAAATTATGTAACAAGAACCTTTACAGAAACTAAATAACAAACCAACTCCAGTGAAATTTTATAAACATTGTGGCACTAATGATCAGACATATGTTGCTATTTTCAACCCTGAAACAGTGATGTCTGTAGTGCTCTTAAATATGTCCTTCAAACACATCCTTAGCTTCAAGCTGTTAAAACAACAGAATGTTTACTAAGCAAATGTTGTAAGTGCACTTGACATTTGCATATGCCAGTGCAACAAAATTCAGTCAATTTTACTCTAGTTCATGGTAACACATGCTGCTACAGTATCAAGATTGGAGAGGAGAGCTAGTACTAGTTACACACAATGGGTCTGTGTTACCCAGCCACAGCTAGGCTTGCTGTATAGATTAAGCTAGTCATCTATATTCTCCATAAAATTGTCTAAGAGAGACAGATGCTTCCAAAAGATGTTCCAGTCAAAGTATACTGACTTAGCTACAGGTTTTGGTACCTTTCACTCCTTTGAGCGATGGAGAGAACCTAGAAGACTGGTTTAGACTACGTATCTATCTTGCTTATAACAGAAGAAGAAAAGAATCTGACCTTAGGTGATCAGTTTTACAACTGACTTTCACACTATCACAGAATGCACCACTATTCACTTTAAAGTTTTATAAAGTTGACAGCACATTTATTTGGAAATCAGAGTAATATTATTCATGGACACTTAACCAACAGTGCAGTTTGCACTCCTTCTCTAAAGATACACATGGCACCCAGTGGGCAGTCTCACTCCACCAAAATCTTAAGGACATTTTTATAAATCATTTCCAGAGACAGCACAGTGCCTTTTAAAAGTACTAAAGGTGTTTGAGGTACCTGTAGTTTCAGCTACATCCAGAACAAACAGCATCCTAGACTGGAGACAGGTGCTTGATAGACAACAAAATTTGCAACCAACAATTGAAATTATGTAGAGAGCCTCACAGAACACCCAAATCACATGGAAATGAAGTGTAAAGAGGCAAGTTTAATGACTTCAAAAATATATAAATGTTACAATTAAAAAATCGTGACCAAATCCCAGTTTCTGAGAAATGTATTTTAAATGCTTCTTACAGTTTTCCAGTTACCCTTAAACTATACATAGTTTTACATGCTTTACCTGCTGCAGGTTCAGCTGTTTTATCACAGGCAAAAGGATTTCATCTACCTTTGTCTTAGTCCAGCCAAAGTGATCCTGACAGAATGTGCAGAAAGTCAAGGAACTTTACAAAATGGCTATTACTACTAGTATTTTGTAAACACATAAATGAAAATTCCTCAAAAAATGTCTGGAGGAAAGTCACTCTACTTCAAAGTTTTTTCTACTACAAAACCAGAGAAAACACTCTTTTATTACAGCTGACTTACATGGGTGGTTCCAATATTACACTATGTATCTTAATCACACTGTTACATCTCATGGTGTGAATTTTGGGGTTGTCATATGTCAAGACAGGAGTCGGACTCGATTATCCTTGTGGGTCCCTTCCAACTCAGGACATTCTATGATTCTATGATCTTTATTAGTTATAGAACTTCTCTAATATCATAATTTCGAAAAGCATGTCTCAGTGAACACAGAACTCATTCTGGCTATACAGTACTGCCATAAGGCAAAATAGCTATAAATAAACCTTATTTTTATACTTGCACACATCAGAAGTTTTATTTACCATTTAAAAAACTATTTGCTCTGCATGCATTGCCATCTACTTTTTAATAATCCACGGCAGCTCAAGCTGCAGCAGATGCAAGAGACAGACATAATTGCAAGAAATGAAGTGAATGACTAGGGACAAAGCGCAGACTGAACCATCATTTCTGACTAGGTTTTGAAACTCATTTGTGAAAGACAGCAAATGTACATCAGAAGTGTGCAAAGAATCCCACTATAAGTCTAGAAATAGACACAGCACAGTTACAGAAGTGTAACATCACAACAAACTAGTCGGTCCAGCTATGAGACTCTTTTCACAGGCCAAGTAAAGTAGCTCTATAGTATCACAGTATCACAGTATGTTTGGGATTGGAAGGGACCTCAAAAGATCATCTAGTCCAATCCCCCTGCTGGAGCAGGAACACCTAGGTGAGGTCGCACAGGAACAGGTCCAGGCGGGTTTTGAATGTCTCCAGAGAAGGAGACTCCACAACCTCCCTGGGCAACCTGTTCCAGTGCTCTGTCACCCTTACTGAGAAGAATTTTCTTCTCAAATTTAAGTGGAACCTCTTGTGTTCCAGCTTGATCCCATTACCCCTTGTCCTATCATTGTTTGCCAATGTAAAAGGATATTCTCTGATCTGCTCTACATCAGGCTTCCCCCAGGTGAATGAACCCCTTGACTCATCCACCACAGGCTTCAGGTATGCTTCTGCCACTGCTGGATTTGGGAAACCTGAAGAAAGCTGCAGCTCCCGCAACTTCTTCTTGACTTTGGTGTCATGTGGATTAGGTCTCAATTTCTTATTCTTCTGAGCCTCATTCCACCACTCACTGGGGAAAAAAAAAAAAAAAAAAAAAAAAGGAAAGTATTTATTTGCCTACATAAAATACAATTTGGACTATCAAGAGCCACCATGCTAATTTCAGTAGCCTTGATTAGTCTCCCTACTTCAGTTACTGCATGAGATGAGGTGGGAAATTTCAAATAAAAATGGCCAAAGGGACATGTAATCTGAAAACAAAAAAGACAAAACACATAGAGTAAATGCAGCCATTGTAAGCCACAGTAGCAAACATCACCTGGATTCCTCATAGGCTGCCAGAAGCCCTACATTCAGAAGGCCCTGAATTCAGCCTCACTTGGGAAGGATGTTCCATATAAAATGATCATTTTTGAGATTTTTTGGTTAAAATCAAAACAAAAACAAGGCTTCTAACCATCCTCGCCGTTGCTAATACAACTGGCTTGGCCCTCTTCAAATTTTGTTCTTCCCCACAGCCTACCTGTCTGTCTCTTTCCAGGTCATCCATTCCTCACTCATCAAGTCATCAAGTCTTTTTCTCTACAAGCAAGCTACAGCACCTTCTCACAAATTCAGGGACAAACAACCTCCACTCCACTAGGGATCCAGCTCTGCAATGAACTCAGAGGCCGTTGCACAGTTCTATAGCTGTTCTATCGTCTTCATTAGTCTCACTGTAATTGTTGTATCAACATGTCACCTTATTTACCTGCCATTTCAAATAATGATATAATGGAGTCAGATATTTAACAGTTAACGTAGTCTCATTAATAACGGTAATTTGTTTTGTTGTGTGCTTAAGCCACAGAAAAGTATATTCACTAATATTCATGTTATAGAGAGACAAAAAAGCAAAATACAATGAAGCATACGCAAATTTTAAGAGAGGTTCCAGTCCATGCCCAGGAAATTCATTTAAAATCTCCATCGCTGTTACAAAACCAACATTTGGGATGCCCTCAGTGTAGTCACTTCCAAGCAAGTATGCCAAATTAATTAGCTTGCTTCGATCCAACCCTGTAAAAGAAAGTGCATAAACCAAATAAAACCAGGGGATTCAGCATCTGTTCTCTTACAAATTAAAAAAGAATATATTATCTGAAAGGAAAAACAAAAACCAACAAACAAACACAACAAAAGGAACACAAAGGTATTAACTCTGCAAAATTACATTTAATTCAACATCAGAATTTGCTAAATTATATTTTGGAGCAGTGTCGATACGCTGCAGCTAGCTCAAGCATCAGAAGCACCAGTAGCTGTGCTAAACTATGCTAAATTGGCAAATACATCTTGCCTAAATAAAATGTTACAATATAAAGACCATTGGGAAATTCCGGGTTTTAAAGAGCTAAGAGATTATTTTACATATGTTTCTCCACTTACTGTCCTGTTTTCATCTAATTCTGAGCTGAATTTAGTAACTCCTGAATCAAAAATAAAAGCATTCAAGTCCTCAGTTTTGAATTCCAAGCCATAATATCAACATCTCTGCATCTTAAAAGCATTCCCAAACTGGAAGCCTTTTGCTCTGTGCTACTTCAGTTATTAAGTTGACTTAAAGAGCCTGTGAAACAGCCAGAAAGAAGGAAGAACGCAGCTGACCACTTCTAATTGGTACACTATGAGATCCGAGTCAACCAAACTGATTTTCAGTGATTAGCCTTAGGAGTTTAGACTTAAAAAATAATCATTAAAAAAAAAAAAATAAAAGAAAGAAAGAAAACAGTGGAGAAAAGGAGGGACGTGTCTAAGCACACAGAGCAATATCCATCAACTGTCAAGAAAGAATTGTACAATGCATGGAAAAGGAGTAGAAGTACAAGACTGCAGAGGAAAGTGACATGAAGACCGATTGTGACTATTTTTCCCCAATAAATAAATAAATCATCTGGTTTATTACTTCAATAACAGCTTAAAAAAAAAAAAAAAAAAAACAACAACACACAAACAAAATAAAAACAAGGAACAAAAAAACAAAACAGAAACCACACACATGCTTTTACAGCAGTCCTTTCCAAGTAAAGTACTGGAGCATACCTAAATAGGTATAAGTAGGAGAAAGATATTTCAATCAATTTGCTGGGAGAATAAACCAAAGACATCTTTTTCACCACATAAAAATGTTGTGAAATTTTACATGCAGAAGACATTAGAATGTCAAAACTGACTTTAAGAGTTCTGCTTAAAAAAAGGCATAAGTTAAAATTGACTCATATTTCCCTTAATATACTACGTGACACTGAAGTTTAATAGTTCAACATCATTAGCATCAATTTGATTAGACTGGCACAAGAGCAATCTGAAAGAAGAAAAAAGCTGCCAGTACTACTTAAATGAAAAACCATTTACACAGCTGGATGTGGATATGCTGGATCCTCTTCTAATACCCTATGTGTCAACATGCCCAAAATTAACTTCGATTTCCAGAAGTGTATAAATCTGATGACAATGGAATATCATTTTTCCACCATGTCAGAAAAGTCAAGCTGACATTACACAGAAAGTGATAACATAGTTAACACCTCCAGCTTTGATGATCATCACACTAAGTCAGTATATTAAATCCAAGTGGAACTAATAGCTGTTAAATCAGAGGGGTCATCTGGCTGTAAAAACAGGAACCCAATGGAATGTCTTTAGAGACTCTCCAAAGAATAGGCATTGTAATAACAAACACACAAAATTCTGTAGGAAATACAACTTCAAAAAGATACATGGCAGCACTGTCTTATTAAAGACTGTATCTAACAAATCAGTACCCTGAGGCTTACCTAGCTGGTTTTGAAAATCAACGAACTGATAATATTCCACATATTTGTTTTGACTGAAGAAATTCTTATAAACATGTCGTGCACCAAATAACCACACATCACTGTCATCGGTGATTGTCCCAGAGGTCTGATCAGTAAGGTCCAGTACAGCACATTGTGCTTCTGCCTCCATCGGAGCTTCAATATATGGAATGCCAAACAGACGGAGAAGCTCCTGTAGGATAGAGAAAAATCACTTCGTATTTCATCTGAAAAATGGACTTCTATTATACTTCTGCTTGACTCAAACTGCTAGATTCACACTGGTATTTAGTATTTCATAGAAAATCTTAATTTCCACTAAAAAGCACCAAGCGCAGTTAAATCAAGGGGGAAATCCCACTTTTCTCGGGTAGACAGTGCCTCATAAGTCAAGCACTACTTGATCATATTGCTGCTACACAGTTTGAGAATCTACTAGCTTAATTACATAAGCATACTTAAATATTGTGCTTTCCATAATCACTGCTTTAACATGGAGAAAAGTCCATGCGTTAGAATTATGTGGGCTCCATGAAATGAAGATGCAGGTTAAAAACAAACACCAATAAAAAAAATCACCTTAGCTTAGAAAACAGCATGAAAACACATTAGAAACTTTCCTATCAAGTAAAAAACACTGGGCAGACTAGTTATTCTTTAAATGATGCTTTGATATACATACATTTTGATGCATTTTATACAATTTGCTTTTATGGAATACATTATTTAACACCAGTTAAATATTCCTTACCTATAATTAAGCAAAGTTACGAACAGCTTTTGAGAAAATGTTTGACTGGAGTAGAGGGGATGACCACATCATCCTCTATCAGGGGCGTCAAACTCATTTTCATTAGGGACCACATCAGCCTCATGGTTGCTTTCAAAGGCCAGAATGTAATTTTAGGACTGTATAAATATAAGTATTCCCACATTTACACAGTCCTAAAATTAGATTTGGTCCTTCAAAGGCAACTGCAAGGCTGATAGGGCCACCGGTAAAAATGAGTTTGACACCCCTGGCCTATATCAAATCAAAATTGTTCAACAAATACTACCTGGCTTTCCAAGAACATCTGTCCCGTTACAGAAGCAGCAACGCGTTCCTGCTGCTGTTTTTGCGCATGAAGCATATTCTGCTCAGCAGAAAGGTCATTTTCTAATCCTTCCAGCTCTTCCTGAAAAATAAAACAAGGTTTTCATTGTTTCAAAAATTCAGGTATACTTAGTTAAGCAAAGCACTAAGTCTCCAAGTACAATTATTCTAGTAGTATATGCTCCATTAATTCACTTCCATTCGCTCTATTAATTAGCTTCCCTAATGCAGTAAATTATAAGACCAGAGAGAGGTCTTTTCATCAGAGTGCTAAAACTTTGAAGTTTCCCTCTGAATTCAGAGAGATTATGGTTAACCACCATCTTTAAAGAAAAATCAGTTCCTATAGATTTAAATACATACATGAGAAAGCAATGAAACAGTAAGCTCTCCGACAGTTTTCCTTAAAAACTGCTTGGGGACAGAGCACTTCACTACTAGCTCAAAACAAATAACAAGAAGTTACCAAACTGATGTCTTGCCACTCATCTGCTGCATCTTCACCATCATCTTCTTTTTCAGCATTCTGATCATTTGCCAACTGCACTTCAGACTCCTTCAGCAAGTCCTGTGTGACAATATCATGCCTGTCTGCCTCAGTTTCCAGAACTGCTGTTTTATCACCAAGTTCTTCATCGTATTTTGGAGGAGACTCAGCCTCATTACTGATTTCAGTATCCACTTCAATAAAGCTTCCTATTGAAGGAAAATAATGATTTCAAGCTTCAGTTTGTTTAAAAAGAGGTATTTGTATGCATTTTTAACTTGAGCAGTGATTTCTTGTTTTGCTATATGCAGTAACTAGATATAAGAATTATGAAATTACAGAAACTAAGTGATTCACTGTTAATACACCTGTTAAGTTCAATGTACAGAACAGCATGCTTTCCTGACTCTCCATATTCTATACTCAGATTTCAATGACAAAACATAACACCAAAGGGAAAACATAGATCAGATTTTCTTCCCACCTGTACATCAGTAGGAATAGGTGTATTTTAAAGCATTTATTACTAGGAGAAAAGGTTAATTTCAACTGATTACAAATACAATTAGGTCCTATTTGCTTATATTTTTACATAATTAAAAAGCACATACCATCAGAATCACTGTCTTCGGACTGTGATATCACTTTTCTTTCCTCCTCAAGACCTTTTGCTTCTGGAAAAAATCTAACATCCTTTTGTACCTCAGATACCTTCCCTTCTGTTTGTGAAATTACTTCCTCTGTATTTTCAGAAATTTTCAAGTTTTCTTCTTTTTTAGACAAGTCTGTTGTTTTGGCATTAATTAAAGCCCCTATACTAGTTTGTACAGGGGAACAGCTTGGCTTCTGTGTGCACAAGTTTATATCCTTATCTCCCAAAGAATTTAAGTCCATTTTGGAACTATCTTCTTTGTCTACATCATCTTTGCCTTTTTTAGTATTGTCAATACAAGAATAATTATCAGTTCTGGATATACTGGTGTCCTTGGGTGTAATGTGATTTTTTTCCAACTCCTGATTCTTTTGTTCAAATTCAGTGTCTTGCATAGTCACTTGGTTTGATGAATGAATTGTAGATGTAGGTAATTTTTTTCCCTCCTTAACTTCAGGAATCTGATCTTCCTCATCTGAGCTACTAAGCAGAAAATCCTTCGCTTCTGATCTTTGTGGTAGCACTCCATCAGTTCTAACAGTAACAACTTCCTCCCTTTTATCACCATCACTCAGAGCTTGCTGAATTGCCTGCAGTGTTCTTGGGGAAACACTGCCTTCCTCTACAGATTGGTCCACGTTCAATCGTCCTGTATCTTCATCCCCCAGTTCTTCTTCTGAGCTGCTTTCTACCATAGCTGCCTGGATAGCAAGCAAAGTCCGAGGAGAGGGTGGTGCTGTCACCACATTGTTATCGTTCTCCGTCTGCAACTTGTCAGATGCAACTGGCTTTGCATTAGCAGAAGATTCATCGATTTTCATCAATTTACTAAATTCAAACATTTTTGATGAGGGTCCTGCAGTAGTTTCCAGGTCTCCACTTGTAGCTTCTTTTGCTTGAATACCTGAAAGGTTTTTGTTCATTATTTTTAGTAAAAAACTGCTTTATACTTTTTACATAATGGACATCCTTATATAAAGATTAATAAACCAGTTTTCTACACATTTATAGATCACAGTTAATCATGTCTAAGAATAATGCACATTTCATAAAAAGTATTGGTTACATGCACCCATAAACAATATTCAGGTTTTTCTTAAAACTGATAGCTGCGGACTGCACACACTTAACAAGAAGTTTTACAAAATTAAGACCTGGCATACCTTTTATTAGGATATAGTGAGAAGTATCTTCAGAGAATACCCTGCTAGATTCCACTTCTCTCACAAAACCACCTTCATTTTCATATTGTGTTTGGATTTCACCTGAGTGCTGTTGGCTCAATTCTTTTTGTACATTTTCTATGCATCGATTGAGGTTGCTTTTCTTAAGCAAACCCCTAAGTTGGTACTGGGAAAAGTCATTGGACTCCTTGAAAAACAAACAAACAAAACAACACAAAGAAAACAAAAAACACACACAATAATCCAGTCAATTAAAATAAAATGACACTAGCTGTGCCTTTTAAGCAAGTTCATTTACCATGCCCTGGAGTGAATTTTAAGAGCTTCCTTTAAGCAGGTAACATTTGTCTTTTACTGACTGCTGTACTGCCAAGTCATAGCAACACTAGCCTGGTAACACACAACAATTTTGACAGGTACCATTAAGTAGTTCTGAATGACGGCTAAACACAATGAGGTGACAATCATGTCTTAGTGACATGATCAATGAAATTTGCTGGCTAAAGGAACAGGTCCCCATCTTAATAACATTGCAATTATAACAGAATCCACCTGTAGATGGTTTTATTATGACGGTTGTTAGCTTACACTCGGGCACAAGCTATCATATGACCTAACATATATTACACCTTTAAAACCCAACTGTGCTCTGAAAAGCTGTTGCAGAAGTGACATTATGGGATTTCCTATTTGTCTCTGAATGGCTTCGGTAACACACCTGCCTGAGCTACAAAAGCCTTTTCACAGCTGCCAGCTCCTCAAACAACCTGAGGGTTTGGAATCCAAGTTGTGGTCATTCTGTCTGGTTTATCCACATCAGTCAAATGTTCTTGAAATTGAAATCTTGGGTGTAATGCTGATGAGGCATGAGACAGAGCATGATTTTTTTTTTTCCATTATTGTCAAACTGAATTAGCTCTGCCAATTTTAGTGGAAATCAAGAGATAAGATTCTGAATACAGAGGTAATAAACCTTTTCTGATGTGATACTCTTAGGTAGTCTTCATCTATATTAACTGTAATCACTCAATTCTGAAGGCTTGAAAACTATTTTAAATATTACCTCTGGCATTGCTTCAAATAGTGTTCTTTTTCGCTTCGTAAATTCTTTCATATCAGTCAGGATCTCATGCTTTATTTCTGGAGGCAGCTTGTTGAAATCTTCTGATTCAATATCTACAGAATTAGGATTTTCACATAACTCTTCCTACAAAAATGGAAAACAACACAAACGTATTTTATATCACAGCACAGCAAGGACAATAAAACATTCAGGGCGTCATTTCAAATAACAACAGTTAGGAAAAAAAAAAGGTAACTACTACCTAACAGAGTACATAACCATTGATGTACAGTATATAAGAAACTGGGTTTTATTCTTTTTATAAAGATATTTAGTATAAATTGCAAAAGCAGGTCCTACAGCCTCAGCTAGTCTGATCTTATCTTTCTAAAGAGGTTCTCCTTCTGAATGTGAACTACTTCAGAGATAAACAGCATTTACAAGAGCTCTTTTTTTTTTTTTTTTTTTACTTTGATGAAAGCAGAGATAATTTTATTATTCATGATGCCTTTTTCTTAGGTTAAATATTTCTTTCCTCCTCTTGCCATGAGATCAGCACATCAGAAGGGAATATGGAATTTATCCAAGAAAATTCAAGGATCAAAGTGCTTCAATATCAATTCATATTTGGAGAAGCACGGGAATTTTGTTAAATATGTGGTCTTATATGTGCATACACGTGCATAAATGAATAATTTCACTTATATCATTACAAAAAACAATTTTGTCTTTACAAATCCAGAGAAAGTAGTAAGAAGAAAAAAAATGTACCATAAGAAATGCTTATTCTGCTGTATTCTAGTGGAAAAAATTACATTTGTATTTCCTCATTAGCAGGAGTTCATTCACTACTTAAAATTAACTTGTTCACTTGATAAGTAATGCTATAGTAAGACCTATACCTCCAAACACTTTTTTCTAACTTCTTTGTTTGGGTTTTTTTTTAAGCATAGTTCATGAATGATGGGATTGTTCACAGTAACAGGGCAATCAGGATGCACTTGCCTGCAACATCTTTTTTTGGCTCATTCTCACTTCCCATTCTTTTTCCTCTTCCTCCTCAGAGCTAAAAATCACAAAGAGAAAAAAAAAACATAGATATTTAGCTTGGAAAATAAAAGTCCTGTTTTAAGTAAAAGGACATTTGTCAACCCTTCACCAGTAAGTATAACAATTCACACACAACACCAAAGAACACACACACGTATATACACACATATACAAACAAACACATACACACACATACAAATACATACACAAGTCAAAAAGATCTGAACAGAAAGCAAAAAGGCAGACTTATCTCAGTTAGAACCAGATGAAGACAACTGTTGCTGTTTAAATCATTAACTGATTCTTACATGGTCAGCACATAAAGTATAGAAAGGTATTTCCAAGTTGTGCAAAGAGTAATCTAATGGATAGCTCTGCATTTCCACACCAGCTACCCAAGCTTGCATAAATCAGTTCCATGCAGTCATATAGATATGGCCACAGAGACTGAGGTAGCACTTTCATCCTTAAACATGAATCCAGTGTAGAAATTTAATCTGTGGGTTGAAAGGTTCTTCTGTGACCCTCCCATATATACCAGAAAGCATCTGTTTTCAGAGCTATAAACCAAACCATCCAAAAAGAAACTGAAAGAAAACATAAATTAAAGAGATATACTTTATATATTATGGAGTTTCATGGGTCAAAAGCCTTTCAGCAGAATATAAACCTGAGGCTTATACTTTTACCTGAGTTTATTATAACCATTTCAGTTATTTTTCTTAATTCTACCTACCTGTCCTTCTCTTCATCCTCTAAAGAAGGCAATACATACATGTCATCAATCTCTTCTCTTCGAACTTGTGTAATACTAGGAAAAGCTTCATTGCTTATGGCAAGAAAAAAAAATACAATATTGATTAACAGCTACGTAAAAACTCATCTGTCACTTACAAACAAGGGGAAAATATTTTTTACTCTTGCCTTTTGCCTTTAAGTGCAGTTTTGATAATTTGTCTCTTCAAAAACGTTTTCAGGAGTTTCTCTGTAGTTTTCCTAGAATCACTGATGGCAATTTCCTTTCTTTGTCTTCGCTTAGCCTGTGAAAATAAGATTAACACGAACAAGATTTTGCTGAATGCTGAAGATACATATCCAGTGAATTATGTTATAGTTCTGTACGCTGTGTCTACGAACAACTACTAACTCATCCTACATCAATGGGGACACAGCCTTTGGATCCTCCAAATCTCTTTATGTCAGTTTCCTCTGTGGGACTTGGGAGCAGTTTTCAGCTTCTGAGTACAAATTGTCATGACAGTTGTGTTCAAGTCCATTATGAAGCAAGACTCAGGCTTATGCCATCATCTACCTCTCTGCAATTTGTTTTCTAGGCAAATCAAATCTGAATATATCATAAAGAAGCTGCTGCATCTCCAACAGCTGACCAAGAGTAGGATTGCAAAGAACACTTGCACAGCAGTGCACTTCAAACCCTCCATCCTTGTGGCTCAGAATCAATCACAAGCAGAATAAGAAGGAAACTGAAAATGGCTACTTAGTATCAGCAGACACGCATCCTATTTTGTATTGCAATGACTCAGCAAAGGTACTTACCAAGGTTTGTCTCTTCAGAAGCGGTGCCTCTCCATCAAAAACAAAGACAGGCCGAATTCGGAAAAACAGTAACTTGCAGAGTCGGTGAAACAGAGTGAGGAGGTGAGCATTTCGTACGGAATTACCACCACGATCTCTGGCTCCCTTTATTGCCTGGTTCAACCAAATACTGATATCTTAAAGAACCATTAAGAGGAAAAAAATGTGCTATCTTCTACATATGCCATATTAATAGTTTCCATAAAGTGTACATACTTGACTGATTGGCTTTTGCCCACTGTTCCAGGCTTGGCTTATCAAAGCCAAAGTTATCCAAACACTTGTAAACTTCAGAGAAAAATAAATTATTGCCACTATTATCCTCAACAAGAAGCAGAATTGAAACAACTGTGCAGCAAGTAGTACCTCCCCAGTTATTTTCACAAATAAGTGAAGGGTAACCTCTTTCCACAGCTTTCCAGCATTTAACCAAGTGTATATGACAGGAAAGTTGATGCAAAATTATTTAAACGTTTTCATCTTATAATCCTACTGAAAGCAGCACATTTATTTTTAAAGCACAATACCCTACAGCCCAACATTTGTGTAAGTAAGCTATCAAAAATGTATCTTGGGAAGGAAAAAAAAAAAAAAAAAAAAAAAAAGCTTAGTATTCCACATACTATAAAGCATTAAAGCTACTTATCAAAATATTGCCATAATTTAATTTAAAAAAAAAAAAAGCTAAACACAATAGATCATGTAGAAATAAGGGAAATAGTTCAAGTAATCTCCCTCAGAAATCTGTTTCCTCAGCTATACTGTTAAAGGATACCAACAGCAAGAATTTTTCCTTCCAGCGTTTCTGGGTTTATAGGTCTCCCAGCACATTCAAGCAGTTTCCAAAGTCCTTGGACTCCCATTGTCCTTTTTTAGCCGCCCTGAGAGAAGAGTGGTCTATGAGGAAGAAAAGAAAGAATATCCCAATGATTAGATAATCCACTTATGCTTTATTAACGAGAACGCAGTACCACTGCTAACGAGAATACCGAGGCGAGCTGGGCTGGTGAGGACGCCCCGGCAGCCGCTCGGGCCGGCTCCGGACGATCCCCTCACCTTCCGGTACCTGAAAAACCTTTTAAAAAATCCCGTCAAGCGCAGCGTTACAGCTGCTGGCCGGCCGACAGCTCCAGAGGAGCCTCGGCTTCGCCCTCTGCAGGGACCGCCACGGTCCCGGGACAACCGTCCCCCGCCCCGGGGACACGCTGAGGCGCTTTGCGGAGCGGCGGAACGAGGGCCCCGTCCCGGAGGGGATGAGGGGAGGGGAGGGCAGGGGAGGCCGCGGAGACTCACCGGCCCGTCCCCACGCTGTGTGCGCATGCGCTTTCCCACCGCTGCCCCGCAGCCCGCCGGGAAGCGCAGTTCGCGGGGTGGAGCCGGGGCTGTCATGGCGGGCGCGCTGCCGAGCGGGAGGGGAGCTGAGTTCTCACGGGCCCTTCACACGCCCCGGAGCCACCCCTCCCGTGGCTCCAGCTGCCCTCCCCGCGGGACCCCCGTGGCTGCCTGTGGGACACCGCAGGCGGAGGGGCCACAGTGAGGAGACCGGCGGCTGCCCGCCAGGTCCTCAGAATCACAGAATGTGAGGGATTGGGAGGGACCTCGAAAGATCATCTAGTCCAATCCCCCTGCTGGAGCAGGAACACCCAGATGAGGTTACACAGGAATGTATCCAGGTGGAATTAAATATCTCTATTGAATATCTCTAGAGAAGGAGACTCTACAACCCCCCTGGGCAGCCTGTTCCAGTGCTCCATCACCCTTGCGTTCCAGTTTGAACCCATCACCCTTTGTCTTCTAATTGGTTGTCACCGAGAAGAGCCTGGCTCCATCCTCGTGACACTCACCCTTTATATATTTGTAAACATTAATGAGGTCACCCCTCAGTCTCCTCCAAGCTAAAGAGACCCAGCTCCCTCAGCCTTTCCTCATAAGGCAGATGTTCCACTCCCTTCATCATCTTCGTGGCTCTGCGCTGGACTCTCTCCAGCAGTTCCCTGTCCTTTGTGAACTGAGGGGCCCAGAACTGGACACAATATTCCAGGTGTGGTCTCACCAGGGCAGAGTAGAGAGGAAGGAGAACCTCCCTCGACCTACTAACCACCCCCCTTCTAATACACCCCAATCCTCACCTGCACAGAGGTGAGGTACCAAACACAACTTTGCAAAAAGAAAAAAAAAAACACTTGGTTGGTTGGTTTTGGGTTTTTTGGCAATGCTGCTGCATGGTTCTCATAAGATTCACCGGAAGGATGCCAAGGATACACACCCTGCAGCCCAACCTTCTTCCCACTCCCCTCCCAGCACCTCCCCCGTGCGCCTCACTGCACCCGCTTCTCCCAGCCAGGAGTCCCTATGGAAAGGCAGCTGCCGGGTGCCAGCAGCATGTCCCCAAGGATACACATCTTTCATTTGTTAGAGATGCTGATATCGAAAAGTCGGCAAAAAGACTCTATAATGCTGTTTTGAAAGCATTAAAAAGCAGGCGCTTTCATTGCAGCGCACCGGACATTCGGAGATTACTCCTCTAATCGAGCATGCATGTGATTCACGCTTCTTGGTATTTATTGCATACACCTATTGCATATTCATGTTTCTACTGCTTAGTTAATGCGTTAAACATAAATTATTTACATAACCCCGCCCTTTGCCGGAAGACCTTCTTTGGTATTCGAGGGTCTTCATCGGGGGTCTCTAGTGGTCTCCGGTGTCTTCACAGCCTGGTACCCCCGCCCAGCGTTGGCTTCTTGACCTGATTTCTTGAGCACGCATATTGCCATTTTGTGCTGCTACTCAGCAAAAGCCATGTAACTCTTTCTTCATTTAACAGAACATTACACTTCCCAGCTTGCAAACCGAGGACATCCCGCTTTGCCTCCTGTCCAGTCTCTATAGAGCTATTGTTGCTCTGTTAGGTTTAACATTATGCCTGTTCTTGCTACATTAGGCCTAGTCTTGCTAGCTTATGCCTAGGGGTTTCTAAAAGATCTTTGTTCTTCTTATCAGTGCCACCTGCTTAACGAAGTGTGAGTCCCCAAACTAAGAGCAAAACAAAGTGATGGTAAAAATTAAGTTCCTCACAACACACCTATTAAAGAACAGCAGCAGGCTGATAATAGAGACACAACGCTCTGTTCCCAAATGCGACTATCATTAAGGAAAAGTAGGAGACATTTATGCAACTCATCTAAGCCTGAAGTACCCTAAAGAACACCACTGAAGTATTCTAAAAAGATCTGACTCCTCAGCTTGCAAAAATGAAGTCTGAAAATAGTTCATCTGGAAAATATCTACATTTTCAAAACCCATGGGTTTTATTCAATTGTCAGCCTGTAGACTTTGGGAAGTTAAATATCAGAGGTTAAGTCATGAAAGCTCCACAGGCTTACATGCAAAGAGATCCTACCTCCAGAATTACTTTGCTAAGCAGAGTTTGCAAATCTGATCCTTTGTTTACCTGCTTTCCTGAAAACCTTCACTAAACATATGGTCACCATTCTCAAGACAAATGAAAAGCAAACAACAAAATAGAAAACAATTTTTATTGAATGAACAAAAGTCTAAAAGTTTCCCATTTTTGGTTAACAAAAGCAGCAACCTACAAAACCCCCACATTCCATGACAAATCTTTTAATGTCAAAAAATTAATAGTTGAGCAAGTATGAATGAACAACTGTATGCAAAAAGCTACAACTGTTGAGATGTGTTTGGGCAAACAACTGAATGAATTTCAAACTGGGGGAGGAGGGTGAAAATAAGAAAGAGACTGCAGATGGACACCTGAAAAAGCTTTAATTGTTTGCTGGCTGAGAGGTATATCATTAGGGCTGCCAGCAGTTTTCGGCACTTGCATCCCTCTTCATACACAATTAAAAGAGCAGGAAAAAAAATGACAACAGGTTTTAAGTCCGAACAAGGAAAAGAACTGCCAACAGAACACAGTGTTCGGCTAGCTCATTTGGTTAATGGTAAACGCAGCTTTTTAATACCAAATTTCACAAGCTTGTGTTAAGCGAGTCTCTGCTCTCAAGAGGCTCCAGGATAAGAATTCAGCCATTGTACCCACAGAACAAAAGCAAGAAAGAAGGTCTGTCCTCAGACTTTCCCTGCTACAGGCAATTCCTCTCAGTCTAAAACAGTCATCTAGCTACCGGAAAAGTATCTGAGATCTACTTGACAAAATATGATTATCTGACAGAAGTCTACTGGGAACTAAATGGAGAACGTACATTCACTTCAGAAATCTGATGAGGTTTTCTAACCTATGTGATTTTTAAATTTTCACTGGATATGGGCAGCCTTAATAAAATGGAGTGTTAAAAAGGAAGGCAATGTTTTCTTTATCCTTACATCATTTGAAGAATAACCCTTTTTATAAAGTCATGTAATAAATTTTCATGCTTTTGAATACCAAGTATTTTCAATGAAGTCTGTTTATTACTTTGACGAATTTCAATCTGTTCTTTTGTTTTCATGGATAAGGACACAGTACAATTATTTCAGAAGAAATGATTGATTTTTCTGTCATACTTTTGATTGCAAAACTACAATAATCTGTGCTTTTCTGTGAATTTATACAGATCTCATCCATTGCAACCGTATCATCAGTTGTATTTAACAATTATGAAGCTGTATCTTATACCATAATTTCTATTCATATGCATTCTAGGACTAATAATCCCTAATATGTCTTGATTAAAACTAACTTTAATATATCAACTCCATTCTCTAAAGTTAATTTTAATCATTCCCATCATAATCATTATAACTCTGATACCCACTGTTCCTCCTCTCACGAAGATTAGATTTCTTCCACGTTGATTCTTGATGAAAGCCCGCACTGAAAGATCGTCCCAGTCGTCCATGTTGTTTCTTAGAGATATTGTCTTCACTCTCAGATTTGGAAATTCCATGTCCTTGTGTTTGGGATTGTTTATCCTGTCTAACATTTCCAAGTGGAAAATTCCAAGGACCAAATCTTTGCCAGTTAAGTCTCTGAAAGGCAATGATGCAATGAAGATTTCCTCCAACCTAATCAAAGTAAAAAGGTTCTTTGTTAAATGCACACAGACGCATTTCTAATATACATCAATATTTGAAATTAACATCTCGGCAGGTAGAAGAATTTGTTAAAAAAAAAAAAAAAACAAACAAAAAACCAACACACCAGCAAACAAAAAACCCTCCAAAAAACCATATCAACAAACAAACAACTCTGCTCAATACATTTTGATTGTTTCCCAGGTTCAATTACTGCCTTCTTTCTCATCGTTTAAAGTTATCCTTTTAATCTTTCATGGCTTGTGTAACTTTTCTGTCAGTCTTTTTTACTCTCCTGCCACTTTCACTCAAGTTATCTCTTCTGGCATCTTCTCAGCTTGCTGATGCTCTTTCATAGGTCTCCGCATTTCAAATATTCTCTCTTCAGCCTATTATTTCTCATAGAATTTCAATCTGCAAATCAAAAATCCATTCCCCAACCACAAGATATAGCCCTATCTATAGGAAAGAAAGCTATGTGAATTGGCAGTAAGTCCATGCTACAGAGACACAGGCATTCTTTTAAATTTGATCCTACTTGACTGTACTTTCCTGCTTACATGTAGCTAGAAGGCCACGCACCAAAAAGATCTGTCTGTAATTTGTACAGTACTTCTATACTTGCTACAGCTACATTTTAAACCAACAAGATTAAATACTGTGACCAAACATATTGTATACACAGATACCCTGGTTCATCCTAGTATATGCCAGGCTACGGCTGTATTTTATCTTGTCCTGCAAGCAAATATAAATGACTGATATGTAAGTACCCCCATATTTGACTTTTGTCTTCAACAGTAGCTCATAACGAATTTCTTTTAGTGATCTTAAACTGCTGAAGTATGAATAAGTTTGCCAAAAGTCTACGGTGAATTTCCTCCCATCTTAGTAAGTTTACCTTACCTTCTTTGTCTTCCGATGCTGCAATCCTCTCTCTAGGTGTCGAATGTCTAGGTATTCTGGATTTTGGGTGTTTAGGTCAGTGACAATATCTGCCCACCTACGGAATAAGATTATTACTACTCAGCTGATATTTATTAAACCTCAGCACCACTAAGACTCACGTACATACACATGCAAATACAGATTTGCAGCTTTAAATACTCTTAGCAGTGATTTAAAGATAAACGAAAGCGTAAAGATATAAACCCCTCAGTATTAGATACATCCAGATAGATATAAAAGCATCATTTTTAATCAAAGCATTCACAGTGATTATTCCTCTTCTCAGGAAACAGTTTCCAAAGAAAGAGCACCACGAGTCATTAGTTGCATTGCTTACCCATACCAATTCATCCACTTGTGAAAGGAAGAACCAAAGTGTGGTTTAAGCAAGGAGAAAAATTATTTTTTACTTTATTTAATCCTCTCTTACCCTTTTACATTATTTTGTTTGAACCCTTGTCTGTTTTTCTCACCCAGTATATCCAGTTTTATCAGACAGGTCTCACCATAACTCACTCCTCCATTCTGTTTAATTCCCTTCTGTAATAAACTACCAATTCAGTCATTCCCCATTCACTCACCTCTTTGGAGTTTCATAGCTCCTTCTAGCCCCAGTGAAACCAATATCCCCATACTCCAGACCTCTTTAAGCCTACATATTGCCTTTTCAGTTCTTTTAATGTTTAATTACTTGCTTCTCTCTAATACCACTCTCTAAGTTCAGAAAATCCATTTCTAGCCCAACTTTTGCCCCCCTACCTTAAGCACAAAACTTTGTGATACCTCCCATTGGGACTGTAACAGGAAAAATAATGTCTCTACAATCAAAAATAGTATTACAAAGGTTTGGATTCTACATCCAGAGATCTTTTCCTGTGCCATTTGTAGCCCATATACCACAGAACAAAACTCTGCCAGTGGGATGTATAATATGCCATTTCTCAGCACAGCAACCGCATGCATAATGTGATTTTTATTTTGTTGCATTTAATCTCATTAGCCAAAAATATCCAGCTATTTACAGTTATTGACATAGTCACACCACTGACAAAACAAACAAACAAAGAACTTTTGAGTTTAACGTACTGGGATAGATCTGACTGGCTATGAAACTGCCAGATAAGCACTTTCAAACAACTTTTCAAAATAATTAGAAAGTAGAGAAGAACAAAGAAGTTGTGTGATTCCCACCCCCGGTCTTTTCCTAATATATCAAGAAAAATCACTCTATAATAAACTCAGGAGGTGGCAGAGAATCTATTTGCTAAAACTTATGTTTTGGTCATGGAATTAGTTTATCAAGAAATGCTGCTCTTTTGTACTGTTGCATCATTTAAGAAATTAATATTAAGCATTATGAACTAGCACGTAAAGTAGAGCTCAGAAAACTATTTTATTAATTTATCATGGCAAATATAACTAATAAATGAAATTTCTACATAGTGCCCTGTAGCCCTCCTAGTCTGTAGGTCTAATTTGCACACCAACTTTATACCATAGAATCACAGAATCATTTAAGTTGGAAAAGAACTTTAAGGTAATTGAGTCCAACTGCTACCTAACACTGCCAAGTCCACCACTAAACCATGTCCCTGAGAACCTCATCTATATGTCTTTTAAACATCTTCAAGGATGGTGACTCAACCACTTCCCTGGGCAGTCTGTTCCAATGCCTGACAACCCTTCCAGTGAAGAATTTTTTTTCCTAATATCGTATCTGAACCTTCCCTGGCACAACTTGAAAGCATTTTGTCTTGTCTTATCACTTGCAACTTGGGAGAAGAGACCAACACCCTCCATGCTACAACCTCCTTTCAGGTAGTTGTAGACAGTGATAATGTCTCCCCGCAGCCTCCTTTTCTCCAGGCTAAACAGCCCCAGTTCCCTCAGCTGCTCCTCATCAGACTTGTGCTACAGACCCCTCACCAACTTCATTGCCATTCTTTGAACTCTCTCCAGCATCTCAATGTCTTTCCTACAGTGAGGGACCCAAAACTGAACACAGGATTCAAGGTGGGGCCTCACCAGTGCTGAGTACAGGGGGAATGATCTGTTCCCTGGGTACTGCTGGTCACACAATTCCCGATACAAGCCGGGATGCTGTTGGCCTTCTTGACCACCTGGGCACACTGCTGGCTCATGTTCAGCTTGCTGTCAATCAACACCCCCAGGTCCTTTTCTGCCAGGCAGCTTTCCAGCCACTCTTCCCCAAGCCTGTAGCACTGCCTGGGGTTGTTATGACACAAGTGCAGGACCCAGCACTTGGCCTTGTTGAACCTCATACAACTGGCCTCAGCCCAACAATCCAGCTGGTCCAGATCCCTCTGTATGGCCTTCCTACCCTCCAGTAGATCAACACTCTTACCCAACTTGGTGTTGTCTGCAGTCTTACTGAGGGTGCACTCAATCCCCTCATGCAGATCACTGATACAGAGATTAAACAGAACTGGCCCAAATTCGGAACCCTGGGGAACACCACTCATGACTGGCTGCCAACTGGATTTGATTCCGTTCACCACAACTCTTTGGGCCCAGCCATCCAGCCACTTTTTTACCCATCTAAGATTACACCTATCCAAGCCCAGCATATATTAGTATATTCATTCAAAAGAACTAAAAAAGTCACTTGGTGACCCTTAGTAAAGAAATACAAATGGTTTTGGAAGAAAACATACTGTTTTATATCCTTACTAAGTAACGTACCGTTTACAGTGTATTGTTGGATGTTTTCTGCTTGGCTCTCCAATTAAGATCCAATATTCTACTTCTTGCTGCAAGACACGACCTCTGTTCAATAGAAGATACAATCCTAGTAAGATTTATTGTGCATACTAAAAAGAAAAAGAGAGATTAACATTCTATTGTTCTTTTTAGGATTTTCTAACATTTAAAATTGTCTCCTCAGCCAAACTAGAAAACAGCTCCTATGCTATAAATAGTGTTTGCAATTGCATACAGGGAAACATTTTGTTTCACAAGGCCTGGAAGCAAGATACAAGCTATTGCTTATTATTTGGGAAAAAAAGATCTTCATGAAAAACAGCGTTACTTGGATGAAAGGCAGTTTACTCTAAGATCCAAATATCAACATAACAATGGAAATAAGAGTCGTGGAAAGCCACACAAACGTGGAACAAACATCTTCCTCCCCATCCGTGATGTCCCACACAGTCACGAAAGAGTCCCTTCTGCTATTTTTAAGCTATACCTCAGCTGACCATGGTTACAGACAGCTATAACCTGCATGAAACAACTCCTAAGCATCCATTATCACATATGAAAAACAAAACCCTCAACCAATACTAGTTCAGGTTTGTGAGCAGCTTCCAAGAAATTCAAAGCCTGCAGTAACCTTGTCAGGGAAAATTTGTGACCACCATCAGGGCAGAGTGATGAGATACAGAGGATTGTTCTATGACTTCCTGTGTATAATTATCCTATGAAAAAGTACTTCAGTTTCAACTGTAACAAAAAATGAGATTTTTCTGCCTAGGGAATTAGACAGCATAAGGTCTTACTGCTTGCCATAATTTGTTTAGTTATAATTCCCTGTAAAATAACAATGTATGCCATCATTGTACAGATGGGAAACCAAGACACAGGATAGATTGACTTACCTAAAGTCACACTGGAAGTCTGTGGTTGAACTGGGAACTGAACCCAGGTCTCCCGAGTCCAAATCCAGCAACCTAAGATCATACAGGAAGTCTGTGGGTGACCTAAGAACTGACTCCTAAACTTAGCCTAGCAACCTATCTACCCATTTCTTTTGGAACTTACTATGTTTCTTAGATTAATTTTTTTTAAAAAAAGCTTGCCTTTGTAACTAGAATGCAAAAACAGGTAAACAAGAACTGCTGCAGAATTTATTGATAGTGCTTCTGGAACCTAAGCATATTTTTTCCCAGTAATTTATTAAAAGATATGAAGAGAACAGGGTGTTCTTCTGGTCTGGCCTCCAGCCTACAATAAGGCTATAAAAGCTCCTTGAACTCATTACTTCATGTTAGATTGTTAGAAGAGATTTGTTGTTTGGAAGAAAATCTGATACTGACTTAGAAATATAATCACTAGTGACTGAGAATCCATTTCAACCATGGGTAAAGTATTTAAATTGTTGCTCTTGCTCATTACTAAACAATATAAATTCAAACTAGATATAAGGCATGTTAAGTTTCCACACATTGGGCTGTATTATTTATCAAACTGCATTTTTGATCTAGTGAACTTTTTTTTTTTTCCCACTTTGCTCTTTCAGTGCAGATTTTTAGTAACTTATGAAGTAAGTAAGCGATGAACCTTTTGGTAAACTTAAGCAGCCTGATGTGTTGGACTTCTATTTGGGGCATATTTTCCACATCCTTATCACTCACCTGGCATATCAGTCAATGCAATCTTAAAACACCTTCTGTATTCTTTTGTTCATCTACTAAAAGCTTTCATTAACCCTATGGTCAGACTCACACTGGGAACAAATGAGATCCAGATGTTATGCTTTATTCCCTCCAAACAATTACCATTTTGAACTCTAAAATAGAGCTAGAATTCTCCATTGCTTAATGTGACTCTACATCTTCAACACAGCCAAAGGTAGACTGCTTGGAAAGAGAAGTGCAAGACTGAGGCTCACCTTACACCAGTGACCTACCCTTTTCATTGTTTAGCACTCCCTGCTATTGGTATCTGCTCATTTTGTCAGGGATTGTCTTCTTATGCTCAATGATAATAAAAACAAATACTGACCAACAGTTGAACCTTGAGAAGGTCCAACAGAAACCTCCAACACATATTGTGTTTGCAACTATTAATACTTTGAGAGAGGAAAAACAGTTTAATTTAATATGATTCTGTGAATGAGGTAAAACAAACTACTCTCAGCATATCATATAGCAGCAAGTTAAAGGCCTTACAAAAGCTAAGATACATTGCCTCAAGATTACAAAATTTTTCAAACCACAAAATTTTGTGGTTTTATTACAAGACTTTCCCTAAACTCAGTATGAATATCAATGCTATTATCTTCTTTAAAAACCTACATTAAATTGACACCTATATAAACTATTCCATTATTTTATCATGAGTAATGTCACCCTGACAAATCTGAAATTATTCAGGCAACGGTAGTTTTATTCTAAAACAACTGGCACATTAACTTTTCTCCTGATCCTTGAGAAGTGCTCCAGTATTCCAAACATACTGTGGTAGTCCAGAGGTTCTCTCTCCTCCAGCCTGCCGACAATTCTTGGTAACAAATTACTCAGATATGTTTACTTTTGTAAAGTCCTACACTCCAGTAGTTGCAGTTTATCATCATTAGTCAACACTGCAAAAAAGTATATAACTACCATCCTGCAATACCTACACATCCCCTGTTCTCACTGTACAAAAACATGGGTTTCTGAAAATGCAGATTTTCTCACATCCACGTCATAATGGATTAATATAACTGTAGGCCTTTTGCTTATAGTTTATGAAGAAAAACGCCAACAGACACAGACACACTTCTTTTGTTTCTCCCAAGCTCTCTGGAAACAGACTCCTGCCATAATTAGCTGGCTTTTCATTTTTTTTTTTCTTAAAAAATACCTGGGATTTCTCAGCCCATTTGGTTCTATTTGTCAGACTAGTTACCTTCACTTGTCCTTCAAGTAAATAACTACCCTCTCTATATATGGCTACAATGTCTTTAAACAATTCCTTCCAACCATTCACAGTTTTCTGTTTACATTCTTTCAATCTAGTCTGCTTAGTTGTGTTTAAGTCCTTTCAAATTACACAGTAGCGTTTTGCTAGTTCCGACATAAATGCTTTTACAACACACACTGAAATGGTATTTAGGGAGAAAAATGGTTATTAACTTCCAGTAAATTTTTCTGTATGTTTCCTTCACTAAAATAAGCATAAACACAGTATCTTACCTATAGGCTTTACTAGCTTTTACTGGGGTTGCTTCAAATCCAATTGGGCAAAAATAATGGTTTTGGCAATGGTAGATGTAGGCCATTGTTTCATCTTTCAGTCCACGTGTTAGCTTTGCAAGTGCCCCTGCAGCTACAAAGAAAGATGAGGTTACAGCCCAGAGTGCTTTGGATCCTGTTTGATAATATAAAATAGTTACACTGTTTTTTAAAATAAGAGGACATGACCTGACAGGCATGTACAAAATACAGTTTTGATTTCAAACTTCTTAGTATTTAATTTCCTGCCCGGTACAAGAAAATTAACATCTGCCACACAGTCTGTACTAGGGAAATGCAATATAAAGTGTGCATTGTATCTAGATCAAAGACTTATTAAAAGTTATTTGCTCTGGGGAAAAGAAAAAAAAAAAAAAAGGAAAAAAAAAAAGGCATCGCTTAAGCTAGGAAATACACACTGCAACACAAAGCAGTCCCACTGCCTCAAGTCAAATGTAGCACACATCAATGATACTGCTGAAACCTCTGAAAGCTTTCAAACTTATTGATATCGTGAGCTTCTTGGAGCTTCCCATCTCAGGAACACCTCCCACTTTTGGGCATACAGTATTTTGTAATGTGACTGCAGTGCTCAGTTTCAGGAAAAGACTAGAAAAGGCACTGAAACATAACAGAATTCTCAAATGGGATACCAAGAACAACAACAACAAAGATTTCCCCTTTAACAATCTCCCCCCAAAATTTTCAGCATTATTTTATCCTTTTAAAAACTCTCCAGTTAGAAGATAATGACCCAGACTATACCAAAGGCTAATAAACCATGTATCAAAGTATAATTTTTCTTTAGGTAACACACTTAAAAGTAGACATAAAAATGCAGCTTCATAAACTAATTTAGAATAATCACCTAACTTTTAGAGACAGCTGTTGAAGTCAAGCAGAATTGATGAGTTCACTAACTTCAAAAAATAAATTTTTAAAAGTACAAAACATTTATTAAAGATATTAATATTTTTCATGCTCTACATTCTAAGTTTTCATACAACATAGATTTCTAAAATGCTGAAATAAAAATGTGTTGTTCCTCCAATGTATTACAGCAGACACACCTTCCAGGACACCAACACAGAACTGGAAGTGCAGTGTCCTGTTAAGATACCTTAAAATTCTAGTTCTGTGATAGCAGAATTTACAGCACAGAATATATTTTATCAAAATAAAACTACAAATTTAAGTTTTAGCAAAATAAAAGAAAGAGTAAAACCAGAAAAATCAGGCAACTTGGCATTATCTCAAACTGGAAATACCACTTGATTAATTTGTCCAGTCAAATGCGACACATTGCAGGATTTTTCAGTTTATACACTGTAAGGTGAATGCTTTAGGATTAGCTACATACCAGTTTCTCCAGCTGTCTTGTTCTTCCCATGAGGTTTATACAGAACATACGAGCATCCCTTGATATGGAAGTGATCATTTATTTGTCTAAACCATCTGAAACAATAAGCTTAGAGATTGTAGTAACTCAAGAGTTATTAAATGCAATTCTCTCTCACTTTTCCCCTGCTTGACAGTTTAGGAAAAAAGTCTCAGTGTGCTACTAAGTACCTACCATATTGATATATAGATTGTAGAGGACCATCATACAAACAAAACTTAACATATCCTAGAGAGACAAATAAATACACAAAGGCTTTTTCTTCACCTTGCTTTTTCAGACCAAACATATATCCATAATAACCAAAGGACTGGATGTGAAAAGGTCCTATTGTGCTCCATCCAGTCACTTCTAATTTTCAGTTACTCAGCTTTTCAAAATACACTGAAATTCTGAAATGCCAAGCTTCAACCACAATTTGTAAGCTACACCAAGGGAATCTTCTAAGACACCAGAAGGCAGGACCCTTCAAGTGAGACTTTCTGCAAATCATGTTGGGCTTCTATCACATGAGCTTCACAATGCCAAGGCATTTACAGGAGTCCCATACTGCAGCACCTCACAGCAGCAGGGAGTGAGGACAGGTCTGCAAAGAAGACTTTTCCTCAAATATTCACTTTTCCACATTAGAAGATTCACATTCACTTCTCTGAAGATGATACCTCAATCACAAAGCTACATTGGGTGATGGTGTTGGCTCTCAGCCCTCCTGTTTTCCAGTCTGCCAAGTACTTAAAAATAATTTAACGAGGCAGAAACAAACAAACACACACACAAAAAGAACACCACCTATTAAGGGTAACTTTTCTGCAGCACTTAATGCACTCAAAGGGAAAAAAGAAGAAGAATTCAAAGTTTAACTTTTATCTGCACAGACTATTGACATAATGAGAGAGAACATCTTATCAGTTTAGTCTGTAAGGGGTGCTATACACTGACATACTCCTAAAGAGATACAAAATCTGGATCCAAGTCTCCTAAGGCAGAGAAGGAAGTTTTTGTAACACTCTGCAATGATCTAGCCAGTATGCTACCATGGAAGTGCTGCCACATTTTCAAATCCAGCACCTATGTTCTGCGCCAAACCTTACATATTGCCTTCAAAAATACTAAATATATCAAATGCAAATCATGAAACAGGCAAGAACACTGCAAAATTTTGGAATCTCACAGAAGGCAATACACCAAAGCCCTGTCTTCAGCACTCAAGTACAATATGCTCCTGGCCCCATTTAATCCTAAAATTCTTTATGAGTTTAATAAAACAGGAAAATAAGGACAAAGATTTTAGACCAAACTCATCAAGATCAGGAAAAAGCAGAGCAGAAGTGAAACAGAATTTGAAAGTCCAAGTCTTCTGTGACTCCAGCCCCATATCTTCTTGTTTCCCCCCCCACTTCTTCCTGAACAGCTCCATAGCAGCAAAGGTGCAGCACTCACTATGTCATTTTTAATTCTTAAATTAAGTTTTACATAAAGCTACCAGTATATCAATCACCTTTTCAGGCTGTTTCAGTGACATTAACAAACATTCAATGTGCATTTTCAAAAACAGGAAAATGAGGGTGAAGAAAAAATTTCCTAACCACAAGAGTGGATTCATTAGACTATTACACAGCTATTACACAAACTGAACCAAAAATCCAACAGAATTTCATGTTCACCTGACCTGTGTAGCAACACTGCACTATACAAAACAGCTAGCACAAAAAACTCTTTGAAAGGTTTCTTTGGACACTGTCAGAATATCCAGGTATGCTTCATTATTCTAAAGCTTAAGAGGACTAACTCATGTCAGACACTTTTTTTTTTTTTTTAATAAATGAACTGTTACTATAAAGGTTCTGTCTCTTAGCTTTATGTTATTTTTGCATACATTAACAATCAAGCTACATCAAAAGCACCAGACATACCTCATTAAAGTTGTATTTCCAGTGAAGGGACCAAACCTAATCTCCTCAAATGGGGGCTGAAAACCCAGTATATGCAAAGCTTCTTCTTGAGTAATAGGTGGTAAACTAAAACAAAAACAAACAAAACAAAAAAAAAAAAAGAAGTTGTTTTATGAAGTGATTAACAATATATTTTGGACTCTCTAGAGGCAAAGTGGTCTGTGTGTGACTTACCTTCCGGCTCCCAGTGTACTATATAAGAAGTTCCAGCAAGACACTAAGGATGAAATTCCACAGGAAGTCTTGTATTGAGGTCGGCTAACACAATACCTAAACCAAACAAGAACCCAAACACATTAGAAAGAATTATTGATTTAATAAGAGGAGCAACCTGAACTACTTTTCTGTGTGTCATGCCACTGAAGTGTCATGTTATATTAAATGTTTTTACTTTGCTGGTATTAAAAAAAAAGAAAGAAAGAATAGTACATTCTTAACAACCACAATAAAAAAAAAAGCAAATATGTTAACAATTTCTTTAAGTTTGTCAGATACCACCGCTCTATTTCATATAAATCAGTCAAATTTCTAACAGCCCCATGGGAGTTCTGTACAAAAGATCCTGTAGGAAAAAAATGGTTCTGTACTAACACAACGTACAGTTTGATCCACTCTCTTCTAACACATGAACTTGTAGTAAGTTGCATCTCTATCAGTATACTAATGAATGTCATTCCAGGTTGCAGATTCTCTAAGCTAACTAACTTTCTGATGTCACCAGACCGATTCATTAAACTAAGTTAATTTAGTGAACTATATTCATTTGATATATTTTGTATAGAACTGACAGATTCTGATCAAGTATTTCCTTGTCAAAAGAAAAATTAGGAGTAACACATATCAGTACCATGTTTAAGGTTACTTTTTGCTTGACCATGCTAATGAACTTGGGGTTTTTTAGCAATGAATCCCCATTACTAAAAGAAAAAAAAATGTTTAGAAAGAAAAATGTTTTACCATTTAAAAAAATGGGAGGAAATCTCTCATTCTTCTCGTAGAAAGTATGAGATTTAGTTTACGTGTTTAACATATCCCCATTTCTAATTGAAAGAAAAGCATTAAGACATTACTAAGAAGTTTGAAATCAGATAACCAGCAAGAGTGATTACGAACAAAATGCATGGTGATAATCTTAAATAAAATTCATAAATAGTACCATCTCCGAAGGTCCAACACTTTCCTCTCCTTCACATCTTCAAGAGCAGAACGCTGAGAACACTCTCTGTATTGTTTGCTTTTTTTGTCTAGGGATTTTTTCTTTGTCACTTGCTTCTTCATGTTGCCTGCAAAACAGATTTCAGAAACAAATGAATACCTAGTTTACCTTTTGTATCTATCTTCTTAAATATTTTTACTTACAGCACGAACCTCAATAGAGACACTGGTTGCGTCAGTATGTCCAAACTTGGACTAAACATTAATTGAATGAAAAATTTCAGATGCATAGTCAAGATTGTCAACAGGTTTGTAAGGCTGCCATTAGCTCTGTAAACAACATATTGTTTTTCTTAATAGAATTAATGGTGACCTGCCCAACTGTTCAGATAGAGCAGTAAATCTCATTATTCTAATGCGTTAAATCATCCATCCCAAAAATAGACTCTCAGGCCTCATGGACTTCCCATCTCCTAACATTAAATGCACAAGGAAATATAATGAAGCACTTGTTTTTCACAGCCAAGTCCTGTTACCAGATGCACTTCCTGATGAAAACTTAAATGCAAATCCAGTGAGAATAATATACTCGCGAGGTCTTTTCCTTTTTGTAAGCCACTGAGATGGTGGAAAATTAAAAGAGTTGGGCCACATGCTAAAGCAGGAATATTTCTGTTCCATTTTAAAGACATCATATCCAAATGAAATATACCACATATATTTTAGCAAAATTTATCATCCTGTAAAATATTATTATTTATTTCTTACTTTTAAAGACACTACATGTACACATCAAAAGGCAATGGCAATTTACTAACCGTATTTAAGTTCTGCTAAACTGGTTTCAGGCTAGTACACAAAACAGGAACTTGACTAGCTAGGCAACCCATTAAGGAAAACAGCTACAGTCAGCTGAAAGAAAAAAAAAAAAAAAACAAAAAAAAAAAAACACACCAAAAAAGCCCACCACACAAAA
This sequence comes from Streptopelia decaocto, assembly GCF_964273445.1. Taxonomy (NCBI): domain Eukaryota; kingdom Metazoa; phylum Chordata; class Aves; order Columbiformes; family Columbidae; genus Streptopelia; species Streptopelia decaocto. Next base: position 154,788,286 of record NC_138663.1, read on the forward strand.
CACAAATGCATATGAAAGTGCCTGATGCACTGTTGCAATTTGTGACCAGGCGGAGAAAAAAACATAGGAAACAGCAAAGAAGCCAGTTTTGAAGAAATGGGCTCCCTAGCACTGTATACATATATCAAATCAAAATACATACGTTTTCACTACAGAAAACAACTGCTTTCCTAAATAACTATAATTATTTCATTTACATGTCATAAGTAAACCATGTTTTTAATTTCAAAATACATCTCAGAAGTACTTGAAACATCTGTGCAAGTGACAAGCCTGTACTTGACATGTGATAGTAATCACTGCACAACGTGCCACACTCTATGAAAGAAAAAACACCCCAAAAACCCAAGGAAAAAAAAGGAAAACAAACCCAAACCAAAAGCCACCACAAGCAATACCCCAAAAAAAACCCCATAGACAGTTAAGCAAAGGCCAGCCTTGGTTTAGAGCCACTTTCCCAGAAGCTACACTTGGCTTATACTCCTCCTACCTCACCCTCTCCTTTCCTGACAAGCAAAATGTTTGAAATGACATACAGGCTCTTCTATAGCAATTCCTCAAGAGATACCTGTGCTGACCAGCCCCCTCCACAATGAACCTGTAAACACAACGCCTTTTTGTATCACAACATAAAATCTTCACCACCTCACCTGCTTTGTTCTTCAGATTTGTGGTCACGCCATTGAACTCTGATTTGTCGATTTCCCACGCCAAGGGAAGCTTCCCAAGATCGCCAGGCAAGCTTTCCAAGTCAGCATCTTCCCTGTAGATTATTTCTGAAGCACCGGTTTGAATGCCGAGTAAGCCAGGTGTGTTATTTCCAGCATTTAAGGCAGCACTGCCTGACAGACAGGCACTAACTGAAGCACTTGGGCTTTTACAAATAGATGGTACTCTGTTTAAAAAAGCATAGTCTGAGCAGATGGTATAAAATTTCTCTCGTGTATGAGTCACAGGACATCCCCATGGATAATGACCATCTCCCCTGGACACCAAGGATGCAGTGGAGGCGTCTGACGTGCAGTATGGCTTCAAGGGATCATGAAGAGAAGCTTCTGGGGATGCTTTCCCAGGTTTGTTTTCAGTGTTCCCATTATTTCCAGAACCATTCTCCTTTTCATCTTCTGAAATGGTAGGCATTGAATGATACTGAAAAGAGTATGGTACAGCTAAGAATATTTTTTTTCTTTATGTTTTAATTACAACAGAGTTTGCATCATTGCCTCCATTGCCTCTGCAAGCTATTGATAATGTACCTGAAAGAAAATGACAAGTTAATACAAGTGTCTCAATCAATATAAAATATACACAAAGCTTATCTATGAACTCGTATACAATAAAAGCTGAAATATTTTTACAGATACATCACAACACACACCATGTCTTTATAGAATTCTAGACGTGCTTAAGAGGTGTGAGGTGCCCACAGCATACACCATAGTGATACCACATAGTGGTAGCAACAGTGAACACAACATGAGTGATTACACTTGTGAAGCAATACAGGAGTAAAAAGAAAAACAAAACTAAATCAGAAACTTTCCTACATTTACATAGCTGTGGTTGACTACTTTTATTTCCTTATAGCCACAACACTTTGCATATGTGGAGCACAAACTAATCCATGCAAATTAATAAATCAGAGAGACAGCAACCTAAAATCACTTCATTCTGAAGAATCCTGCATGTTTGCTGAAAGTGAAGTTCAAGCTTACAGAAAATTACAGTAACTATTACCTCTGTTGACTGTAAACTGACACTACTACCCTCAATCTGTTCCACTCCTGTCCTCATATGGCTGTTAAGCGTTCCCTTTTATTTTTATGCGCCTCCAATTCTACAAGATGTGAGAAAGCAAAGCATCAGATTTTGTTTATAGTTGCTAAGAATTACCAAAAACAAACTTTAAAGGCTGGCTTGCTTTCAGTGATATTTAAAAAAAAAAAAAAAAAAGCAAATTGACAGTACTCATTATCCATCATCTCAGCAGCTTGCACGTCTGCGGTGTGAAGACACACACAGCAGATGGGAAACCTGGCACGCCGGAGGCATGAGTTTCACTGAGGAGCAGAATCCTGCGACACCGACTTCTGGTCACGGAACACGAACCAACGGCGCGTGTCTCTGCCAGAGCGCGTCTTGCGACCAAACACAAGCAGGACTCTACTTGAAAGGTTACAAGGCAATACCAAAACACACGCACGTACTCCGCAGCTGCTGGCAATGAACACAGCCAGCCCAACAGCGCCCAGCCCCGGCACAACCTGCTCTCCTCATCTCCGTGGAGATTCACCCACCAGGGAACCCGCGCAGCTGCCCGCGGGGTGCGGGACACCCGGGCGCAGCACCGGGGAGGAGCGGGAGGGTTGAGGCGCCGCCAATCGAGACCTCGGCGCGGCTCCGTGGGCCCGCCCCCCGCGCCGCCGACAGAGTGAACAGCCTCGGGTTGCAGGAAAGGCCCGCGGCTCGGCGGGAGGGCGGACCTGTTCTCTCTCAAAGCGCCTGCGAAGGCCGGCGGTGCGGGACCACCCGGCAGTGGGGGCAGAGGGAAATGGCGGCGGCTCGGCCCGCGCTCCCGGCCCGTTACCTGCGCGGCGCCGCCTGCGTCGCCTCCCGCGGCCGCGGCGGAGCAGGGACGCCAGCGCGCCGGAAGCAGACACGGCGCGCGGGGGGAGGGTGCCGCGCCGTGGGCTCACCTGCGCCCCCACCGCCCCCCGCTTCCTCAGCGCCGCCGGCCAGCACCAACTCTCGCGGCCGGCAGGGGGGGAGGCGCGGGGCGGCCTGGCGGCGGCGACCGTGCTCCCGCTGTGGCCTCTCACGGTGTGTGAGAGCAGCCGCCTGCGCGTCTGCCGGCAATGCAAGCGACTACACCTTGGCGCTGTGAGAGACGCATATTTAACCTTGTGTCGTACCCCCCCCCGTCTTCGCCCTCATGGTCTCCTCCGCCTCTGGTCCACAGGCGGGAGGGAGGAAGGATCTCGGGGATGGCGGTGGGGGTCGGCCCGCGGGGGCAGCCGTGCGTACCCCGGCTGGCAGCTGCGCTCCCCCCGGACTGACTGGGGTTGGGAAGCGCTCTCGCCTGCCCGCCGAGGTGAGGCTCCGGGTGCTGCACGGGGATTCGGGAAAGGAGGGAGGTAGATGAGAGAGCGAGGGGAGGCACTGCCTGAGGGGGAGGAGCGGGACGCGCAGCGTTACCTGATGGGGACAGGGAGCTCCAGGTGCAGAACGTGAAGGTGCGATGACTAATGGGTACGTGACCGCAGAAAATCCTGATATAAGTTACCCATCGCCGGCGGCCATCCCTGGCAGTGAAGCTGCCCAGCTCCGGAACAGGCGACAGCTGAGACTGCGGCCCCGGCAGCCGCGGGGTCACCCCGCGCCCTCACCGCAGCCTTCTGGAATGCGGGCGCTCCCGCGTACCGGGGCCCGCGGTCGGTGCTTCCCTGCCGTCGGGCTGCGGGTGCTGGTGCCGGAGCTCTGCCGCACGGCCCAGCGCAGGACCCAAGACAGGTGGGGAGGTCAGAGGCCGCCCTTCTCTGGTGCCCTGAGACTCCCGGCCCTGCTACCCCGAGCTCCGTTAGGTTAAATAGGCTCGGTTTGGCTCACGGCAAGTCTTGGCTCAGTTTTGGTATCACCCCCTGACGCGGTCAAATCTTCCCATTCAAGGTGGGGAAGATGTAGGAGCATAAATGTGAGTGTTGGATTCCTCCTGGGGACCAGGGGACAGATGTCCAGACCTTTTATTTGCACCAGGTTTCTCTTGGTTTCCCTGATGGTAGTGAGAACACATGTAACAAAAACGCTTATGGAAAACTGTATAAAGGAACAAAAGATTATTTCAGGTAACAGTGTGTGGAACTGCTGCCAATGTTTCCCATCTCATCTGCACTGCAGTCATCATATTTTCAACATGAACAAACACAGTGACACTGGAGACATAAGCAGAGCATTTTCAGTACTGCCATAAGTATTTAAAAATTATTTATTTTTAAATATTCAGATTTGTAATATTAAATTATTGTTTTTAATAACGAAGTAGTTATAAAAATTTAAATTAAAACTAAAGCAGAGAAAGATCAAAAAGTTATATGGTGTCCTTCTGGCAGAAGATTAGATGCTAGTGATTACAGCATGATGCCCTCAGCCCACAGAGCCCCTGCTCCCAGCAGTAGTTTCTGTGAGAGGTGCTGCAAGTAATGGAAAAAGTAATAAAATCCTTCCTCAGATATTAAGACTTATTTGATAGTTTTCAGTAGTTAGGCAGAGGACAGTCCTCTCACACTTGTTGGCACAGCCAAGTTTGCCATCCCCCCTGGACACAAGTAAGACCAGACCTAGATCAGATTCAGAATTGGTTGTGGCTTCATCCTGAGGCAACCTGCCTCTCGTCATGCAGAGAGTCCCTCATGCCTTTGCCAGCTGGAAGCCTGTTGAGCCTTCGTCGGCCAACAGCCTTTGAAGTAATCAAACAATTCTGCCTCCAAAGCATTTTTCTCTGAGCCAAATTATAGACATTAGGATAGCAGCAACGCTTGCTTTGCCAACCAGGACTAAAATTAGGTTGTATGATTTATTACAACTTGTTTGGGTGCTGACAAATAGTGCCAGATCTCCACATGGATTCCCCGAGCTGCACTTATGTGAGGGAGAAAAGCTGGAGGAGAGAATGGCAGGGGGGTATAAGTGTGTCACCTTTACCGTCATCTCTGCTGTGCCTTTTTTTAACGTGATGATGCTGCCCTGCTAGGAAGAGGAATGATGTTCTGCGAATTCTGTAGGTGTAAAATTTATTTTTAAATAAAAGCATCTTTAAAGTTATTTTCTACTAAAAGAGACTGCCTTGTATCATGCAGCAAAATGTAAGCTGATGAGTGCATTTCAACCTGTGAAACACATCAAGAGAGTTAAGATGGGGAAGGGAGAGGAGCTCAGGGGCCATGGACATAAATTAGGGCCTGCATGAATTTTTAGACTGGAAATTGCAAGTCTTCTAACAGCTGAATGTCCTGAAAAGTCATGTAAAAGGGAACAGCAGGAGAGAAGAAAATGTGCCTTTAGAAGCTGGAGCTTGATAACTTTTTAAGGCGTTTTGTAATGAAGTTGGTGGCTGGAAAAGACTATGTTCATTAGCCCTGGGACACCTCCCTGGGGAGCCTGTTCCAGTGCTCCACCACCCTCTGGGGAAAGAACCTTCTCCTAATGTCCAACCTAAACCTCCCCTGCCACATCTTCCTGCCGTTCCCTTGGGTTCTGTCATTGGTCACTAAAGAGAAGAATTTGGTGCCTGTCCCCCCACCTCCCCTTGTGAGGAAGCTGTATAGTGTGATTAGGTCTCCTCTTAGTCTCCTGCAGGCTGAACAAACCAAATTACTTTAGCCACTCCTCATAAAGCTTCCCCTCCAAAACTTTCACCAACTTCATGGCCTCTCTTCTGGACACTGTCCAGTAGCTTTATATCTTTTTTATCCTGTGGTGCCCGGAACTGCACACAGTGCTCCAGGTGAGGCCGCACCAGTGCAAAGTGGGACAATCGCCTCCCTTGCCCGGCTGGCCATGCTGTGCTTGATGCACCCCAGGAGACTGGTGGCCCTCTTGGCTGCCAGGGCACACTGCTGACTCATGGCAGCACTCGAGTTCATGACATGGAGAAAACAGTGACACTGATATATCTGGATGCCCAAGTCAGAGACATGGGCGGAGGCAGCTTTCCCCAGTCTGATACTGAAAAGTCAGCAAAAAGACTCTATAATGCTGTTTTGAAAGCATTAAAAAGCAGGCACTTTCATTGCATCTTGCCAGACACTCGGAGGATTACTCCTCTAATCGAGCGTGCGCGTGATTCACACTTCTTGGTATTTATTACATACACCTATTGCATATTCATTAGTTTCTACTGCTTAGTTAATGCATTACACATAACATTAAACATAAATTATTTCCATAACCCTGCCCTTTGCTGGCAGTCCATCTTTGGTGTTCCGGAGTCTTCATCAGGGGTCTCTGGTGGTGCCTTGTTGTCTTCATGGCCTGGTGACACCCCCAGAGTCAGCTTCTTGACCTGATTTCTTGAGTACACGTGTTGTCATTTTGTGCTGCTACTCAGCAAAAGCCATGTAACTCTTTCTTCATTTAGTGGAACATTACACTTCCCAGCTTGCAAACCGAGGACATCCCGCTTTGCCTCACGTCCGGTCTCTATAGAGCTATTGTTTCTCTGTTAGGTTTCTGTTACATTATGCCTAGTCTTGCTACATTAAGCTTAGTCTTGCTACATTATGCCTGGGGGTTTCTGAAAGATTTCTGTTCCTCTTACCAAGTCCCCTTCCTTTGAGGTGATCCCGGCGGTAGGTCCCAGCGGAGTCCCTGGAGCGGGCGGGCCGCTCCGGGACTGAGGCAGCTCCGGGCTGACCCGGCGTGGGCCGTTAACCGCCGCCAACCGCTTCCAACCGCCTCTCAGCCGGACTACGGCTCCCGGCAGCGCCGCTCGGCGCGGGAAGTGCGGGGCCGCCCGCCCCGCTCCCGCGGAAGCAGGGGAGCGCTCCGCCCCGCTCCCCTCCGCTCGGGCGCCGCGGGGATGGTACCGTGAGGAGCCGAGCAGGCACCCGGGTTCAGAGCCAGGGCGGCAGAGGCCCCGCGATCCTCCCCGCCCAGGCCCCCACCCCATGCAGCCGCGCCGAGGGCGGGACTCCCCGGTGCCGCGGTGAGGGCAGGAGGAAGGTCCCGGCTGCGCCCCTTCCCGCGCCCCGGCGGTGTTTCTCCGTCGGGGGAAGCGCTGTCAATGCGTGGGCTGTGGCCGCTCTGCCTCGCCCTAGGAGCCGTTGCGGCGGGCGGGGGCGGCCGGCCGAGCCCCGAGCGCAGCGCGGTATGGGGGCCCGGGCTGCGGGCCGAGGCTGCGCTCCCCGCTCGCTACTTTTACGTGCAGGCCGTGGATGCCGCAGGGCAGAGGTAAGCGCGGCGGCGGCTGCTTTTCACGGAGACTTCGGTTGCGGACAGAAAAAAAAATCCGAGAGATCGGTTAAAAAGTCACGTTCCCACCCCCGTCCCGTTTGTGAGGCTGAAGGGATTGGGCGGGGAGCGGCAGAGCTTTTTACGCGCCCTTCCCCGGGCACCACCACCCCCTCCACGTTGGGCAGCCGCTTAAATATTTGCGGGCCCTGGGTCCAAATCGTACTTACTGGATTTTTCGTGAGGGAGCAAAGCGTCCTGCTCCCCGCCCGGAACGGCAGCGGTGCCAGCGCGGCTGCACGGCCCGGCCTCGGCAGGGCTGAGCTTCCCTGCCCGTGCCCCCGACATCTCCGCTGTGTAGGCAGAAATTCACATGGGATTTTCTTCCAGAAAAGAAAACTACTGGTGCTGAAGGCTCCCCCCCCCCCGTGAATTTTTCTCTTTATCACTTTAAAAGTGCTAATTAATCTTTTTAGGAGTATCATATAACTGCTCAAGGGGCTGGGATGAGGAAAGAAACTATGATGAAAAAGTTTAACAGAAAAACACATGTATTGGTCCAATCAATAACTGGAGACGGAGACTGAGAGAAGACCTCATGGCGGCTACAGTTTCCTCACAAGGGGAGGGGAACAGGCAGGCGCCAAACTCTTTCTCTTTAGTGACCACTGACAGAACCAGAGGGAATGGCAGAAGATGTGCCAGGGGATGTTTGGGTTGGACATCAGGAAAAGGTTCTTCCCCCAGAGGGTGGTGGAGCACTGGAACAGGCTCCCCAGGGAGATGTCACGGCCCCAAGCCTGACAGTGTTCAAGAAGAGACTGGACAAGGCCCTCAGACACATGGTGTGAACTGTGGGGTTGTCCTGTGCAGGGACAGGAGTTGGACTCGATGATCCTTGTGGGTCCCTTCCAACTAAGGACATTCTATGAACAATTTATGATTTATTCTGCTTTGTCAACACCTTTGCAATAATACATTTATTATATACCTGCTCAGGTGTCCTGCTTGGTTCCACGGTTGGGAACATCAGTATTTCTCCTAAACACATAGGCACAAGATCGGTAGAATCGTTTAGGAAGTACTCTGTAGGCCATTAGATAAATTTCATATGAACAAAATAAGTAAGCTTTCAGAGGATGCTCATGGCTTTCCATTTCTACAGGAAAGAAACCTTGACTGTACAAGCTAGGTAGGAGAGTGCTCCATCCACATTGTCCAGATTAGATGCACCATGGGACACACAAGTCTGGAAGCTGCCAATTCAGTTTATCTTGGGCAGTAACTATTTCCTGCGTTTAGTTGAACTGGCAGCTCTCTAGTATGTCTGGCCAAGTTTCAGGAGAGGTGATGAGACTGCTGGGCTGTAATCTGTCAGTCCAGCCACTCCCACCAACTCTCTCTTTATCCCAAGCTTTCCCTACATATTCGGGACCATGTTTAAAGAGTTGGATGAAAATTGGCAGATGCAGCATTTTGATTGTGCTAACTTTGTTAATACCTCTATGATATGTGATAACTTCATTATTTTTCAAATAATTTTATGGTTTTATGGAGGTTTTTCTGTGACTGATGTATGATGAATTTTACCAAAATGTCATACATACACATTGAATGACATGATCCCACTATAATGTGTTTTCCCTACCAAAACACTCACATTTGCAATATCTTCCCCGCCCCGCCCCCCCCTCCCCCCCTTATGAGCTACCATAATAATTTAGAAGTTTAACTTTGTTCTTCACTTCCTTAAATAATACCTGGAAAATAAAGTAAGCTGGAAATATTTTGCACCTGTATGTAAAATAACAGACTTATTAAGCTGCTAAAGTGAAGCTTATTCTGCTATATTTTTAGAGAATCATAGAATGGTTTGAGTTGGAAGAGACTTTTAAAGATCATCTAGTCTGATTCCCCTGCCATGGACAGGGACATCTTTCCCTAGATCAGGTTGCTCAAAGCCCCATCCAGCCTGGCCTTCAACACTTCCAGGAATGTGGCATCCACAACTTCTCTGGGCAACCTGTTCCCGTGCCTCACCACCCTCATGGTGAAGAATTTCATCCTTATATCCAATCTAAATCTACCCTTTTTCAGTTTAAAACCATTGCCCCTGGTCCTGTTGCTATGGGACAGGACACCAAGATACATCCACCAAGATTTATATATCTGCATGTTCTCTACCTTCCCATCATTTTACGCTTGAGCTACTCGCAATTAAAAACTATGCTGAATTTCTAAAGGTGCTCTGTTCCCATGTAATCAAAGACTGTATTTCCAACACTGTTCAACATATAGGGCACCAAGTAATTTTGAAGCTGTGTTAATGAGTATCTGAATGGAACTTTCTTGATACATTCTGCTTCTAACAGAGATGTTTTAGGTAGCCTAACAAAATTCCCTTTGGAAAAATCATGCCTTGCTTGTGAACATTAGGATGTGCTCATAAAGCCCTAGCGTGGCTCAGTAAGGTCACTGGAAGTCTGTCAGTGATCAAACTAAGAAAGCTGCTGTGTGTTTCCTTTTTTATTAAGCTCCCATTTATTCTCTGGGTAGGTTCACTTCAACGCCGGGTGAAAATGCGTTCCAGGTGAAGATCACGGCTCCTGATGAACAGTTCACTCGGATTGGTGTGCAAGTGTTAGACAGGAAAGATGGTTCCTTCCTTGTGAGATACAGGATGTATGCAAGCTACAAAACCCTGAAAATAGAAGTCAAAACTGGAGATAAACATGTTGCAAAGTCTCCATATATTTTAAAAGGTAAGAAGCAGCACTACACATAGAATTTCTATTGTGTTTTTTTCTCACAAACTGTATTCCCAAATGTCTTCTAGGATAAACATAGGTTTTTGCAGGACCTCAGTATTTCTCCAGACTATCAAATCCTATTGGAATTATGGATTCATTATGTGTCCTGCATGTACTATTCAAAATAGTAAAAAGAAACAAATGCTGTTGAAGCTGTTGCCTAGCAAATACATGTAGAGGGCTCACATGGAAGCTGATGTAGCTTGGCATGACACCATTGGAGTAAAAAAAAAGTTCAAATATGTCCTTTTAGAGTTGGTGAAGGTTTGGCCCTAAGCAATGAATGCTCAGTTCCTGACCCGATTTTGTGATCTCAATGGCTCAATACTGTGACCTACTAAAAATAAAACAATTGTGTTCCTGATAGGACCTATTTACCATGAAAACTGTGACTGCCCTCAGGAGGAGAGCAGTGTATGGCTGGAAGAGATGAACTGCCCTCAAATCATTCCACAGATTCAAAGAGACCTAGCCAATTTTCCCATTGTTGATCCAGATAAGATTGCAAAAGAAATTCCACAGAGGTTTGGACAGAGACAGAGTTTGTGTCATTACACCATCAAAGATAATGAGGTACGGAATGGGTTGATCTGAAGTCCATACAGGGATCTGGTGGCATGTCATACTACTAGGCTGCTTGGCTCTTCCCAGTTGATAGGCTTCTTGTCTCTTCTTTAGGAAACTTCATTTGCTTGCTTCTCTATCCTTGAATACTTTGCAGTTTGCATGTAAGCTCAGTAATATCTGTCCTACTTTGTAAAGTGCTTTTTGTTCACCTTACAACTGAAGCAACTGTAGCACAGTGAAGGCAAATTACTTTCCAAGCAATCAATGTGAGTACTGGGCACAGACCTAAGTCTTCTAAACGCTAATTCAGTTTCCCGTTCTGTGAGTAATATTGCTGTGGAGTGTCCCGATCATCTAATTGGACATGCATCAATAAATTCTGTTGTGCATAATTCTGAGGTAAAGAAATACCACTTTTGGCTCCACTGAGGACCAGAGCTACAATTCTTTTTAACAAAACTCAACTGACTTCCGTAGAATTTCATATGGAAACAAGAACAATGGAACACAACGGAAACAGGCAATCAATTTTTGTTTCCGTGAGACAGACCTAAAATGTCTGCAAATGCAAGCAAAGCTTGTCTTTATTCTTTGTCATTTTTCTGTGATGAGTTAGAGAGGTGAGATTTCTAAAGCTTCTCAGCTGATTCATGAATCTATATAGCCATACAATCTGACTAGCTACTTACCAAGTGATTAAAAGAGCTCTAAATTGTGCTGGCTGTTCTTTGAAATTAAAACATCAGACCAGTAAAACTTTGTTTATTTTCAGGTTTATATCAAGACATATGGGGAACATGTTGGCTTTAGAATTTTCATGGATGCCATACTGCTTTCTTTGACAAGAAAAGTGAGTACATTTGTACAGTTGTTTATTCTATATGTCCTCATTTATAGAAGACTGAGATTAACAAATACACTTCAGCATATTCATAGGATATTTCTGTTAAAATACTTTCTTGTTCTTTGATTGATGATGGAAAAGTCAGATGGATTTGCTATGTTTGAAGTTGGCATATTCTAGAATGCTAGTGTGTGGAGTATCACAAATGCGAATTAAATACCAGGCTTTTATAGTTCGATAGATTTGGTCAAAGTGTTTTGTGTTTTTGTTTTGGTTTGTTTTGTTTTCTGTAGACTGAGTAAATCATCCTGTAGCATCTAATAGAAAATTCTGTCTCTGCTAGTGCATCTTACAAGGTGACTGAAAATAACAGGGAATTTATATCATTCTGCATTGAATTCTGTAAGTTGAAAACAAGGCAGGAAGGGTTCAGAAAGAGCACCAAAAGCCCAACATGCAACATGTGGGGAAACTCCCTTGATGTACAAGCAAAAAGCACCACACAGACTCTTCCTTAAGAAAACCTTGGAAAAAAAACTGACGTTATGTACATAGTGACCGAAGGACTGAAGTTTCAGCATGCAAATATGTGACATTGTCTAAAGCGAGTAGTAAGAGAAAGATGAAGATATCTGAGTTAATATGTGGTTTTGACTGTAAAATGGTAAAGCACTTGTCTTTAAAATGGAGAGAAAGAAGACAGAAGAGCTACTGAGAAATGGAGTTGTTGACCCCCCAAAAATTCCTTAAAAATCTAATAAAAATTAAACAGCTGAAAGATAAGGTAATTGGTGTGAAAAAACATTCATTTAACATAAAAAAAATCAAGCCATACTTATGTAATTTCTTCCTATAACAAGATAATAAGTTTCCTTTATGGATCTCAAGTATATTAATTTTAGTTAGCTTTTTTCAGGGTCTCACAAGTTTCTCACAAACAAGATAGGCAAACTTCGCCTAGAAGAAGCTACTGTAACCTGCTTGGAAAACCTTACTTAAATAATAGTTGCCGATGTTTCCAGAAAAGTAAATTGTGTTACAAATGCATTCTTCAGAGAACTGTCCTAGGTTCAGTCCCCACTGAATAACTTAGTTATATTTTGACTGAATGATGGACTAGAATGACGGATTATTGAATTTTTAGATAACAAAAATGAAAGAACCTGCAAGCACTTTATGGTACAGCATAATAAATAAAAAAATTCTTAGCAAGTGAGATAAATTGTATGGAAAAATGGATAAAATAAGTGACAAGGGCAGGATAGTATGCAAAGGCTGGATGTCATGTAGTTATGGCACCTATTTAAAATAGGGAGTGTGTGATTATTTTTTGCAGGAAAGTGTGGAGGTTGCAGCATCACAAGTTTCACATGAGTCAACAGTGGTGTGCTGTTGCAAAAAGCTAAACACACACATTAACAGAACAAACACATGAAAGAAATGTAAAGTAACCTTTCCACTATTCTCAGGATTAGGAAAGCATCAGTTGTGCTTCTGTGTCTGCCTTTGGCTGTCAGACTTCAAGACTGTTCAGTTACTGACGCTGCATAGGGAAGTGGTGAGAATGACTGACCATAAAAATGACGATTCGTTTAAGTGGGGATTGTTTCACCTGGCAGTGTCTAAGGGAGACATGAACGTAGCCTTTCATTGTCTAAAAGGTTGCTCTGTGGAAGATGGAAGTAAGGTGTTCGTGATGTCAGTAGTATTGGACAAGAAATAATGGGATTAAATTGCATCAAAGGTATTTCGGATAAATGTTGGAAAAGATTTGCTAACTTCAAAGACAGAAACTGTTTACAGATCTAGAAAACACAATTTGTTTCATCTCCATTAAATACTGTAGGAATTTCTATTAAGACAGTGTCACTGAAAGACAATATATCTATTGGGCTGGAGAAGAAGACTTAACCTGTTGAATGATTCTGCCATTGAGGATGTAGTTCATATATAATTTGTATCGTTCATATGTCCATTATAACCATTAGATGGCACTGTACTAATAAACTGGTAACTGGTACAATACCGAACGTCAGACTGTGTTGATATCAAAACTGACCCTACCGGACCACCAAAGTGACATCAATAATTGGTGGCCAGTAACCATCAGATCAACCATTTTGAGGTTGTTCTCAATTTTAACAGCAAGATTCACCAAGGCAAGTCCCACTGACCCATGACAAAGCGAACTTATGAAGTCATCAGGATGTACAGAAAATTTGAAACTGTTATAGTTTGAAGTGCAAAAAGGGAAAAGTGACCCTTGGGGGTGGTCTTCATTGATCTACCTTTGACACGGCGAGGCATTCTCATATCATTACAGCTCTTAGACAGAAGGGCGTGACCCAACTTCTTATTGCCCTGAATAAAAATATGTACCATAACATCTGTACTCATATTTTCTTGAAGAATGAACAGTTGGATCTCATTGGGATCCAGAGTGGTGTGAAACAAAGTGATCCAATGTTTCCAATTTTATTTAATTTATCATTGGTCTCTCTGCTGTGGAAATCAAAGGAGAAAGGAGAGGGATTCCTATACTGCTCAAAAAGTATTTCAATTGTGGCCTTTGCAGATGACCTGTATTGTTGAGTGGATCATGGGCAGGAATGCAAAAAAATATTTTCATTTTGAAGGTATTTTGTAATGCAACTGGCCTCAAAATACAGGGAGAAAAGTGCCACAGCATTTACATTCAGCCAGCAAAAGACTCTTATATGATTAATGATTGTCCTTTTCAGTTGATCAGCAGCACTTCACTGAATATGAACCTGGTAACTCGGAAGAATATCTAGGGTTATGTGTGGACCCCTGGACAGGAATATAAAAGTCAGAACTTCTGGAAGAAGTAAAGGGCTGGATTCAAAAAATTAGAAAGGTGGCATGGGAGCCTTTTCAGAAAGCTGACATCTTGAAAGGAAATCTTATTCCACAACTGACGTAGTTAGCAGATCAGGCCAATGTAAAAGAGCCATACCTGGAAAGCCTTGACTTGGCAATTCAAACGGTTGTTGAGGAATGGTTACATCTACTAACAAATGCTTGTGGTGCTATGCTGTATTCAAGTAGTCAGGATGGTGGGCTGGGCGTTACCAGACTCTTAGCACTGATTCCTAATGTGCAATCTTGAAGACCTACAGAGACTTGCGCAGTCTTTGGATGAGACAGTAAGAGCTGTCATTAAATGTGAAGATATTGAAAAGCATTTGAAAGATAACGGATTGCAGCAAGAGGGCATAAGGATAAAGCTCCATCTGTTGGGACCCAAGAGTGGTCCTTGTGATATCAGAGGAATTGGGCTGTAAGGAACCAGACTCAGAATGGGAGAGACGCACTCCAAAAGTCAACCTTCAGAGGCCTTGTAACTGGAGGAAAAAAGAATTTGTAAATTGGACCAACCTTTTATCCCAGGTCCATGGGATTTCAAACTTTGACAGGGATAAAATCTATAGTTAATGGATTGTATATTGCAGAGGCATTCTCCACAGGTAGCTCATTAGTGCTCTACAATTAAGTGCAAATGTCTACCCCACAAGAAAATGTTTGCCAATGGGTAGACAAGAAACTCAAATCATGCTGACATTGCCAGGTAGAGAATGAGATGTGTGCACGTATTATTGGGCATTGTCCTGTAGTTCAGGGTGCCAGGATCGAAAGACATAACCAATTATGAGAAATTTTGATTGACAAAGCTAAAAAGAAAGAACGAGTAGTATTCCAAGAACTGTTATTGAAAGAGGAGAAAAGTGAATTGTATAAAATGGACCTGGTATTTGTTAAAGGAGACCAGGCCCTGGTAGCTGACATAACAATTAGATATGAAAGTAAATTAATGTCTTTGGCCAATTCAGCAGTACAGAAAGTAAAGAAATATCAACAACTTAAAGATCAAATTGAAGAATTAACCAATGACACTAATATTAAATTTATAGGACATTGGTGCATGTGGAAAATGGTATCCAGGTAATTATGAATTGTAAAGTGATTTGGGATTGTCTAGCTCCCAACAAGAAAAGATTGCTTATCATTTATTGAATTGGGCATTATTCACCTCTGTCGATGTTGTGCATATATTTGCTAGTAAAGTGTGAACTATTGCAAGATTTTAAAGTATTGATGTCTATAATAAATTGCGCTTCCATGCGAAGCAAAACATAGTTCTTCACAGAGATGGCGAGCCTGATGTGTCTTCTAGAACTGCTGTTCTGCCACCTATGCTGTTCCCTTTGCTGTTGTGCTGGAGGGAGGTGATTGAATTTTAAAATCATGATTTGTCACCAAATTGGACTAAAGATAAAAACTATTGGTCTTTACTTGGGTGGACAAGCCAACTTTACTTAGCTCAGAAAGGAAAGGTTTAATTTATATATGTTCAATAAATAGCCTTTCTATGTCCATTATAACCATTAGATGGCACTGTGCTAATAGAGTTTTTTGCTGAAGAGTTTTTTGACTGTGTAGCCAAACACCCTTTGAAATGAAGGTAACCTTTTCTGTCAGTCTGTATACTGAAGACAAAAAGTCCTGCTTTGTGTCTCTTGCCCTTAGAATTTCTGAATATCTCTGCCAAAGTTTTTTCCATGTCGCCAAGACAGAGAAAAATATCTTCAACCACTTAGGAGGGTGTTTGATATTTGGCAAATTTTTCATTTCTATCTCTGTCCATAAGGATAAATTAAATCAGAAACTTAACAAAACCTATTTGGGACACAGAAGAATCCTGAAGTGTTAGGCTGTGACCAGCCAGTCTGACCTGAAGAATAAAGGGGTTTGAGAGGAGAAATGCTTTGATACATATACATATAATGAGGAGTCAGCAATATGTTTCAACTCTATTTTTACATGTATATGTATAATACATTTTCATTTGAGAATTATTAACATTCATAAGTGTTCTTTCCTTCAGAGAAGGTATTTTCTCATACAGATACTGACAGAGTTGATGATAACACTTCAACAAAATGTTCCTAATCTCACACATACAATCGTGATCTCTAAATTACCTCTTCGTAGTCAGGACAGAGATATTGGAGTTATTCTAAGAGCTTCCCAAAAATGTCAATATAAGAATCAGATATTCGTAACCGTCAAATACCCAACTAAGACTTATTAGGAAGGGAGGCAAAAATGAAAAAAATATTATGTGACAGTTTAAAACCTGTGACATGCCTATCTCGTGAAAACAGCGCAGTTCTTGTTTCACTTTCTCAAAAAATAACTGTCTGGCAAGAAGGATGTTTTGGCAAAGACAAGCTAATTTGAGTCGGATTCTTTTGCTTTGAAAGAGGCAACTGAGGGATGTAGATATTTTAGAAAATCAAAAAAATCAATGTCACGATAAGGGTAAACTAAGAACAGATGCGGCATTACTTCTGCACACACATTATCCATGCCTTCAGGGTTCTGTAAAACTCAACCATATGTTGCCTTCAGCCTTCTGCTCTCTCAG
The DNA here is from genome assembly GCF_964273445.1 of Streptopelia decaocto. Lineage (NCBI taxonomy): Eukaryota > Metazoa > Chordata > Aves > Columbiformes > Columbidae > Streptopelia > Streptopelia decaocto. The sequence goes on from NC_138663.1 coordinate 154,804,901, forward strand.
CTGAAGTGTCCCACCATTTTCAGTTTCTCCTCACAAGGCAGCTGGTCCATCCCTATCACAGCAGTTGCCTTTTGGTGTAACTTCTCTTTCTTGACTTGCAAATACCAGAACCACACACAATGCTCAAGATGGGTGTGCGTTAAGGTTCCACATAGCAGCAAAATTATGCCCCCTGTCATGTTGTTATAACGTTTCCCGGCCATCAACAGTATTTTGCTTGCTTTTTGGCTGCAACAGCGATTTCAGATATGGTTCCATACTACCAACTATTCTTGATAAGTGAGGAAGTTAAGCTTATTAATTAACCCCAGCATTGACTAAATGTGGACTTTTCATCATTTGTTCATTGTTGGCTGTTCATTTCTGTTACTTCTCTCCTGTTGGATTTAGTCATCATGCAGACAAAGGGCAAATCAGTTCATGGATGTAACAGAAAACTAATCTACCACCCAACAGCAATTTTCCATACAGTCATCAAGGTGGTTCATTTTCCCTTAGAACTAGATGATTGCTTACTAGATCCTAGTACTAGCCTGGTACAAAAATTGTGTGGCCAATTGTGGAGAATAACAAGAAAGCATCCTCTAAACTAGTGTGTTCCTATCTCTTTAAAAAAGAAAAAGGGCATTTATGTGACTTTGTGCAAATCTTAATTTTTTTTTTCTTGTAGGCTTTTCTCTGTGGTCTGAGTACTTCTAACGTGTTTCTAAAGTTTAACTATTTATTACGGGTACATTAAGTATATTAGAGACCTGACATTTTGTCTCTTACTGAGGTTGTTTTCAAAATGCAAGATGCCAGCAGGAAAATGGTGGTTTGTATTAAAATGCATTCGTGCCTACTTTGCTCCTGTTTAGGTGAAAATGCCAGATGTAGAATTTTTTGTTAATTTGGGGGACTGGCCTCTGGAGAAAAGGAAATCCCCACAGAACCTGCACCCCATCTTCTCCTGGTGTGGGTCCAGTGAGTCAAAAGACATTGTCATGCCAACATATGACTTGACAGACTCAGTTTTGGAGACTATGGGACGGTAAGAAATTGCTTAACATTTTCACAAAATTCAAAACAAGGTATTTGTATTAACAGTATATTAATCAGTTTCCTCTTTATTTATTCATTGAGACGCTGGCACCTGATAGGCAATAGCTGTGTAATCAGCATCCTAGTATTAACCAAGTTATGTAATATGTAACGTAAACGACATATATTAAAATACTTCAGTGTTCCATTTCAAAGATTAAAATTAATCTAAACATGGTGAAGTCACTGAAAACAGCACTTAGAGGGAATGTTTTGAGGGTAGATATTTTGTAGATATTTATGAACACATTGACAACTGGCCAGGTACCTTTTTTCCTGATTTTCCTAAAATATTTTTCTATACCTTTTAAAGCCCAACATAGCCAGAACTCAACCTAGGACCAACCATCTCCCCTTTGGTTACTGATGACAATTGGCCTTCATAACTGCTCTGTTGCTGTCTTGAAACACTCAAAAGCCAGCTTCTAAGAGATCTTAGTTATCCACTTTTAACTTGTTCATCATTTCACAGCATTCAGTTCAGGTTCCTTGTCTTTGTTACCAAGACTATTCCTAAATTGGCTTCCCACTTCCCCCCCAATTTATGTGTGTTAATTTAGCAAAGGAAGTGAAATATCTTGTGTTAAGCTAGTTAACTAAAAAACTTGCTTTGGACTATCATGACTGCTTCATCACCATTATCAGCTATTGCATTACCCTGTATCACCCTCATCTGTCTGGCAACCATATCCACTTTCTTCCATGACAACTGACAGGTACTCTCTTTCCACATGTGATGTTGTCATCGAAGTGATGCCATCTTGCCACAGGCCTGTGAACTTGACATTCCTCATTTATTTTTATTGCTGCAAAAATACTGATACAATATGTATACGGGCATGCTCACAACTTAACCTTCACCATTGGTATTTGCCTATTAGTACTGTAAACTCTTTTAAGTAATTGCACTTAAACAAATTTCCAGTAGGCCTCACTATTAAATCACTTCTTTCTCCCCCAGAGTCAGTCTGGATATGATGTCAGTTCAAGCAAATACTGGCCCATCGTGGGAAGACAAGAACACCACAGCGTTCTGGAGAGGACGTGACAGCCGCAAAGAGAGGCTTGAACTTGTGAAACTGAGTAGAAAATACCCAGAGATCATAGATGCTGCTTTCACAAACTTTTTTTTTTTTAAACATGATGAGAGCCTCTATGGCCCCATCGTTAAGCACATTTCATTCTTTGATTTTTTTAAGGTAAGCCTTAAATGAGGTTCTCAGTATTTCCCATTCTCTAATAACTTTGTATATATTATTAATAATAAAGTGATATTTAGTTTTTTCAGCACACTACCAGTACCAAGCATGAGCAGGCATCCTTCCAGTGGGATTAACTGCTATGTAGCCCTTAGTGCTGAGGATAATAATGTTTGATTTACATCTAAAGGTTCTGTAGAACCTCGTGTAATCTATGTAACTCCAAATTCCTTTTTATTTCTTTTTCCTGATTCAGCGATCAGGTCTACTAACATAACTAACATAGTGGGAAAATCAGTGGATGAAGTGGCACATCTACCCTTGCATCCGAGGACGGGCATCTAAGAATTTCCAGAGAACTTAATTGATGAAGAGGGCATCTCCCTGTTCCCTGCACTGTGATGAATTCCAAGCTAAATAATAAAAGCTACTTAAACATTGATGCTTGCCTAGCCAATCCTACATTTCTCAATTTCGGCAAGTCAGTAATACCAGTGCCCTCAGAATAATATAACCTAACCAAGCTACTTGGGTCTTCTGTTTGTTAATAACTTAATGGTCATTTTCTTTCCAGTATAAATATCAAATTAATATTGATGGCACAGTGGCAGCATACAGATTGCCTTATCTACTGGCAGGAAACAGTGTGGTGCTAAAGCAAGATTCCATCTACTATGAGCATTTTTATAATGAGCTGCAGCCATGGAAACATTATATTCCATTTAAAAGTGACCTGAGCGATCTCCTGGAAAAACTACAGTGGGCAAAAGAGCACGATGAAGAGGTAAATATACATTTAGAAGCACTCAGCAATGCTTCTAGACAGAGAGAGCAAAGTCCATTTCTTTAAAGCAAAAAAATCTATTAGAAGGGCTTAGAAAATTATTGTCATCAATTCTACAAATAAGAAAAACACTTTTTGAAAAATACATAATACTGCCTTTAATTTGAAATTAAATTGAACTTTGGAAAAATTAAAAGAGTATTTTCATAAGAATGCCTTAATTTTAAGAATGATTAAATAAAAATAAGGTATCCTAAACTATCAATGCTATACTTAACTCCAGAATTGATACTTGCATCCTGAAATATTTTTTGAGAATTTAAAAAAAAACTGTTATTTTCTTTGACAGGCAAAAAATATTGCAAAATCTGGACAAGAGTTTGCAAGAAATAATCTCATGGGAGACCACATTTTTTGTTACTATTTCAAACTTTTCCAGGTTGGTATGTTTTTAACAGCTACTACCACAAAAACAGAAGTCCCACAGAAAGAATTTAGGGCTACAGAGCTGCTGGAAACTGGCCAGTCCAGTAGTTGAAGCTACAAATCAAGCAGCAGCAATTAAGAACTTCAGCTGGTTTACAAACATTGCATGTGGTTCTTCCTTATGAAACCCCTTCAGACTACACTGGCACTTTGAGAGAAGTCATCGCATCCCATAAATCTTTATCTACTCTGCAAGAATATGTTGCCCACAATGATGAAAGAATTCCACGACAGATGCACACAACCTGTGAACCACAGCTGAAAATATCTGTGCATTAGCACCGACATACCAAAACTCCAGTGAGGCACCCGAAGCGGCCTCTCTCTGCACTCAGGCATCTGCTTAACCCATCCATGACACAATACGGAGTAACAGATTGTGTAGCCCCAGAGTTTTTACAGAATTACTCAGCTGATTTCTTGAGGTGTTTACCCTGTTACCCCAAATATAAGACAGGGTCTTATATTAATTTTTGCTCCAAAACGTATTACTTTTTTACATGTATAGCTGCCTGGACACTATTTAAATTGACTTTTTTTTATGAACTGTAACTAAGGCTTATTTTTGGAGTAGGGCTTATATTTTGAGTGTCCTCAAAAATTCTGAAAAATCATGCTAGGGCTTATTTTCACAGTAGGGCTTATTTTCGGGGAAACAGGGTGCAACCAGATGTACAATCTATGAGTTTATGAATTAATGATACCTTCCTTTTTTAAAAACTAGGAATATGCCAACTTGCAAGTGAGTGAGCCAAAAATCAGAGATGGGATGGAGAAAGTGCAGCAGCCTGAGGATGACCTTTTTCCATGTACTTGCCACAGAAAAAAGGTACAGGACATACAGCGTTAAATTATAAATGCTGGATGTCTTAGGTTCTTATTCAACCAGATTGGAACAGCTGTTGCTCAATACCCCATGGTATCAGTTACCAGACCATTAACACCTTTCGAACTTAGAAACCTTTCTTAATGTATTTGCAGGACTAGACAGTTAAAAATGGAGTTTCCAATTAACTGACAAATGCTTCTTCTTTCTTGACTGCAGGGCAAAGATGAACTCTGACAGAAATAAAATAATTGTTTAAATATTTACCTACATTCAGACTGTCTTCTTAAGGAAAGAAGAAAAACTTGGATTAAAGTGCCAGTGGATAATGCCAATGGATATTATATGAAGTTTACTATATCATGATCTACATATGGAAGAAAACCACCCCCTATTGCCTTTTTAATCATGCAGTGGTTGCAGAGCCTTTTTCATAAACCTCTTTTTTTTTTAATAAAAAACATGTTTGTATCAGTCATGTGTTGCTGTCCTGAGATAACTTGAAAATGCAGGGTTTTTTTACTCATGCTTGTTATACTGAGTCTATTCACAAGGGTGTTCTGCAAAAAAGGACAGATAAGAATTGTAAATCTACCCCCCACCCTATCTATCTATCCATCCAAACTCATCTTCTTCAGACACTAACTTTGTTCCTTCTGGGAGAATTAGTATTCTCAAAGAAAATTATGTTGGGTTTATAATACATCTTTTGTAACCTGAAGGAAAAGCGCGTTGCTATTGGGTATTTCAGGAATATTAGATAAAAGTGTTAAGTTTCATAAGATTTTTAATAGATGCTTTGTCCGTGAAACTCTGTCTCTTTGGGATTATGAAAATAATTAAGTAGAAATCAACAGTGACCACTGAAATTAGACACATCATTGTTTCAAGAGTCTAGTCTATTTTTAAAATACTCGCTTCCCACTGATATTAAGGAATTCAACTGTTACTTTTGAGCATATCAACATCATCAGAAAATGATTCATATGTGGATTTAAAGTCAAGTCTAAATTGATCAAATTCTAAGGTTAATGCAAATGTTTCCAGTCTAGAGTGAGGATTTCTTTTATCTGTTACACAGCCAGTAAGTTTAAAAATCCATATAGCTATCTTCTTAGCAAACACTTGGATGTGTGCTGTGCTTATTGAACAACAGTGCTGGGAAGTCAGCATTCTTGAGGCACCTTGTGAGAAACAGTGGAATGATATTGTATCTATCTGATTAACATTTTTAAATTTTGCATGCCTATTATTTTTTAGTATAGTAAAAGCACACCTAAGGAATAGCTTGTTTGATTGTGGTAAACAGTATGTATAATTTAACTATACTAACCTACGGTCGTGAATAGATTTTTTTAATATATATGATACAGCACCAAAATGCAGCTGTCCGATCTCAGCACCTGGCCAAAGCACCACAGACATTGTCCCAGCTCTCTAGCACTGACTCACTGTACGTTTAGGCAGCTCAGCACTGTCAAATGCAACAGCTCCTCCCAAGAACAACATCCAGCCAAAGCTGCCAGCTCACCTTCAGCAATCTGTGAGCCGTAAGATGCAGAATGAGCAGAGCAGTTTTCAGGAGGACTCTTGGTCATGGAGATAAGACGACCATCTCAAGAGACAGTGCCAAGAGGCACTTCTCAAGATCGACCAGCTATTTCATCTCGGGGGTCATCATTCAGCTGTTACTTGCTATTGGCTTGGCTGAAAGCCATTATTATATTGCTCTAACCTTTGGTTATACTCATAGGTTACCCATAACCCATAACAGAGAAGTCTATAGCTGCAAGCTCATACAGTGCTTTATCCACCCTGCAATGGCAGAGCTCAGCTGAAAACCAGAATTCCTCCCACGAATGGGTAACGAGGCCCAGACCCCCACATGCCTCTTTGGGTTCCTCCTGACAGAGACCTTGCGCAGAGGCAGAACTGCTTCCTCCCCCAGGAGTTCCTCCACTGGTATAAACATAATTTGTCTTCTATCAGTTTTTAGTCAACAGTCCATCTCCTCAAAGGGCCCATGTGACCAGCCCTTTATGCAAGGGAAGCTGCTGGAGGGCGACTTTTTAGAACTGTGATCCATCCCGGTGAAGGGTCTGGAGCTCAAGTCTGATGAGCAGCAGCTGAGAGAACTGGGGCTGTTCAGCCTGGAGAAGGCTGAGGGGAGACCTTATCACTGTCTACAACTACCTGAAAGGAGGCTGTAGCATGAAGGGGGTTGGTCTCTTCTCCAAAGTAGCAAGTGATAGGATGAGAGGAAATGGCCTCAAGTTGCACCAGGGGAGGTTTAGATTAGATATAAGGAAACTTTTCTTCATGGAAACAATTGTCAAGCACTGGAATAGGCAGCCCGGGGAAGCGGTGGAGTCACCATCCCCGACAGAGTTTAAAAGAGGCATAGATGAGGTTCTTAGCGACATGGTTTAGAGGTGGACTTGGCAGTGTTAGGTTAACAGTTGGACTTGATGATCTTAAAGGTCTTTTCCAACCTAAATGATTCTATGGTTCTGTGTTCTTTGCTCCTAATGCACAACCCTGCTTCTATTAGCACATGCCCATTTCCCTCCTCCTCCTCTTCCCCACACACACCAAGATTCTGGCTCCTTAGGGAAGTGACATTGTAAATGACGAGAGATTCCTCTACCTGTGTCACAGGTTGTGAAGCACAGTGGAGTGCCAGAGCACAGCACCAAGGTGGAGTAGCACCCCCATGCCAGCCAGCTGCAGCGGATGTGCCTGCAGAATTCTACAAATCAGGAGTTTTTAATTTCAAACAAGTATAGCATCAGTAATATAGTCAAAAATGAAATGCATCTAAAGGTTTGCCATCAAAATAGATTCTTTCCACTATATTACTTGAAATAATCAGTCAACAGCATTTACTTTTTAATGAAGAACACTAACTGTTGTTCAGAGTTATGTGCATAGAAATATAGAAAACAATGCTGCCATGATATTAAATACTTGGTACATTTTCTGTCCCTCCTTTAAAAAGTTCTTTATTGTTTTGCATAACTTTTTTCATTCACACACAAAAAAGTTTTACTTGCATTTACACTTAGACCTCTGAAAATACCCTTTTCAGAAATAACAGACTCCAATTTACATTTAGGAAAAGCTACATGAAGATACTATTTAAACATAGCAAATCATTTGCGCTCCAGTTCAACATTCTCTCTAAGCCAAGAAAAAACTTGTGCATTTATTTCTTCCATGACATCATCTGTTGTTCGTCCTTTGACTGCCATCCCATGGTTTGCTTTATCAATCCAGTGGATCTTTTTAGGGGCTTTCATTTTGCTTGCCACACCTTCTAGCAGTTGCTACGGAGAAAATAAGAATGAAAAAGTTAGAGAATGAGCTGCTACAAACTGTGCAACTCATAGATGCCTCTCGCTTTGCCTGTGCAACACATAATGGAAAGCTCTTAAAATGGATCTGCGTGCACATTAAAAACACGCTGACGGAAAAGATGTGATGATACTGTGCTCCGTGATGGCATTTGCTCAAAGGTTAGATCTCACCCCAACACAGAACAACAGAAAATTAGAACTTCAAAACCTGCAAAGGTCACAAGCCTGTGCAGGCTCCTTCCCCACACTGATGAAGGAATCCACTTTTATTGCCAGCGGATAGTGCTAGTAATAAAATCACAGAACTTCGCAAGTCAGATTTGGCTACAGTGGCAGAGTAGCAATGTATTAATAATTCCCTAGAGACTGGCTTTGACTACCTTCCACTTTCTCAGCAAACAGATCTAAGCACCAGCTCAAAAAGTCTTAACAATTCCCCCATTAAGAGGGCACTCCAAGGCTGTGCTGGTTGCCAGCCTGGCTGACTTTGGTGGTAACTCCTCATGAAATCATTACGACTCCTTAGAAACTGTCCAAGAATGGAAAATGCTAATTGCACACAGTCCCAAATTCAATCTAAACTGTTCACGAAAAACAGATACTTATTTGCAAGAAAACAAGGCAGAAAACTGCCGTATTCTCATCTCTGCACACCTGTTCTTTATCTCTACAAAAATATCACTGCCACAGAAGTCTGACTTGTGGGTAGAGCTGCTTTGCTAGAAGAATTAGTCATGAAAATGTGCTGAATGTGAAACTGATAGCGCAGCACAGTATTTATATTTTGTAACTTGAAACGGTTAAAAGATATAATAACTCGTTCCTTCCATAGGCCACTTTTAATTTGTACAATCTTATCAAAAAAACCAAAACATTTAAATCAGCAGTATTTTAGTGGCCTGAAGATGAGTTTGCTAAAGTGGATGATCACGCACAATCCAGAAGTTTTAAGCAGCAAAAGCAAGTACCCCCAGGCTTCCTTATGTCCAATGAAGTTTCCTACCCAAGGTTTCCTTCAGAAGATATATATATAAAATTTAGAGAAGGTTGTTAATCAAAGTCACAGCTGTGTATATCAGTCCAGGTGTCACTCAGACTTGGAATTCCGATTCCCCCATACTGCCCCTTCATAGCAGGATTTACAGGGGTACTCACTTTTTCACACATCTCATCTGCTGATCCTGAGACAAACAGCACCGGACACCTGATAAATAATAAATCTTCATCCCGGAGCTTGGACTGAAGTTTTGGTCGATGCAGTGGGTAAGATAAACATACTAGACCTTGAATAAAGTCATCATCATCCTCCAGACTAAGCTGGTGTATCACAGAGGCAGCAGCTCGTGAGCCCATGGAACGGCCTTTCTCCCATGTTAAAATAAAGGAAAAAAGTGTATCTGCTGTCACTTCATCTACATTCTGTTTGAGGAAACAACACCTAAAAACAATCCAACTGAATGTATTTCAGTGTAGCAGTAGTACAAAATGCCAGGGATACATTTATTCACTTACTCTGTGAAAAATATTAATCCTAATTTCAACATTTTCTGCTAAAATATTTGTCTGGTTATATTATGATTTCACATCCCCACTAAAAAAAAATATATATATATATATATATGTATGTGTGTGTGTATATATATATACACACACATATATACAAATATATATATGTGTATATATATATTTTATATATGTATGTACATTTATATATTATATATTGTATATTGTATATTGTATATTGTATATTGTATAGTATATAGTATATAGTATATAGTATATAGTATATAGTATATAGTATATAGTATATATCATATATCATATATCATATATCATATATCATATATTATATATTTATAAAATATATGTATATACATATAAAAATGACAATGGATCCTTTGCATTACTGGAAGGAAAAGCCCATCCTGGGAGCAGGGGAAGAGAGGGACAGGTCCTATGCTCCAGACACTTGAAATTCCAGATAGCAATGCTATTATCTTGTACCTTTTTTTCATACAACCTAAATCTGCTCAAATTAAAACCAAAATTTTACGCTCCTTACTCCCCAAACGAATCCAGCAAGTGTTTATGCACACTTCAAACTTCAGCCTAAAAGTAGAAGGGGAAAATGAAAAAACAAATACAGCATGAACTTGTAGCATTGAGGTCAGTCAGTAATAGCAAGGGGATATCAAAATACCTCCTCAAAGAGGCATATGAGCTGACAATGCTCTGTAATTGAGTGTTGGAAGTGGCTGATTCCAGTGGGATTAACTTGCATCAGCACAGATTTCGTTTCGCTTAGTCAGAGAACATTTAGGGTTTCCCATATCAAGTTATTCCTCATCACAGTCATCTACTTCCCTTATTCACATAATATAACCAATTTTCTATCTGCCACTAGGTTTTATTTACCAAAATCTGCTTGGGGAAAATGGTTTTCCATTTAACAGTAACCAGAATTTTTCAAGACCTCCAGTTAAAAAGTACACATGGATCATCACAGAATTTGCACCCTGTCGCTTACAAGTGACAAGGATTTTTTTTCCCAAAGTACCTGGAAAACATGGTCTATTGCTCTGCCCTTCCTCCTTCTGGAGCAAGATCTGTAGCATCATGAGGACTAGGTCTAGACAGCCATGTTCCCAAGAGAACCCAGTGAAAGTGCCAGGCTGAATGTCCCCATTTGCGACATGAGAAGCAGTAGCTGCCCCAGCCAGCTGCAAGAAAGCTGAGCTGCAAAACCACCACCAGCACAGGGCTGGTTGCCTTCAGACACCCCAATGCAGATCTGTAAGGGGGCCTGGCACCTACGCTCCCATGGCAGTCTGCAGACTTCTAATCAATTAACTAAGGCCATAAAGCATCCAACTGCTGAATTGCTTTCCCTAGGCAATACTGACGAGGGGGATTTTATTCAGCTTGTTCCCATGTTAGACAGCAAGCTTTTAGTGCCCACCTCAACCTGGAACCTGTCGTGCACATCTGTTCATCCACTTCTTACCAAAGTGGGACAGACTTCAAAAATGAAGTAATTACATACTGGTATAATTAGAGGCAGTATAAAGAGAAAATTATAGATACTGAAACAATACCTGCAAGGACGACACCCGAAAGCTTATAATCATCAGAAAGCTTTAAGTATTCCTAAAGAAATAAGATAAACATTAATATTACAAGTCAGAATTAAGTCCGCTGAGAGACTGGGCACTTTTTTGTTGGTAGCTACCAAATACAAAATGGGAAGCTCTTTCAGCACTGCAGATTTAACAAAGAAAAGATACATAAAAGGTGCTCTCTTGTTTATTGACAGAAGTGAGTTCATAACATTTTCCAGCAACAACATAATAAACATAAGCAATTTCAAATTAGATTTCAGCAAGTCTAAAATATCAGATGCCCTATCAAGTTACCAAAACATAAATTATTACTGTCTATCAACTTATAGTAAGAGACTGCATGCACACTCTTAGCACATCAAAAGGCAAAATAAGTCAGCAAAAATGCACTTCCCTGAGGTCCCATATTGCCAATGAAAAGTTTAAGACACAAATAGTTATGTCTAACACAAAAGATAAAATTCAGCAACAGATTTTTCAGTTTTTAGAAGGTAACTAATCAGATGGTATCTTCACAGAGGTCTTTGAATTACCTTTACACAGCAGCATATTAATATAAGCCCACTAACAATATTGTGCTGCTTCAAAAAAGAAAGGAGAACAGATCCACATTAAAGCTGGCAAAGTCTAACTTCAAATTAATGTACATATGACATAATACACATTAATTCCTTCAGAACTGAACTTGAGTCCCCTATGAAATTTCTGATGCTTAAAGCGAAGAGCTCAAGCTACCTTCCCATGCCCCAGTAAAAGTAGCTATATAATCAGAAGAAAATTTCTACTCCTTCCTACACGCTCTAGAACAGGAAGATATTCTAAGCTGATTCTATTATAACAAAAGGTTGTTCATTTTAACAGAACCTAGGTACATGAGAATATCTTAAATACTGTTGCAGCAGCAGAAAGAGATCAATACCTGCATATAACAGTTTAAACTGATTTTGAAATCAATGACTATTTAGGTTCTAGGGCTCTCATATGCTACTCCCAATCTCTTTTGCGTCAACTCGTCCTGTGACCCAGAGTCCCCTTCTCTTTCCCCCAAGTCTTTTTGTCCCAGCTGCCAACTCCCAGAGACCCAGCACAATTCCCAGGTCAGCGTCTTTCCTCTCAAAACCACTCCCAAAGCTGTATCCCTTAATCTCCCTCCTTTCACCAACCCTCCCAGAACACCTACCTCTTGTTTCCAGTCTAAATACTTCCATTTTTTCAAGCTGTAAGTTTTCCCACAAAACACCCTTTCTTCACATCCTTTTCTCAAGCTTGCTTGAGAAATACTCAATTCACATACTTGCTGCAGCTGTTCCAGCTACTGCCCATATAAAAATTGCTCCTGCTGTTTCTGTTCAGACAGTGCTCCATTTAGCTAACTATCACTTCTATATTCTCACTGTTGCTTGACTAATCTCTGGCCATAATTTAAGAAACCCCGAAGATGACACACACGGATCTACGCTTTGGCAGAATTTGGTCACTTCTTACCACAACCGTTTTGAAGGCCTTAGTCCTATAAGCAATGTTGAGGCCTTTACAAGTAAACCGCAGGCACAGAACTCCACGGGATGCAAGATAGGCTGCCAAAGACACTAAGTGAGGGAAATTCATATCTCCTCCAGCTCCATGGGTAAGAATAACTCCGCATGTTGGTTTCTTCTCTGGGACAGAAAAGATAGCATCAAGATACTTGTTTCCAAAAGGTATTGTCACTTTAACCTAGAAATGAAACAAAACCCAATATATTAAAAATAATAATACTACCACTAAAAATAAAAACACACAAAAAACCCCAACACCACCAAAAAGAAAGCATGTTCTTGCCCCCCTATTATGATGAAGAAAATTCAGACAATTAAGAAAGAAACCAAAATTGCAAGTCCACTTTTACTCCTTCTCTAAGAGTATTAACAAGTAACTCTACCTCTGACTCAAAGGTTTTCCATGCAATAATGGGCAAGTCACCTTATTACTCCATCCTGATTTTCTCCATTAGAAAGTGAAGCAACCCTAGCTTCAAAGGATGCTTCACGGCATAAACTGACATACCTTCTCTATATAGATATATCTAGCTGTTTGAGAAAGCTAACTGCCATAATTGACATGAATATTAAGTCTTCCATTATAAGAAAAAATTACTGCTCTATAAGACTTAAAAATAAATAGGAAATATGAAATCTTCTATAATTACAGTTTCCTCTAGTGGAAATAGTATTTTTATCTCCCATCTTTCACAGACATTATTAAATAAAAGAATTAAGGAAGCCCCTGAACATTTATTACAACCAAATTACTTTGGGTCAGTAGAGCCATATGGAGTATACAGGATTAAGAGAACTCCATGCTGGCAGCAACTATTTAATCCTGTAGCTGTAGCATCCATGTGCAAGCTTCATTATATAGGGAAAAGACCACAGCAGAGTATTAAGAAAAATGGATTTGAATATACTAGTTTTAGACATTACACACAGCTATAAGAAAAAGGCCCAAAGAATTACTTTTTTCATTAAAAGTTCAATAATAACTGAAGGCAGATGTCATAATATATGTTTCATGTATTTGTATAATTTATATTCTAAATAAGCAAGGCACTTATTCTCACTTATCTAGCAGCATAAACCAGAGAAATATAGGCCATAAAGACACAGCCCAGCAAATGTTTCCAAATTAGAAGACAGCAGTAACCAGTCAGCGGAGGAGCAGCCGGCATAAAGTCAAAAACCGAACTTCCCCCAGGGGCAGGAGAGTGACAGCACAGGCTCAGACAAAACCAGCATCAGGCTGTCGGAGGGCCTCCAGATGTGACAGACATCTGGACGAGCTAAATGAGACACAAAACCAGCTGATGTTGAGCTGGATGAAAGGGGACTGGACAATACATGTGCCGCTGTACATGCTGAAGCTTCTGAAAGCAAGAAGGAAAACACCCAGGGAATGGGATGAAATACTATTTCATGCCACAGCTGCCTCCCAAAGGCTCTTTTTGGCAGTGGTCCTACACAGACACTGCAGGGAAGAAGGAGGTTGTCGGTGGTGTCATGAGGCTGCCACCTTTACAGCCTCTGCCCAGTTGAAATGGATGGAGGATGCCAGAGGACGGCAGTCAGATGTGTGGGGCAGCCGGCAGCCACGTCTACGTGGCAGAGATGGGCAGAAGCCTGACAGCCAGAACTGCTGCTGCCTGACTAGGCGGCCGTCGCTCAGGGAAGACACCAGGCCAGATAGGGCTCAGCTGGTCAACAGCCACAGAATCACAGAATAATTTAGGTTGGAAAAGACCTTTAAGATCAAGTCCAACCATAAACCCAACACTGCCAAGTCCACTGAACTACGTCCCTAAGCACCACATCTACACATCTTTCAAATACTTCCAGGGATGGTGACTCAATCACTTCCCAGGTAAGCATACAGCATATTGCAGGGAAAGACAAGCAGACGAAAACGTCTCCCCCCGCTCCACAAAATGAGTGTGTCATTAGAACTAAGAAGGATGTGAAAAGGGAATAAAACCCAAACATGTAGAAGTATGTGAGAACTCTTGAATCCCACAGCTACTCCAGGCCTGACCCTCTGAGATACCAAATACTTGGCAAAGACGACATCCCAGTAAGACAGACGTTATTCTGCATTCTTATCAGAACATTCAAAGTTTGTATTCCTAGGCTATAGGCACCCTGGGACTACAAGATTACAGAGCCATAAATTATTATCATGCAGCCCCTGGAAATCCAGTCTCTTCTGTCACTTTAACTGTCACATGAGGGACTGAAGTACCCAGCTGGAGACAACATCCCACAATCAGATACTGTGCCACCTGGGACCTTTTCATTGAAGGTATGAACAACAGATGAGTAACTGGACCCATCTAATCACTTGGATTAATTTATATATACATGCCTACACTAAGATCATGAAACAAAGAAATAAACTTAACGTCAGAGTCAATTATTCTATTAAGCAGGCATTCTTTATTGACAGCACTGGGGAACACTGGGAATTATTCTCCATAAGTGCTCCAGTGTCTTGCATTGCTTATATTCACACAATTGCTCCATATTCATTACAATTTTTGGAAATTTTTAACATACATCTATACTAGTAAATGATGAAGTTAGTTATAATTAACTAGCTTCTTAATTACATCTATTAATTATTAGTTAAATATAAGCTAAGCACTTTGCTTCTAAACAATGTATCACTTAATCTTCTGTCTCCCTCTTGTCATGCAGAAGGTTCTAAAACTTGAAAAATATCCCCTTGTTTGCCGGTGGTCAGAAAGCAGTTATCACAGTATCACAGTATGTTTGGGACTGGAAGGGACCTCAAAAGATCATCTAGTCCAAACCCCCTGCTGGAGCAGGAACGCCTATCATGTCAACTGGTTAATGACGGGTACATCTTTTGTAACTCAATCACAATATACATTAATTTAGCAGCTTCTCTTCAATCAAGATGGAAATACTACACTCCCTCAACTTTACACCCTTCCTAGGAAGGCAGCAGCGGCTGCACATCCAGCCCTGGCTACAGGAGCTCCTAACGGGATGGAAGCTGGTGCAGGACCTTACACATTCGAAAGCAAAACAGGCACATGAACCCCCACGGGAGGCTGATCCGCCTGCAGCCGCGACTGCTGGGTCAGGCCAAGCCCTGCGGCCCCTCCAGCGCAGCCCAGGGCGACCGGGCCCACCAGGCCGCAGAACCCGCCCCCGGCTCGGGGCTTCACAGACCCCTCGGCAGGCTGCGGCCGAGGAGGGCAGCCCGTCTCCCGTCCTGACAGACATCCTGAACCGCCAGCCTCCTCCACGGGCGGCTGGTTTCAGCCCTCCCCGGGCTGGCTCGGCGCCGCGAGTAGCGCTAAGGGCGGCAGCCATACCTCTGCCGGCCCGCTCATCCCGCTCCTGGCAGCGCCCCCGTCACGTCCCGCGGATGACAGCCCTCCTGTCCAATAGCACCCCGCCGCTTTCCCGGACCGTGCTTGATTGGCCATAGGTGTGCAAGGCCCCGCCCCGAAGGGTGAAGAGCCGGCCTGCGCCTGTGAGGAGAGGCAATGGCGGAGGGGGGGAGGGGGTTGAGTGTGGGGCGGCCTGCCTGCGGGCAGGGGGAAGCGGGGTCCGTCACAAGCCGCGGCGCGGACAGGTGTTGGCTGCAGGCGGGGTCTGCGCTGAAGGGAATTTTGAACGGGGATCGGGTTGAGGCACGTTGTGGGAGGCGGCGGGAGGCGACCGTGGAATGGGCCTGGGGCGGCCCCGCAGCGCTTGGGGCCCGTCCGGCTGCGGGTCGGTGCCTGCGGGGGAGCGACAGCGCCGGAGCCACCGGGGTATGGGGTTGAGTGCACATCGCGTGGGCCTCGGGATTTAGGATCTGTGCTTTTATAAACCTGTTGGTCTGTCAAGAAGAAACATGTCTTAATGTCACAGTGACTAGAGAGGGAATTTAAAAAGTGATGGTTATTTAGTTGCTGGATTAATCGCATCTGAGTTACACCATTTGGAGAGTTCGCACCACTCCGCATAAATACTTTTTACCTGCAAGCGGAAAATAAACAGCTAGTGATAATACAGAAGAAATAAAGACAATTACTTTACACTTGCTCCGAAAATCGGGTTCTTGCTGACTTCAAGGAACACGGATGTGGTGCTTAGTATGAGTTTGGTCTCTAGAGTGACATCAGGCGATTTTCTGGCAGCTGTTGGCACATGAGCTACACAGGATTCACAGACAGAAGAGACAGACTACATGTCTAATTTTTTAGGTACTAACATAGAGTTGTCCCTTGGGCTGTGCTTTACTGTATAATAATAAAAATAGTATGTTCAATAAAAGCAGCCTTTAACTGATGGAAGAGAGTACCAATGTTTTACAACAATGCTTTGTGGTATTTATGTATTGAATATTTCACAGATATGTAAAAAAACCCAACATTTCTAAAATCATCTATGGCGAAGTGTTTAGCCAGAGATCATGTTTTCTTCTATTATCAATGTATGAAACATATACGTTAGGAAACCCTATTATTTAGCTGACTGAAGATGCCGTCACCGAGTGGAGCTTTGTTTTTCACATATTTATCTGCTGGAAATTAAGTGTGCTTTGGCCTGTGCTCTGAGTGCCTTGCCTTTGCTCTGCTGGGTGTTGTCAAACGCTGGGATCCAAATATTGCAGCGCCCTGAGAAGTGAAACCAGCAGGGCAGCTTGGATGTACCTGCTGCTGTCAAGGTCTGCTGGCCTCACAGGCAGTTTCCCAGCCCAGGCATTGTTATCGTAAAACGTGTTAAGGAAAGAAGCAAAGAAGTTCAGCTGTAATCAAGCTGAAAGGGAGGTTTATTTGTCTCGATGTTTACCTTGCCTAAAGCAAGATGCAGAAGTGTAAAACTGAGTGAAAGACACCAGCACAGCCTGCATGTGTTGTACGCCTTCCACTGGGAGCTGAGCTGCAGATGGTGTTGAGGCAGCTGCTCCTTGAGCCAGAGCTCACATTCAGGGAGCCCAGAAGACCAAGGCAAAGAAATTGCTGCAGAGTGATGCCAGATTAATTTATCTTGGGTGCAGATCACACCATTCCAATTAATACCTAACACCAACAAGGGCTTTATAAAGGAGATACTTGGCAAAAGTGAACTGAGAAGATCTGTTATCCTGAAGCAGTTGGCAGCCTCGGCCTCAAACTCAATTCAGAACAAAGGAATGCAAGGCAGAAGAGAGTTAAGGAAAACTTCATATTAGTTTTCTTACTTTTTCCTTCTTCGTTGCTTTCTTGATGGATGCTTATGTGCTCTGGTATAGTTTCTATTTTTGGTGGTGGTTTGCTTCTTTCTTGGTCTAATTTTTGCATTTTCTCTTTGTTTGTTTGTTTGTTTGTTTATTTTTGCTCCCTCTTCAGTTCACCTGCATTTGGTTATTCACCTGCTGTTTCCAGAGAAGTTCTTTGAAATGTGCATCCTGTTAAATCTATCCATATGTAACCCCCTGCCACTAGAAAACTATTTTCTTATGCTTTCTGCATACAGCAAGCTGCCACCAGCGTACTTTCTATTTTCTCTGTTTGTTTTCTTAGCCCAGATCTCCTCTCAGTACTTAAAACTCTTCTCTGCATAAGCACAGCGTTCGAGGTAGGCTGGCTAAGAACCAGTGTAGTCCTAAGCAATGCACATGAACATGTGAATTTGTGGAGGAAGGAGAGACTCTGTCGTTCTTTAATGCTCTGGTCCATGGGAACACGGTCAGACCAGTCTATTTTTGCCATGCTTTTTCTGCAATAGTTTTCCTTCTGGAAGACAACAGTCCTTTACTGTGGCCCAAGTTTTGCTAATATGCCAAAGACCAGGAACTTTAGATATAAATACACGTATTAGATTCCAAGTCATGGGTGTATTTTTTGTTGTGGGGTTTAGGAGGGCTTTTAAGTAGATTCTGGTTGATTTTCAAGGGTTCTGAATAGCTTTGGAAACCCAGAAGTATTTGCTGCCAGGAGTCACTGAGAATCATAATGCTTTCCTTTACATGCTTAAATATGAATTAAGAGTCTAATTTCCCACTTCTGAAAATCCAGATTATGAGTATTTTCTGAACTCCTGAAGTAATGTTATAAACATATAAAAAAATATGGTTTTGTAGATGCATGTCATCATCTTATAACTTCAACCTTACATCACTTCTGGAAATAGAAGTTTATTCTGAAAACACTATATAGTGCATAATAATCTAAATTTGTCATCAAATATGAAAATTATGACAGGTATGTGATCTGACGTGTCTCAATGAGAGCATATGTTGTGTGTTTTAATCTATGCACTGCTGTAAGCATGTCTGACAGGTTTGATGTACCACAGACAGCTAGGTTTGAAGAAACGCTGGCTGTTTATCAAAGAATGACGTTATCCCCCATCTAAACTTGGGACCTGTTAACTTTCAGTAGCACATCAGACAATCCCTGTTCTTTTTCTTGGATTATAAATAAAGCTTTTCGTATTAGAGACTTAGATTTATACGCAATAGGAACAACAGATGGGACTTGGTGGACAGTAGGATGACCATGAGCCAGCTCTGTGCCCTTATGGTCAATAAGGCCAATGGCATCCTGGGCTGTATTAGAAAGGGGGTGGTTAGTAGATCGAGAGAGGTTCTCCTCCCCTTCTACTCTGCCCTGGTGAGACCACACCTGGAATATTGTGTCCAGTTCTGCGCCCCTCAGTTCAAGAAGGACAAGGGAACTGCTGGAGAGAGTCCAGCGCAGAGCCACGAAGATGATTAAGCGAGTGGAGCATCTCCTTTATAGGATATGAGGAAGGGTTTGACCTTGATGAGACAGGCCTGTGCCCTTGAGGAGCGGAATGAGCAAGTTTTGAGAAAGCAACAGCAAGAAACAGGATGTGGTTCCAGAGCTGCAGCACTGTGTGGACAAAGGACTTTAAGCAACACAGTGATAGAAGAATACGCATGATTACAAGGCTTTACCCTATCAGCATAGTGCTGATAGCGCATGGACAGCAGAAAGGGCTATAAAGCATAGAAGTTTGTGTAAATAAAGGTCTTTGGTCTGTGCCCTGCCAGAGTCTGTCTGTTCATCCTCCACACTCCCTTACGAGGAAAGGCTGAGGGAGCTGGGTCTCTTTAGCTTGGAAGAGACTGAGGGGTGACCTCATTATTGTTTATAAATATGTAAAGGGTGAGTGTCACGAGGATGGAGCCAGGCTCTTCTCGGTGACAACCAATGATAGGACAAGGGGCAATGGGTACAAACTGGAACACAGGAGGTTCCACTTAAGTATGAGAGGAAACTTCTTCACAGAACAGTGGAACAGGCTGCCCGAGGAGGTTGTGGAGTTTCCCTTTTTGGAGGCATTCAAAACTCACCTGGACACATTCCTGTGTAACCTCATCTAGGTGTTCCTGTTCAGTCAGGGGGATTGGACTACATGATCTTTCAAGGTCCCTTTCAATCCCTAACATTCTGTGATTCTGTGACCTTTCCCACAAATCATGTGTCAGAATAGATTTGTTATACTATATAAAAATAATTACAAAAGAATAAAAAAATATGAGGGGTTTTACTGTATTTCAGTGCAAAATAACTAAAGGCTGAAGGGCATGTGGGGATCAGAAACAGACCATGTTTCTCTTTTCTCAAACTTCTTAATAAAAGACCATCACAATGGGGTTTGTTGGTTTCTTTGTTTTAGGCTGGAGATATACATACTTGCTTAAAAAGTTCAGTTCTCTCTCCATATTAGAAACTTGGCTTTTGACCAAGACCCTACATTTTTTCTTTTCCTGAGGATTCCCGTGGATAGGCAGCAACGCGTGCACATGCTGTGTGCCCAGCATTCTGCAGAGACAGATGTCGACCCCCAGCAAGTTCAGAAACTGTCTTGGCTGTAACTTCCCTTGGGAGCATAGGCTAGTCAGAAGGTCAATTACTCCAGCCAAACTGAAACCATTCCTATTAGTGGTAATTCTGTAATTCAGGCTGACAAAATGTATTTATTAGGTGATTTATTCACTTGGCATTAATAACAATATCATTGTTTTATTATTCTAGTTTTTCCTGTGATCTCAGCTTTCTCATTGTATCCATCCATCATTAATTACCCTATTCATATTCACACTGTAATACAACAGTAACACACTTACCGTAATGCATATTTGTTAGCTATTGATTTTTATGAAACTGTGACATGTACAGAGAACTGGTGTCCTTTGCAGCATTGTATTGGTCACAAAATCTGGGAGCATGGATGACATCATCTAACAAATGTGCAGTGCATAAAATCTTTCCCTTTCGAACTGCACGAGACTCTTTGGGAACATTCCTGGCTTTGAAATGGTGCTAAATGGAAGGTCCTTACTTTAATTAAGGAAGGTGCCATCACAACGTGTGCTTCTGGATGGCAACTTTCGGATGCTATACATTTCTCAGGGTCTTTGTTAGGGATTTTGTATTCCCTCATTGTTCTCAATTAATGCAAACACTTTTGTTTTCCAGTGGCAGCTGTTACAATTTGTGCATGTGCTGGGACTGCACTGGGGACTGCTGGCAGGAGGTCGCTCCGGCTATTCTCTCCTCTTGGCCGATGGTGAACTGGCGTGGCCAGGAGCCAGTGGAACAAACCTTTCTGCTCCCGCTGCTGCAAAGGAAGAATTAATAGTTTTGGCTTGTTCATACAATCTTTGAATGCTGAACTCAGTTCCGTGTGTGTTTTCACTTTGAAGTTTCACTGTGTTTCTGTCAGTTGTTTCTTCAGAAGATTAGCACAGTTAGGGACGGTAAAGAATGTTATTGCCACTGCTAGGATTACCTTTATTGTGAACATTGTGTTAAGATCTGAGGCTCTTTAACATTTAATTCTCAGTCCAAAAAACTGATACCCTCTGCATTCATGTCATCTGTTGTCCAAGTGAGTTACTTATCTGGAGTTTATTGCTATTTATAATTATAAACACCATGTTACAGCTCCTAAATACGGGAACTCAGTACATTTTGCATCTTGTTGCAAGCTCCTAGGCCATTGCCACTTCCATTAACAGACTGATTTATTCTAAGATGCAGAAAATGACGTTGCACCTCTCTTTAACTCACACAGATCCACACAAATTAGAAAATGAAGCTCTTTGTTTGTACAGAAGCTGTCAGAGCACAAGCAACTGCAGAGTAACCCTGAGACTCTGCAAGTGTCTGTCGTACCTTCCTCAGTTATCATTCCTCCAGGTCATTTCTTTCATTTATGCAGACATTTGCCTTGTAACCCCACTCTCCAAAGCATTTCAGCAATCCCTCTCAGTCTCACATTACCTGTATATTTAAGAAGCACATTATCTACTCAGTAATCCAAGATATTTCTAAACATAGTGAGTTCCAGAAAGGAGCACATGGAACCCTCTTTGATTTATTCTTCTGTTCCGATAGGATATCACTTGCATCACTGAGAAGGGTGTTCTGGCTTTGCATGTCTGCTGCTGGAAGTTTAATTTATATTAGGATTCTCTAGTTTGACAGAAAGAAGCAGCAGCAGTTTACTAAAGTCAACATCTACTGTTGTTCACAAAATCTGCTGCACTGGTGTAGGAGAAAAAATAATTTGGTTCGATGCAACTTAGCAAATCCATTCTTGAGACTGTTCAAGAGAGTCTATTTACTTTAGTAGAGCCTAGGAACTGAAGTTGAACTGAAAGGTCTAATTATTGGCTTCTCCTTATTTTCCTCTTTTAACTTACACATTGTCATGCATTGGCATATGTAACAGAATAGTTCAATAGACTATTTCAGTTGGAGGGGATGTACATTGATCATCTAGTTCAACTGCCTGACCACTTCAAGGCTGACTAGAAGTTAAAACACATTGTTAAGGGCATTGTTCAGATGCCTCTTACACACAGACAGGCTTGGGGCATCAACCACCTCTCTAGGAAGCCTGTTCCAGTGTCTGACCACCCTCTTCATAAAGAAATGCTTCCTGATGCTCAGACTAAACCTCCACTGGCGCAGCTTTGAACCATTCCCACACATCCTGTCACTGGATACCAGGGAAAAGAGCTCAGCTCATCCCTCTCCACTTCCCCTCCTCAGAAAGCTGTAGAGAGCCATGAGGTTGTCCCCTCAGCCTCCTTTTTTCCAAACTAGACAAGCCCAAAGTCCTCAGCTACTCCTTATAGGACATGACTTTCACCAGCCCTGTGCCATCCTCTGGGTACATTTATGGACCGTCGCATCCTTATTAAATGATGGGGCCCAGAACTGCACACAGTACTTGAGATGAGGCCGCACCAACACTGAATACAGTGGGATAATCATCTCTTTTGACCGGCTGGTGATGCTGTGTTTGATCCACCCCAGGGTGGGGTTTGCTTTCTTGGCTGCCAGGCTGATATTGAGCTGCTGCTGACCAGCACTCCAGATCCCTTTCTGCAGGGCTGCTCTCCAGCCACTCCTCTCCCAATCCTTACTTGTGCCCAGGGTTATTCCATCCTAGGTGCAGAATCCGGCATTTGGACTTGTTAAATCTCATCCCATTAATCATAGCCCAGTGCTCTAATCTGTCTAGATCACCCTGCAAGGCCTCCTGTCCCTCTAGAGAGTCCAGCACCTCCTAGTTTGGTATCATCAGCAGACTTGCTCGTGGTGCATTCAACTCCTACATCCAAACCATTGATAAATACATTGAACAGAACTGGTCTTAAGATTGAGCCTTGAGGAACTCTGCTGGTGACTGGTTGCCAGCCAGATGTAGCCCCATTCACTACAAGCCGTTGAGCTCTGCCCTGTGGCCAGTTCTTCACCGAGTGCACTGGCTTCCTTTCATCGATGAGGCAGGTGACCTTATTACAGAAGGATATCAAATTAGTTAAACAGGACTTTCCCTTTGTGAACCCATGTTGACTGTCCCTGATGTTACATCGTTCTTTAAATGTCTTTCAGTAGTATCCATTATAGTTATTGCCATAATTTTTCCAGGAACTGAGGTTAGACTAAGAGGCCTGTAGTTCCCCGGTCTTTCCTCATGCCCTTTTTGTAGACTGGAATAACATTGACTAGCTTCCAGTCAGCAGGGACTTCCCCAAGACCTTTGGTAGATAATCAAGAGGCAGTAACGTTCACATTGTACATGAGTCTCATTTAAAATCCAGATTTTAAATAAAGTTGAACATCGTAAGAGTTCTCTGATATGCCATTAAATATGTCCTGACCTATTTCTTCTCTGAGCTTCTTGCTATGTGAAGTTAGTGATGTCAGGTATCCTGACCTCCACTTGAATTTATGGGTTGCCCGTCACAGAATCTGCCTGCTTTTTACAGGAACTCATTTAGTGCCAATTGGAAAATCTTCCACAAGACACTGCAGGGGCAACAGATTAACTGGTGTCCATGTGACAGCTTTTAGCCCCAGACGTGCTTGGCACTTATTTTCCTCGGCACTCATAAATCAATAGATTAT